>NC_133309.1:2842822-2897980 GCF_012295235.1 Primulina huaijiensis
TGTTGGACATGGTTCGATCCATGATGGGATTCATTGAATTTCCTACATCGTTTTGGGGCTTTGCGCTTGAAACTGCGGCAATGTTGTTGAATAATGTCCATACTAAAGCAGTGGATAAAACACCATATGAGATATGGATGGGGAACCTCCCAAGTATTCTTACATGTGAATATGGGAATGTCCTGCTTATGTGAAGCAGACAGTGGGAGACAAATTGGATGGTAGATCCACTTTGTGCTACTTTGTAGGATATCCAAAGAATTTTGTTGGATATTATTTTTATCATCCTAGTGAAGCAAAAGTGTTTGTTTCAAGAAATGCCACCTTTTTGGAAAGGGAGTTTCTATTAGATAGAAAAGGCAAGATGATAGAACTTGAAAAAATTCAAGATACTCCCTCAACTTTAGAAGTTGAACCTAATCCCCTAGAACCAGTAGTTGAAGTACAAGCTCCTAGAAGGTCTGATAGGGTTATTAGACCACCTGCCAGATATACACTTCTTCATGAACAAGGCCATGATGAGCCTTGTGTTGGATGTGATCCAATGAATTTCAAAGAAGCAATATCTGATACTGATTCAACCAAATGGCTTGAAGCCATGCAGTCAGAAATGGACTCTATGTATTCAAACCAAGTCTGGACATTAGTGGATCCACCTGAGGGAATTGTTCCCATAGGATGCAAATGGATCTACAAAAGAAAGCTTCGGGCGGATGGGAAGATAGTGACCTTCAAAGCAAGACTGGTTGCAAAAAGGTTATACTCAAAGGCAAGGAGTTGACTATGAGGAAACTTTTTCACCAGTTGTTATGTTTAAGTCCATTAGAATACTACTAGCCATAAAAGCATGGTATGACTATGAGATATGGCAAATGGATGTAAAGACTGCATTCCTCAATGGAGACATGAAAGAAGAAATTTATATATCTCAACCTGAGGGATACACATCAGTAGGAAGTAAGCATAAGGTATGCAAACTTCAGAGATCAATATATGGTCTCAAGCAGGCGTCAAGGAGATGGAACATCAGATTTGATAGCACTATCAAAGAGTTTGGTTTTGCTAAGAATCGTGAGGAACCATGCGTATACAAGAAAGTTAGTGGGAGTGCAGTGACATTCCTAATACTTTATGTTGATGACATACTACTCATTGGGAATGATGTAGGATTACTGTAATCAACTAAAATATGGTTAGCAAGTAAATTCTCCATGAAGGACATGGTGAAGCATCTTATGTATTGGGAATAAAGATCTATAGAGATAGATCGAAGAGGATGCTGGGACTCACCCAAGTCACTTATATCGATACCATTCTGAAGATATTCTCTATGGAAGAGTCCAAGAGAGGATACTTACCAATGTATCATGGTGTTACTCTATCTAAAGCCATGTGTCTCAAAACTGATGAAGAGATAGAGATAATGACACGTATTCCATATGTGTCAGCCATTGGTAGTATCATATATGGTATGATATCGACATGTCCTGGTGTTGTTTACGCTCTGAGTGTTACAAGCAGATATCAGGCGAACCCTGGTCCAATGCATTGGAAGGCCGTGAAAGATATTCTTAAGTACTTGAGAAGAACTAAGAACTTGTTCATGGTCTATGGGGGTGGAGAATTGAAATACACTGATTCTAGCTTCCAATGTGACGTAGATGATTCGAAATCGACCTCTGGTTTTGTATTCATGCTTAATGGTGCGGCTGTCTCTTGGAAGAGTTCCAAGCAAGACACGTTGCGGATTCCACCACTGAAGCTGAATACGTTGCTGCATCAGCTGCAGCCAAAGAGGCAGTTTGGATGAGGAATTTTGTCCAAGAGTTGGGCGTCATTCCTAATGGAGTTGATCCAGTCCCGGTGTACTGCGACAACACTGGCGCCGTTGCGCAAGCAAAGGAACCAAGGTCTCATCAAAGATCCAAACATATACTGAGGAAGTTCCACATCATCCGGGAAATTGTGGGAAGAGGAGATATATCAGTTGAAAGAGTCGCCTCTGCAGATAATGTTGCGGATCCACTTACAAAGCCCTTGCCAGGACCATTGTCTGAAAAGCATCGCGAAGCAACGGGATTAAAGTTTATGGGTAGTTGGCTCTAGGACAAGTAGGAGATTGTTAGAATAGATGTCCTGTAAGCCAACTGTTGGCTAGGGAATTTATTGACTCAGTTGTAATAAACAATCTTTATTTTAATATAATTTACTTTTTAATGGTTTTGTTGTACTTTATCTGTATCCCCATGCAAGCAGCATAGATAAAGTCCTTGATTATGCTTTAATACAAATGAATCGTAATTCGATGTTGAAACTCATTTGTAAACACTGCATATTCTAAATTCGTTCCTAGTCGATTCAGCCGCCTAAAACAGGGATAAAGGTCGCTCGAGCTCGAGACTAGCATCTGTGATGTTGTGTACTGCGTTTCTTGGTAAGGGCATAGAGATGTCCAAACATACAGATGGGTAGTCATATGATGATTATACTGAACAACCCTCCCTCGGACTTTCCAAGTGGTTATCATTCATCGAGAGGATAAGTCCGTGGTTATGATTGTACACCATTAGTCCTTACGACCCGGGACAACACTGAGGCTCTATATGCTAGGGCTGTGCTTTGACTCGTTTACCGGCTCCAGGAGAGTCATCAGGTGGCGAGGTTGGGTATAGTTGCGACACATATAGGAGCCAGTGCATTGTAGTCGGGGATTCACCGCTCACCTACGGGTGTGGATATCCTATGTGATCTGATGTAATAATAGTGCATGGAATCTCTGGCCAGAGTATGAGATGTACGTTAGAGAAAGAGTTCTCCAATAGTACACGCGATGCCACTATTATAGTTGTCACATAGTTATCGAATTAATATGCAACCCTCGATGAACCAATGGTTGCAGATTCGATCGGGATATATGAGATGAAGGGACCGTACTGTACGTTAATCATAATCGACTGGTTCTTGTAGGCACTATCAGCGATACCTAGGGGATCATGGGGCGATGCTACTAGACGCTCTTACCATGATCCGATGGGTGCAATCAGAAATGAGTTCTGACATTCTTGATCAAGGTGTTGATGAAAAGAATGGGGCTAACTAGGGTAAGCCCGAATAAGAATAAGTGTTATTCTGAATCACAAAGAGTTGTGAACCCACGGCTAGCTGTATCCCTGAACCATTGAGGGTCACACAAGTACTGGATCATTTATTCCCGTTGAGAGAATAAATTCAAGTAGTTGAATTTATATATTATAGTAAATTCAAGGAGTTGAATTTATGATAATTAAATTTTGAGAGAATAAATTCAAGATGTTGAATTTATATTATGATATAGTAAATTCAAGGAGTTGAATTTATGATAATTAAATTTTGAGAAAATAAATTCAAGGAGTTGAATTTATGAGATAATAAATTCAAGAAGTTGAATTTATGAAATATGGAGAGAATAAATTCAAAGTGTTGAATTTATAAAACTTGAGAATTTAATTTATTAAACTCAAAAGTTGAGTTTATTGAATATTAAATTTTGGAGGTAATAAAATTCAAGGAGTTGAATTTATAATAAATTCAAATGTTGAATTTATAATGGATTTAATTTAATAAATTCAAATGTTGAATTTATAAATGATTTAAATTAAATGTAATGGGTGTATGTATTATGGGCTTGTAAGAGTACAAGACCAACATACAAATTATTAAGGTTTTTTTTAATTGAACTTTAAAAGATTAATTAATTAATTAAACTAGTTGGACTAGAATAATTAATTGATTAAGCCCATTAAGTAATTAATTTATTAATGGGGCCTAAGCTTATATATATGTGTATTAGGCTTAGGGTTGATAAGAATTCATTCATAATTTTTCTAAAAACCTCTCATCTCCTCTCAAAAGAATTTCGACCACCTTGAAATAAATAGTTTGAGCCGTCTCTCAAATATTTTCTCCTACGCAAAATCTCTTCCATATTTTCTGGTGCAAATTGGAAGAGGAATAAATCATCTAATCGTGGACCTGATTAGAAGGAAACAAGCTTTTGAAGAAAGTTCGTAGGGATTTCATCAAGAGCTAGCTCTGCTAAACCCGGAATAGTTGGAGCCATGTGATTAATTCACCTAAGGTATGAAATTCCAACGCCCTATGAATGTTTATGATAAAACCATACGAGTGCCCAAATATAAACATATTTTTATTGTCAAAATAAAATAAAATTTTAAACTTTCGCTGCGTTTGGGCACATAGAAAACCGAGATCCAAGAGTATAGCGTGCACATTTATGTTGGGAATCAGTTTTCTCGTGTCTAAAATACAACAGAAGTTTTAAAATTTTTATTATGATGTTCAAATAACGTATTTAATAACGTATTTGAACACTCGTATGGTTAAAAAAAAACATTTATAGGATGTTAATGAGTATACCTTTAATAAATAAATCATTTGGCACCAACTATTTTGGGATTGACAGAAATTACTTTTGTAGTATTCCCTACGAACGATCTTCTTGAAATATTCTTTCTCCAATAAAGTCCACGACTGGAATATTTGTTCCTCCTATAAATTGCAATAGAAAATTTAGAAGAGATTTAATGTTGAGATAAAAAACAAAAGACGACTTAAACCATAAATCAAAAAGAGTTGGCCGAAATTTTAGAGTACTTTTGAGAGTGAATTTTCGAAATTTTGCATGAATGGAGGCTAGGGTTTGTTGTCTTCTTTCTTAATATTAAATCCTTAACGTAATTACCTTAATTATAGGTTAATAGTTCCTTAATTAACATCAATGGACTTATTTAATTAGTTTGACTATTCCAACTAGTTTAATTAATTAATATATTAAAGTCCATTAAAAACTTTAATTATTTAGTATGTTGGATTTGTACTTCTACAAGCCCATTATACACACTTCACACTACATTTAATTTAATATTTGATAAACTCAACCTTTGAGTTTAATATTTTAAACTCTCAATTTTAATAAATTCAACTCCTTGAATTTATTCTCTCCAAATTTTAATTATCATAAATTCAACTCTTTGAATTTTCTATCTCATTATTTTATATAAATTCAACTCCTTGAATTTACAATTTTCTCAACGGGAACAAATGATCCAGTGCTTGTTGTAGCGTATTTTCAGCTCGCTAGCGCACGGTTGTCAAGTTTTAATATATGTGAGTGAAGTATCGTTCCCACGAGGAGTGTGAATGTAAAAAATATATCAATGCTTGTAATTAAAATCGTCACGTCTTTATCTAGAAAAATCGATAAACGGTTTGGTTTGCTTGAACAAATTAATTGCAAATAAATATTAATATAATCACGAATCGAGAGAAAATCTGTAAGGCCCGAGATTTTATCATTTTAATCCGAGATTATTTAATTTATGAATTTTGGAATGTTGAGTCATATTCTATGATTTTACAATTCCATAGGAGTGAAATTGAATGAAAAAGAGTTGTGAGGACCAAATTGCAAATAGTGAAGATTTCAGGGGCTAAAGTGCAATTAATGGGATTTGAGTGGGACACTTGTCTTCACCATGCACTTGGATACATATAATTCTTCATTCCTTTAGATTTCTCCAGCAGAAACCGAGAGCAAGCCATGAAAATTTCCTCAAGCTCCATTTTGTCTTAGAAATTTGGTTGTGCAAGATCCGGCCATCAGAATTTTGATCCGAACACAGTTATGTGATTCTCTCGTCGACAGCTACTACAGGACGTAAGTTTTATTGATTTCTGATATGATTTAAAATTATGATTTTGGAGGAATTGTGATTTGATTATTAGTATGTGTTCTGGTGATATCAGTAATCGTATATTCGAAATCAGATCGAAGAACAGACAGTAGATGGAATTGTTATGAATTTTCAGATTATATGATTGAGAATATACAGATTTGATATTGGACTTGTATTTGTGGATTGATTATGAGTTATGATATTGTATCTGTGATGTTGAGTTGACGGGGATATCGATATTGTGCTGTTATGNTTTGATTATTAGTATGTGTTCTGGTGATATCAGTAATCGTATATTCGAAATCAGATCGAAGAACAGACAGTAGATGGAATTGTTATGAATTTTCAGATTATATGATTGAGAATATACAGATTTGATATTGGACCTGTATTTGTTGATTGATTATGAGTTATGATATTGTATCTGTGGTGTTGAGTTGACGAGGATATCGATATTGTGCTGTTATGTCGTCGAAACATCAGTAGATTCATATTGATCAGATTGAATATTGAATTGAGTGGAATATTGATATTGTTCTTCTCGATGTCATTTCAGATTTTATTGGCTGCCTTGAATTCAGAACTTCCATTTCTTCAGACCGAGACTACAAAAAGAAAGGTATAAACCAATGTTAACCGGGAGATCGACTCGAGTTAGATTTGACTTGAGTTTCCCTAAAACCACATACTTATTTGCTATTGTTTTCAAATATTTGAATTCATTGCATTGATATGCTTGTTCTATTGATTTATAGAAAGCATGAGTTAGACGATTGATATAAGACATAGAGTCTTTGGCAGAGGTGCAAGGTTACTGGACGTTTGGTTTATATCGATGTTGCTTAGAATGCAGATCGGCTCCTATTGCAAAGATTCGATATAGTGTACCAAAGTCTGGGAATAAGAACGTACCACTATCTAGCTGAGGAGAGTAGATGAGTTGTTGCGTTCTTATTCAACCGGGATCCCTAGACTAGGCCAGATTGAGTCGAGTCAAAGAATAAGAATATGAGTTTGATTTACTGAATTGTATCGATTATGTTTCATAGATTATGTTATATGTTTTATCGATTATGTTTAGATTATGATACATGCTTTTAATAAAATGTATATGATTTTATACAATGCATGTTTCGTTGTTTTATACTGGGATTATATTCTCACCGGAGTTATCCGGCTGTTGTTGTGTTTGTATATGTGCATGACAACAGGTGGGACTGAATCAGGGTCAAGAAGAGGATGAGAGATCGAGATTAGAGTGGTGATTCTGGACTTTGATGTAGATTTATTTTCAGCACTTGATGTATAGTTGTTGAACCCTAGTTTGAATGTATTTTGTACAAGACTTGTACTTTTATGTTGACATGTATATAAGACTGATTCCATTACGTTCCGCATTTGTATAAAAAAAAATTTTTTTAGACCCAGTTTTGATTAATTGATCCATTTATTCCCAAAGAATGATTAAGAAGATGATTAGCATCCGGGTCCCCACAACAGTGGTATCAGAGCAATAGATCCTTTAGACTGAGATAGAAGATAGAGTGAGTGGGGTAGATTGAGTTTTCTTTCCTGCTTCTGAATGGCTAGCATGTTTTATTGCTTTAAATATTATATGTTTACCTGATTATCTGATTTGATTGGTAACTTGTATTATTGAGAATGAATCAGAACCGAGTCTTGATCAGAGGAGGACTGAAACATATTTAATATATATAGNGTTTGATTCATTGGATTACACTGATGAGCACAGAGTCAGATTGATTGGACACCAGTTGCATGATGTTGCGAAAAATTGGTGGATCACGACAAAGAGAGCGTTGGAGCATCGAGGTACGAATATTACGTGGAACATCTTTAAGACTGAAGTTTATCAAAGATTCTTTCCAGTATCGTACAGAAAGGACAAGGGTGCAGAGTTTGCAAACTTGAGATAGGGTCAATTGAATATTGAAGAGTATGTGGCCAAGTTCTCTACCCTATTACGATTTTCTCCACACGTAACTGAGAATGATGAAGCTGTTGCTGATCAGTTCATTAATGGCCTGAATCCTGAAATCTTTACATTGGTGAACACTGGGAGACCGAATAACTCTGCTGATGCTTTGAATAGAGCAAAGGGAGCCGAAGCCGGTCTGATTAGACAGAGAGGAGCTTCGTATGTCACACCAACACCGAGACCAGAGCAACCACCCTCAATGCGGTTCCAACAACCCCCTCCCAGATTTGAGAGTGGCAGCAGCATCAGTGGCAAGAAAGATCAGCTGAAAGCCAGAGGGAAACAGTTTAAGAAGTCAGGGAGCAGTTCATCTAGCTCCAGTGGTTCCCAACAGAGTTATACAGGGGCCTATTGCAGAACTTGTGGTGGAAGACATCCCACTGAACAATGCCGAGGAGTTTTTGGCGTTTGCAACATTTGTAAACAGCCAGGACATTTTGCCAGAGTCTGTCCACAGAGAGATTCTCAGAGATCCCAGGGTGCAGAATCATCTAGATCAGTAGCTCAGACTGGTAGACGACCATCTGCTGTTCACTCTTTCCAGCCAGCACCATCTACTCAGTCACAGCCGAGGCCTGGAGAAAGCCAGACTGTTAGCCAGCCTCCTAGACAGCAGGCCAGAGTTTTTGCTTTGACTGAAGAATAGGCCCAGGACGCACCTTATGATGTTGTTGCAGGTAAATGTTCTCTTTGTGGTTATCCTGCTTATGTATTGATAGATACTGGTACATCTCATACATTCATATCTGAGAGATTTGCATTAATGCATTCCTTGCCTGTTGAGTCATTATCTACTGTAGTATCTGTCTCTTCACCTTTAGGGAGAGGTCTTATATCAGTGACATCTGTTAGATCTTGTATGCTGCGGTATGATGAGCATGAGATTGAGTTAGATTGTATTGTACTTGGGTTGTCTGACTTTGATTGCATTATCGGTAGTGATATGCTAACCAAGTACAGAGCTACCGTTGATTGTTTCCATAAGATTGTGAGATTCAGACCTGACATGGCTGATGAGTGGAAATTCTACGGTAAGGGTTCTAGAGCTAGAATTCCTTTGATATCTGCATTATCTATGACTCGATTGTTACAGAAAGGAGCAGAGCGATGCCTTGTCTATTCAGTTGACGTACTGAAATCGAGCCCATCATTGGCTGATTTGCCAGTGGTATGTGAGTTTGCTGATGTCTTCCCAGATGAGATTCCGAGTTTGCCTCCGATTCGAAGATAGACTTCAGCATTGAGTTGGTACCAGGTACAGTTCCTATTTCTAGAGCTCCGTACAGAATGGCACCGATAGAATTGAAAGAGTTGAAATATCAGTTGGAAGACTTACTGTCCAAGGGTTATATTAGACCGAGTGTTTCTCCTTGGGGTGCTCCAGTACTGTTTGAGAGAAAGAAGGACGGTTCAATAAGACTTTGCATTGACTATCGACAACTGAACAAGGCTACGGTAAAGAATAAATATCCTTTGCCTCGTATAGATGATTTGTTTGATCAATTGCAGGGTTCATCTGTTTATTCCAAGATCGATCTGAGATCTGGATATCACCAGCTGAGAGTCAGAGATTCTGATATCTCGAAGACAGCTTTCAGAACCAGGTATGGACATTATGAATTTATTGTCATGCCGTTTGGTCTTACGAATGCTCCAGCTGCATTTATGGGTCTGATGAACCGTGTGTTTCAGAAGTACGTTGATGAGTTTGTGATTATTTTCATTGATGATATTTTGATATATTCGAAGAATATGATTGACTATGCTGAACATTTGAGGATTGTGTTGAGAACTCTAAGAGCTGAGAAATTTTATGCCAAACTGTCGAAATGTGAATTCTGGTTGAGACATGTTGTATTTCTGGGTCATATCATATCTGGTGATGGTATTTCTGTTGATCCTAGTAAAGTCAAGGCTGTGATTAGTTGGCCGAGACTGACATCTGTACCACATATACGTAGTTTTATGGGTTCAGCAGGATATTATCGACGATTCATTAAAGATTTCTCCAGTATTGCTAAACCTATTACGCAGCTGACTCAAAAGAATGCTCCGTTTGTTTGGTCAAAAGAGTGTGAGTCCAATTTCTTAGAGTTGAAGAAGAGATTGAATAGTGCTCCGGTGTTGACTATTCCGTCAGGTACTGGTGATTTTGTGGTTCATTGTGACGCTTCTCACAGAGGATTAGGATGTGTTTTGATGCAGCGAGGGCATGTGATTGCGTATGCTTCGAGACAGTTGAAGCCACACGAGTCTCGCTATCCGATTCATGATCTTGAATTGGCTGCTATTGTTTTTGCACTGAAGATTTGGCGACACTACCTTTATGGTGAGAAGTTTGAGATTTATTCCGATCACAAAATCTTGAAATATCTGTTTTCACAGTATGAACTGAATATGAGGCAGAGAAGATGGATCGATTTATTGAAAGATTTTGATTGTGAAATCAAGTACTATCCGGGAAAATCTAATGCAGAAGCTGACGCACTGAGTCGAAAGGTATGTTATTTATCCTTATCGACTATTGGTGTTTCAAATTTGATTGAAGATTGTTGTCTTTCTGGATTAGTATTTGAGACAGATTGTCAACCTTTGAGATTGTATGCTATTCAAGCTGAGCCAGAACTGATTGTTAGAATCAAAGAAGCACATAAAGTGGATCAGAATATTCAGAACTCGATGTTGATGGTCAGATCAGGTCATCAATCAGAACATCAGGCTCGTGATGATGTATTGTATGTGAATAATAGTATTGTTGTGCCGGATGTTTCAGAGTTGAGACAGCAGATATTGACAGAAGCGCACAGCAGTCGATTTAGCATTCATCTTGGTGGCAGAAAAATGTATAACGATTTGAAAAGACATTTTTGGTGGAAACATATGAAATCAGATGTCACATATTTTGTATCTAAATGTTTGAATTGCCAACAGGTGAAAGCAGAGAGAAAGAAACCAGGAGGTCTACTGCATAGCTTATCGATTCCAAAATGGAAATGGGATCACATTTCCATGGATTTTGTGACGCAGTTACCGCGATCCTCCCGAGGTTGTGATGCGATTTGGGTCGTTATTGACAAATTGACCAAATCAGCATGTTTTATTCCGTACAAAATGACGTACATATATGACCAGATGATAGATATTTATGTCAGAGAAGTGATCAGATTGCATGGTGTGCCGAAGTCGATTGTATCAGATCATGATCCTCGATTCACTTCACACTTTTGGCACAGTTTGCAGCAGGTTCTGGGTACTACATTGGACGATATGCTTAGAGCTGTAGTGCTATATTTTGGCACTAGTTGGCAAGATTCTTTTACACTTTGTGAGTTTTCTTATAACAACAACTATCAGATGAGTATAGAGATGGCACCGTTTGAAGCGTTGTACGGCAAAAAGTGCAGATCCCATCTTTATTGGGATGATATTTCTTAGGTACCTGAGATTGGACCTGACATGATCTGAGATATGACAGATAAAGTGAAGCTGATTCAGAAGAGAATGAAGACAGCTCAGGACAGACAGGCCAAATATGCAAATACTCGACGCCGACCTCTAGTGTTTGAGCAAGGAGATAAAGTATTTTTGAAGATTTATCCTTTCAGAGGCGTTATCAGATTTGGCAAAAGAGGGAAGTTGTCTCCTCATTACATTGGTCCTTATGAGATTCTGGAGAAGATTGGTACTCGTGATTATCGACTTGCTCTTCCGCCCTCTCTATCTGTAATACACGATGTCTTTCATGTATCTATGCTGCAGAAATATCTCCCTGATGATTCTCATATTATTCAGCCAGACGAGGTCGAACTTGATGAAAGTCTGAGTTATGTTGAGAAACCTATTCAGATTCTTGATCTTAAAGAAAAGCAGCTCAGAACGAAGACTATTCCGCTTGTGAAAGTCCAGTGGAGTCGTCATGGCATTGAGGAAGCTACCTGGGAGACTGAATCAGATATGAGACAGGAATTCCAAGAGTTATTTCACTGATGTGAGTCTTTTATTTTAGCTTCTGTTATATCTTCTTATCTTATGTGATTTGATTGCCTGCGATTTCGAGGACGAAATCATGTCTCAGAGGGGGAGAATTGTAAGGCCCGAGATTTTATCATTTTAATCCGAGATTATTTAATTTATGAATTTTGGAATGTTGAGTCATATTCCATGATTTTACAATTCCATAGAAGTGAAATTGAATGAAAAAGAGTTGTGAGGACCAAATTGCAAATAGTAAAGATTTCAGGGGCTAAAGTCCAATTAATGGGATTTGAGTGGGACACTTGTCTTCACCATGCACTTGGATATATATAATTCTTCATTCCTTTATATTTCTCCAGCAGAAACCGAGAGCAAGCCATGAAAATTTCCTCAAGCTCCATTTTGTCTTAGAAATTTGGTTGTGCAAGATCCGGCCATCAGAATTTTGATCCGAACACTGTTCTGTGATTCTCTCGTCGACAGCTACTACAGGACGTAAGTTTTATTGATTTCTGATATGATTTAAAATTATGATTTTGGAGGAATTGTGATTTGATTATTAGTATGTGTTCTGGTGATATCAGTAATCGTATATTCGAAATCAGATCGAAGAACAGACAGTAGATGGAATTGTTATGAATTTTCAGATTATATGATTGAGAATATACAGATTTGATATTGGACTTGTATTTGTGGATTGATTATGAGTTATGATATTGTATCTGTGATGTTGAGTTGACGGGGATATCGATATTGTGCTGTTATGCCGTCGAAACATCAGTAGATTCATATTGATCAGATTGAATATTGAATTGAGTGGAATATTGATATTGTTCTTCTCGATATGTCATTTCAGCTTTTATTGACTGCCTTGAATTCAGAACTTCCATTTCTTCAGACCGAGATTACAAAAAGAAAGGTATAAACCAATGTTAATCGGGAGATCGACTCGAGTTAGATTTGACTTGAGTTTCCCTAAAACCACATACTTATTTGCTATTGTTTTCAAATATTTGAATCCATTGCATTTATATGCTTGTTCTATTGATTTATAGAAAGCATGAGTTAGACGATTGATTTAAGACATAGAGTCTTTGGCAGAGGTGCCAGGTCACTGGACGTTTGGTTTATATCGATGTTGCTTAGAATGCAGATCAGCTCCTATTGCAAAGATTTGATATAGTGTACCAAAGTCTGGGAATAAGAACGTACCACTATCTAGCTGAGGAAAGTAGATGAGTTGTTGCGTTCTTATTCAGCCGGGATCCCTAGACTAGGCCAGATTGAGTCGAGTCAAAGAATAAGAATCTGAGTTTGATTTACTGAATTGTATCGATTATGTTTCATAGATTATGTTACATGTTTTATCGATTATGTTTAGATTATGATACATGCTTTTAATAAAATGTATATGATTTTATACAATGCATGTTTCGTTGTTTTATACTAGGATTATATTCTCACCGGAGTTATCCGGCTGTTGTTGTGTTTGTATGTGTGCATAACAACAGGTGGGACTGAATCAGGGTCAAGAAGAGGATGAGAGATCGATATTAGAGTGGTGATTCTGGACTTTGATGTAGATTTAGTTTCAGTACTTGATGTATAGTTGTTGAACCCTAGTTTGAATGTATTTTGTACAAGACTTGTACTCTTATGTTGACATGTATATAAACTGATTCCATTACGTTCCGCATTTGTATAAAAAAAAATTTTTAGACCAAGTTTTAATTAATTGATCCATTTATTCCCAAAGAATGATTAAGAAGATGATTAGCGTCCGGGTCCCCACAAAATCAATTAAAGAAAATATCTAGAGGAGTGAGTTCATTAATTTTCCACGATAATTATTTGTGGTTGAATTTATACTCATTAATTTCAATTATTTAATGGCCAAGAATACTTAATTATTGTATTCCCCCTTTTCCAAGTGACGAATAAATTGTATCAATCAAACTTCGATTCAAACATTCCTAATAAAAATCTAAGTTTAAATGATAAATGAAAACGATGTTCTTACCTAGGCCTCACTAAAGTTATACGCCTTCCGAACGATATAAACATTCAACAATGTATTTCTAATGATCTATAGTCCTAGTCTCTTTCTCGAGTTGTAGAATTAATCAGACAATAACAATCTATGGTCAGTAAATTGCAATTGAATAAACACAAGAAACACAATTAAACCAAACAAAATTTAATCATATAAACAACTACGTCAAATCATCGTGTCCACAAAGCTACATCATCCTCTAGAATGAAAAATTAGTTCATAACAAAATCTAAATAAAAAAAACGCATGTTTGAAGTTGTAGACATAACAACACTAAAAAATAAAGATGTGAAAGATTAGATGACAAATCAGAAGTGGCGTCTATGTCGCCAGATTCGTCGTTCTTCGTCTTCGTGATCGATCTTCGCACTCCATATCTTCGTCTCCGTGTTTGCTCTTGTTCTCCTCTCTGTTTTCTCTCCAAAAACGTCTCTCTCCCCAAAAATGGCTCTCTTTCAATTCTGAACCGTCGTTTTATTTTATTTCCTCGTAACGGGCCGTAGGTCGAAGCCCATTTGCTTGTTCTCGCCGCCATTAGCGTCGCGGCGCTGCCTAGGCCCCCGTTCCTCAAAGGTATGGTGTCGCGGTGCTGCTTGGGCAGTGCCTAGGTGCTTGGTGCTCGGTGGTCTAGGCGATGCAGCGCCTAAGCGCTTGCTGCTTGATGGTGAGGCGCCGCGGCGCTTGCCCAAGCGCTGTGGCGCTTCCCTTGTGCTGCTGCGGCGCTTGTTGCTTCTTGTGATGGCTTAGCGCTGCGGCTCTAGTCTATCAGTTGTTCGACGTAAAAATTGTTCCTACACATCATCAATCATCCAATAGTGGTTTATTTCCTGCACGACAGAGAAACAACCAAAACCACGTGTAATTATATCCGAAACTAATATAATTCAAATAGATTAACATATAAATTAAGTGCAATTCTTGCACTTATCATTTGTCTGACCCTCGATGGTTCAAGGATACAGCCAACAGTGGGTTCACAACTCTTTGTAATTCATGACATTTTACTTTATTCGGGCTTACCTTAATTTGCTTCATTCCATGCACCAATATTTGATCATGAGAATGTCATAAATCATTTTCTAATTAAACCCATCGAATCATGATAAGAGATTCTAGTAACATTTCCCCATGATTCTCTAGGTATCACTGATAGTGCCTACAAGAACCAATCGATTATGATTAACGTACAGTACGATCTCTTCATCTCATATATCACGATCGAATATGAAACCATTGATTCATCTAGTGTTGCATATTAGATTCGATAGTTATGTGATACATTCATGATATATTCATAGTTTCATCTCATGCACAACTAGAGAACCTTTGTCCCTAATGTACATCTTACACTCTGGCAAGATATTGCACGCAATACTATTTTGTTAAATCACATAGGATATCTACACCCGTAGGTGAGCGGTGAATTCCCAACTACAATGCACTGGCTCCTACACATGTTGCAATTGTACTCAATCTCGCCACCTTGTGACCCTCGTGGAGTCGGTAAATGAGTCAAAGGGCAATATTAGTATGTACAGTCTCAGTGTCGTCCCAGGTCGTAAGAACTAATGATGTACAATTATAACCATAGACTTTTCATCTCGGTTAATGATAATGACTTGGACTTGTTCGGTACAATCATCATATAATTACCCATTTGTATGATTGGACATCTCTGTGCCCTTATCATGAAACACGGTATACAACATCATAGATGCTGGTCTCAAGTTCAAGCGGCCTTTATCCTTATTTTTAGTTGGCTGAATCGACTGGGAACAAAATTAGAATATACAATATTTACAAATGAATTTCAAGATCGAATTACAATTCATTTGTATTAAAGTATAATAAAGTCCTTTATCTTATGTTAATTGTGTGAGTATACAAATAAAGTAAAACAAAACCATAAAATATAAATTATATTAAAATAAATAATGTTAATTACATGTGAGTCAATAAATTATTTAATCAATCGTTAGCTTACAGGATATCTACTATAACAATTTATGAATTCAGTGATATTCTCCATAAGCAGGTTGTACCCTGGCTTGACAATATAAAGCCCAATTTGACATAAGTGTATTACTCGTATGTCCTCCTAGGCGGTTGATGGTTGGAGCATGCATTGCATCAATGTGAGTCATGTATTGAATTCAGTATAAAAAAACGGGATTTCTTATATATTTAATTTGATGCCTGAAGTGAATATCACAATATGTTGATTTAGTAATGTGAGATTACTAAATAATTAACGATTTTTAAAGAATAAAATATGATATATCTTGATCATAAGAAGTCCAAATGATTTGAAATTTTGAGATGACGTAGAAACTCAAAGATATAGAAGTTTTGTATTTTGAGTTTTGGAAAAAATTTGATTGTTTGAGCGATCCAAATAGATATATCGGTGTTATATTATATATTATATTATTTTAATAATATAATATAATGTAATGTAATATTTTTAAAAAAAATGAATTCCACCTAAGGAGACATGAAGATGGAGAGAGTAAGGTTTTGATATTTTCTTAGACGAATCAACTTCAGTTCTGGGATCATTAACACGAGGTCTTCGATTTGAGGTATAAATTTTATTTTTTTGGTGATGTTTGAAATTCTTTGATTTCTATAATAAATCCAATAAACTGTTAAATCATACAAAAATTGAAGTTTGTTTGATAGTGTATGATTTTAACGAAGAAGATAATATTATAGTAGTGTTATTTTTAATTATTCCCAATTAATTATAATTAGATATTTTGTGGGGCCCTTAACTCCTAATCGTTATCACAACACAATCTGATTAGGGTTAATTAATTAAAGCGGAAAACGAGTAAATAATTTTCTTTACAATGAGCTCAAAATAGATCATTTGAATACTAAAAATAGTATTTCATCTCACATCATAAAATATGCCCACACATAATCAAAACCAACTACAGACAAACAACTCATATCCTCGAGACATGACCCGGTATATAAATACATATACATATACTGGGATAGACCACTAAATCTCAACTCAGATATGGCTCCCTCCAGAAGTACTCTCTCCGGTCTCCTGATATCCTGGAGTACCTCTCATTGTCAACACACAAAGACAACAACAGCCCCCTCTGGGGTGAGCAAAGCTCAGCCATAAACAACCACAATATATACCACAAGTATCTAAACAATGATATATGATATGCAATATATGTATGTCGTGGAGGTATCAGGTCCAATGGCCATCCACTGAGCACATGTCAGAATCAATCGAATCGCTATCAAATCAATGCTCGAGCTGGCACACAGGCCTCAATCAGGGATACTCATATGATAACGTCGACAAAGCGTCATTAAATCCCAAATCTCAATCAATCATCGGGGCCACAAATGACTTTGCTTTAAGGGTCATGTAATACCAAACATAGCATCGTGTTCACAAACCCCAGAATCAAATCAAATCATATCAGGGTATCCAAGGATTATAGCTCAACGTGCATGTCATTTATACCACATAAACTCAACAAATAAGGCATATAGACATGTATTCTCATTCCAATCAATCAAACATATATTATATAATGCAGATACATGTCGTATGTTACCCGATCGCAACATACCTCAATTCTTCGTTTCCAGTCGATGTAGCTTGAAGATATCACTATAATAATCTATCTACATCAATAACATATTCATTTCAATCAATAATTTCATTCAAATTTAATAATATAAGTTTCAAATATCTTTTGAAACTTTGAAATTCATATCAAATCAAAATCATAACATAATTCAATTCCGATTTCAAATAGTTTCTTGTCGGTTATTCTACCGCATATAAAATCAGAATTAATAACAACTGACAAACAATTCTTCAATCTCAATCCAACGATTAAAATTCTCTAATTATCATAAATTGGGAACAATTCAAAATGACATCATTATAATCATCTCTTTTTCGTTAAAATCATACATTATTCAACAATCTTCAATTTCTGTATGATTTAACAATTTATCGGATTTATTCCAAAAATCGACGAATTTCAAACATCACCAAAAATATAAAGTTATACCTCAAATCGAAGACCTCGTGTCAACGATTCCAGAACTGAAATCGGTTCGTCAATTGGATAACCCGATAAATCATAAGATCGAAAAGAAAATCAAAATTATATTCTTTTCTCAAGTCTCAATTTATGCTATAACTCTATGTTGAATTGAATGATTAATAATATAATATATAATATTTAACATTTTAACGCCGGTATATCCTTTTGGATCAGTCAAACAATCAAATTTTTTATAACTCAAAACATGAAACTTCTATATCTTTGAGTTTTCTACGTTGTATTCAAATCTCAAATCATTTGGACTAATATTCAGACAATTATGCTAAAAATCATAACATAATTACCATTTTGCCCTTAAATTTAATTCATTATTTTTCAACATATTTACAAAAATATCATCAAAATAAATTGAATATTTTTTAACTTATTTACAACAATGCCATTAACACTATTTTAAAAGTTATTGGACTATTGTTTATTCTCGGGGTCTCACATTTCTCTCCAACTTAAAAGATTTCGTCCTCGAAATCTCAAACATCTCTATATATAACATTGTCAAACATATAATATGTCACCTGTTATAGTACATATCAAAACTAAAATCACTAAATGAATCATCATACATTGAATACAATAGAACAGGTGGAATAGAATCAAACAAGTGCGGATATGATTTTCGCATCTTGCTTTCCATTTCCCACGTTGACTCCTCCACACCATGTCGTATCCATTGCACTCGAACTGGTGGAATCGATTTATTACGCAATACTTTCTCCTTCCGATCCATAATGCAAACAGGTTGTTAGACATAGGAAAGATAAGAATCAAGTTCAACCTCATCAGGTGCAAGTACATGTGATAGATCTGGTTCATACTTTCTCAACATAGAAACATGAAATACATTATGAATGGAAGATAAAGCTGGTGGCAATGCTAACCGATAAGCAAGATCCCCAACTCGATCAAGGATCTCATATGGACCAACATATCGAGATGATAACTTCCCTCGCATGCCAAATTGAACAGTGCCTCTGAAGGGAGATATTTCAAAAAAACTTTATCACTTTTCTGGAATTCTAAGGGTCGTCTTCGTTTATTCGCATAACTCGTTTGACAATCATGAGCACCTTTCATCCGCTGACGAATCAATTGAACATTATCATTCATTTCTTGTATCATTTCAGGTCAGTCAATTGTCTTTCACCAATTTCATCCCAGAATAACGGTGACATAAATCGTCTCCCGTATAAGGCTTCAAAAGATGTCATACCAATGCTCGTTTGAAAGCTATTATTATAAGAGAATTCTACCAATGGTAAGGCATCTTGCCATCCAATTCTGAAATCCATCACAATCGCACGTAACATATCTTCTAACGTTTGAATTGTACGCTTAGTTTGGCCATCAGTTTGAGGATGATAAGCAGTACTCATAGCCAAACACGTACTCATAGTTTCTTGGAAACTACCCCATAATTTAGAAGCAAATCTGGGATCACGATCTGATACAACTGAGACTGGCACACCGTGCATTCTCACAATATTCTCGATGTATAAACGGGCCATTATCTTATAAGGATAAGTCCGCTCATACGGAATGAAATGTGCAGATTTCGAAAGTCGGTCGATAATAACCCAAATAGCATAACAGCCCTTGGGCGAACGAGGTAAATGAGTCACGAAATCCATAGCAATATGTTCCCAATTCTATTTTGGGATTTCAAGACTACGGAGCAATCCTCCATTTTTCATTCTCTCGGCTTTCACTTGCTGACACATAAGACATATCGAAATAAATTCAGCAATGTTCTTCTTCATACGTCTCCACCAGAATTGAGGTCTCAATGTCAAATATATCTTTCGGCCTCCGGGGTGAATACTGTATTTACTACAATGTGCTTCACGAAGAAGGGCAGATTTCAAATCAAAATCATTAGGAACTACCAACCGATCAGTAAGTCGTAAAGAACAATCAAAAGAAATCTGAAATCCAGACCGATGTCCTGCAGATACAAGTTCTTTCGACTTTTGGATCTGAGCATCGCTTCACTGGGCCTTTCTTATTTTCGATATCAAGTTAGGCTCAATTTGCAATGCTGAGACAGTGACAGAATTCCAATTCGAGTGAAAAGTCCAACAAGAAATACATATATCCTCATGTACCTTGGCGACACAAACAGAAGCTAAAACNTAAGTTCTTTCGACTTTTGGATCTGAGCATCGCTTCACTGGGCCTTTCGTATTTTCGATATCAAGTTAGGCTCAATTTTCAATGCTGAGACAGTGACAGAATTCCAATTCGAGTGAAAAGTCCAACAAGAAGTACATATATCCTCATGTACCTTGTCGACACAAACAGAAGCTAAAACAGAATCATGCACCTTACGACTAAGGGCATCTGTAGTAACATACACCGATCCAGGGTGATACTGAATCTCACAATCAAAGTCTTTCAGGATATCCATCCACCTGTGTTGCCTCATATTCAAATCAGATTGAAAAAAGAGATATTTCATACTCTTATGATCTGAATAGATAACAAACTTTTCTCCATACAAGTAATGGCGCCAAATCTTCAGAGCAAACACAATTGCGGCCAATTCAAGATCATGAACAGGATAACGAGTTTCATGAGATTTCAATTGACGAGACGCATAAGCAATCACTTTGCCATGTTGCATCAGAACACAGCCCAAACCTTTACCAGATGCATCTGTACACACTAAAAATTTACGGTAAAAAATAAAAATCTCAAACTCTCAAAATATATCAAACTAAACACTTTATAAAATTTCTCTCTACTCAATTGTGATTTCTTCACAAATTGAGAGACTTATTTATAGAATTTCTTTGAAAATAATCCAAAAATAAATGTATCATTACATACATCATCGCACACTAATTTTCAATATTTACAACTCTTATTTTCAACATTCAAATATTTCAACTCTTATTTTTCAACATTCAATAATTCTTTATTTTCAACCGATTGTACTTTATTATTATTGTTATTTTTGGACAGACTCACTACATGACAAAAATTCATAGACTACGTGATTTTTAACATAGTCCAAAGAACTTATTTAAGACAGGACCATTCACTGAAATTTCGTTAATTTTCCATTTCCAGGAGTCTTGGTTCTGGAAATTTCAATATATAAAAATAAAATTCTAAGGACCCGATATTAATTATTGGTATTTGAAGATAATTATGGATAATTATTTTAAAAAAATTAATACATAATTTATGTGTGTTAAAACTATTAATAGTAAATATCGAATTATAGACGATGGTCTAAACCCAGCTCATGTTCCCTATTGATGGGCGAGCAATCCAACACTTGGTGAATTCTGCTTCAAAATGATATGAAGAACAGACATCGAAGGATCAAAAAGCAAAAACGCTATGAATGATTGGCTACTACGAGCCAGTTATCCACGTGGTAAATTTTCTAACACATCTAGCTTCAAATTTTAAATATCTAAAGGATCATTAGGCCACGCTTTTATGGTTCGTATTCGTACTGAAAATCAAAATAAAACGATCTTTTACCTTTCTGTTCAATGCAAGATTTTTGTTATCGTTAAGCTCATCTTAGGACACATGTAATGTTCACGCGAACGACATGCACGCAAGTTATTAAACTCCTTGTGTATTTCAATTAATTATTTTACTTGCTTAAATTAATTATGTTGCGCATATTGACATGTTTAAAATATAATTTTCTACATGGTTGCATTAAAATATATTTTTAAAGGTCATTCGAGTTGCGATCGAGGAACGTAGACCGAGGCCTAGAAAATGAAAATTTTTTATTAAATAATTATTTTTAATTATTTAAATTATGATCTATGCTTTTTCTTATTTTTCAAAATAAAGAGTTTTGAGGTGATTTTATACGCCGGGACGTAATTTTTAGCGGTATTGGATTTTCAACAAAATTCGAACGTTTTAGCAACTTGGCTAATAAATTCANGTGGTGTTGGATTTTCAACAAAATTCGAACGTTTTAGCAACTTGGCTAATAAATTCACAAACTTTATTCAACAAAATATTTTAATTAAGCATTAATGGACTAATTGGACCTAATTAACTTGTTAATGGGCCCAGGCTTGTGTTAGTGTGTTAATTAATATTTAAAGTGCATTAGTCCCCCACAATTCACAACACAACTCACGACTCCCCTACCCCCAAAAGCATCACAATTCTCTTTCAACAAAACTCACAGAACTTAAGGAAAGCAAGCAAAGGAAAGTTTCGAATTTGCAAGGAAAAATCAAGTCATCGTCTTCGTGCCATCGTTCTTCGATTCGTCAATGTTTACTCGTGCGTTAAATACGCAAAAGCACGCCATATTCTTCCCTTTACTCATCCATCACACCATAGTATTTGTTTATATAAGTTTTGCATGAAAAACAAGTAAAGCTTTCAAATAATTTTGTTTATGCATCAAAGGTGAATTTTTAAAGCATGTTGGGGATCCAAAAATCATGATTTTTATGTGCATAAGAGGCTGCCATGATTAGGAACTGTTATGTGATGTTTTTACACATTTTTAAAGGGTCCTCGAACACATGAACATGCTGCACACAAGGCACGTTAGAAGCTGGAACCGTAGGATTTTATAAAGAAGGACCGAAGGTTTTTGTGTGCATGCTGTGTTCAAGGTTCGGTTTGTTGTGCATGGGGCAAGAGGGCTCGACCAGGTCTGTAGGTTGGGTCCTAAGGGTCATGGTTAGGTCCTAGGAAGAGTCATAGGAGGTCTAGGGCTCGCGCTAGTGGGTGAGGAAGAGTCCTTACGTGAAGGGAGTCTTCACGCGCAGGTCCAAGGGGGTGGCCGAGAGTTCCAGGGGCTGTGGCTGGGATAGGAGGTCCATCAGGGTCCTAGAGTGACGGGCAGGGGTCGGGCTAGGAGCTGGAATTGCTGGGCTTGCTGCTGGCTCGAGAAGACTTGGGAGAACATGGAGGTGCGCGGTTTGCTGCTTCGTGGGGTAAGGGCTCGGTGGTGGTCCAGGTTAGATCTGAGACTGTTCTAGGGTCAGTAAGGGGCATGGGTAATCAGTGGTTAGAGGGTTGGAGGAGTCCTTGATAGCTAGGAGTCTTGGGGCTAGGGAAGAGAGTCACGCACAGAATTTTGTCTACTGTCCAGGTGAGTTTGAGCGACTTAGGGGATGGTTCCTTGGGCTGGGCTTGGTCAGGAGGGTGCCTAGGTGGGTTGGCTCGGGTTTGGCTTGAGGTGGCTCGGGCGTTGCTCAAGTATTTTGGGAGATGGCTCGGTGTGTTCAAGTGAAGGTCATTATTTCAAAAATTAAAAGGAAAATTGGAACCATGGGTCCACTGGTGTGGTTCATAGCTCACAAGGGTAGAATAAATAATAAAAATGTTAAGTTTAAAATTTGGGATCAAAATATGGAGTTTTGGATTTATCCGGGATTTAAACGCATCACGAAACGTTAATAAAAGAATTAATTGAAACGCCTAGATTTAAGCTTAATAAAATTACGAAAAATTAGATTTAAGCTTAAATAATTATAAAAAGTCTAAGTTTTAAATATGGGAATTTTATATTAAGGTTTGGTTTAATTCGGGATTAAAACGCATTAATATGTTATATTTAAAGATTAATTTAAAAGTTATCGATTTAAGCCAAATAAAAATATGAGAAAATTCATGTAAGCTTAAATAATTATTTGAGACATGTTAGAGTCAATGAAATTAAGAAAATGTCAAAAACGTGAAATTTTACGTATACGGGTAAAACGGTAATTTTACACCCGAAAATTAGTAAACGTCATGACAGTGTCCTGAATTCTGTTTTATATGCTAATATGAATATTTTAAATGTTTATGGATTTTTATGATGTTAAAATGTGTATTTAAAATTTTTATGTATTTTAATATGTTAAAACGTTTATTTTAAATATTTATGATTTAATATGTCAAAATATATATTCTACATGTCTATGATCTGATATGTCAAAATATTATTTTAAATGTTATGATTTATTATGTTAAAATGTTGGTTTTAAATGGTTATGGATTTTATGATTTAATGTGTTATGATGTATTATTTTAAATGTTTATGGGTTTTTATGATAAAACGAAAACGTTAAAAGATATGTTGCATGCTTGGTTTAAAAGAAAAAAGTAGTATACATGTTTAATTTTTATAAAGTGATGAAAATACGAAACGTTGAAAAAGTGAAGTAATTTTGACTAAGACGATGATATGTTGGAGATATCGTGATTGAGAAAGTCCCAGTGGGAACCTGACGATCGTATTTTCATTGATACGCACACGATAATATGTTAATACGTAAGGCCAATGCTCAGTTGACGGGTGAGAGTATCGCTGATGTCCCCGCCGCCCAGTACTGTGGTTACATGTAGATGGATCCATCGTCCAATACGTAGACGAACACGAAAGTCACAATTAACGATCTAAATTCAACGAAAGGAAAAAGAAATACGTATACGTTGATGATAATATGAATATGAATATGTTGATGATAATATGAATATGAATATTTTGATGATAATATGAATATGGATATGTTTATAATGATTATGAAAATGTTTATGAAATAGTTTGTGAAAATGTTATTATTTAAAGTTTATGCATCATGAAAATGTTTACGAAAATGTTCATGTTTAAAGTTTATGCATCTTCACGAAAATGTTATTTTAAGTACAAGTATTTTCACTGTTGTATGTGAACTGTATACATATTACTGTTATCAAGATTATAGTATGTTGAGTTTTTAGACTCACTATGTATGATTGATGCAGGTGATATTGATTATTATATTAATTGAGGTCTTGATGGTTGACTTTGTTAGACTGAATGTGCACATAACCCGAGGACCAACGCTAGTTTTTCGCACTAGTTATTATTTATGATTTTAAGTTATGTTAAAGATATTTTTATTACTGTTTATTTATGTATTGAGAGGTTTTTGAGAGGTTATAATATGAGCTATACTTTTCAAATAATGTTTTTATGTTTGATAAAATGTTTGACGATTTTACGATTTGAACTATGTCCTTTGAGTTTTAAATGTTAGTGGTTGTTTTATTTTAAAAATGATGTCAAGGTATTTTAAAGTATATATATGTATATTTCGAATTATGGAGATTAAGGAGGAAAAAAAATTTCAAGTACTTTTTAAGAAAACGAGTAGTGAACATTTTAACACATGTGTTAGATTTTAACATATGTACTGCCCAAGCCAAACTCCCCACTTGACAATAGTCTTCCGCCCAGACCGGCTCGTCGAGGCAAGCCTTCCCAGCCCAAGAAGAAAGAAGGTAACGAGAGAATCAGATAAACCCATCAATTTAAATTAATCTGAATCATGAAAACAGGATAGGATCATGGGAAGAAACATGGTACGTATGATCATGAATCATGGGAAGAGTGGGGATATGGTCCAGTAGTTTGCAGAAAGTTGAATTGATCTACATAAAAAAGAAAAAAAACACATCTCACACAAATTCTTGCAACTCCCTTCAGAAATTTTAGTCATAGTTCAAGCATTTTTCATGTTTCTCATTCCAGATTTCAGATGTTCAAGTCATTCTCGTTTAGATTTCAGCAAAGTTCTTTTTATTATATGCTAATATTTTGTAAACCATTAAGTTGGTGCATTTTTGCACCTGGCTCACTCGCTACTCAAAATATTGTGCAAACACATACTAAAGAGATACTTCATTTCGTATAACAACAGTCTACTGGAACTCCTAGCTAAACACATAATCTAAAAAATATGTGCAGAAATATTATTTCTCACAGTTGTAAAGATTTCAGAATGAGTGAATCACTAAGTGATCCTCAAATGATCAAACGTAAACTTGAAAATTGTGCTTGCAGAAAATCAGTTTGGCTCTTCAGCAAGACTCCAATTTTTTTTAAACAAGTTTCTTTGAAGTAATTAAGTGTGTAAAAGAGTTTGAATGTTTGAAAGCAGACCCTCAAATAGGTTAATTTCAACGTCAACAAATGAACAGTTCTCTTTGAATCGTACATGGATCGTTACAAAAAATAGCAGCTACTGCCAAGTGTCTCCGACAAATTTCCAGAATAGTACAGTCGGTAAATGCGTGGAGACTCTGCCAAATAACTTCACTTACGCATTTGTTTCAGCTTATTTTTTATTTCATAAGTCCATCAAAAAAATAATTGACCAACAATATGAAAAAGTGAAACAATATTAAAGTATGTACAACTCTGCAGAAAAACTAAAGAAACAAACATATAATTTAGAAAATATTGGGAGATCATCTTACCTATGCATTGTTTAACAACTTTACAATACCGGAGTCAAAGTGAAAGATAATTAGAAATATTTTTTTGAATATTATGGTCACTTTATGGAGAAGATTGTTGAAGATGAGAGGACATCAGCGATGCATTCTCTTCAAAAAAAAAATTACAAAAGTATTCAAGTTAACAGTGATTGGAGAAGGGGTCAACGAGTTAATCGGAATTAAATAGCTACAGAGTTTTGGATGCCTGAAATAAAGAAAAATCAGCGTCTACAAGCTCATTGAATGAACTGAAATTCCTTTTGAGTCAGAGTTTACAAATTAGGGAAAAACTCGAAATTTTACAGTTAGTGGAAAAAAAATAGAGACAATATATAATCTTATCATCAATTGTGAGAGACATATTTGCAGTTCAATGTTCATGTGTAGCTGATAAGCCCAAATCTTATAGAGATTTTAAGGATTTTAATTTTATAATATTTGTGCTTATCTAGAATTTTATTCCTTATTATTTGCTTATCTTGATTAATTTTATAATGATTGTAGATTTTAATAAAAGAGAAAAAATAGCTAATTTGGGAGATAATATGATTCTACAAGACTTCAAAGGAAATAAAATATCAAAAGAAAGAAAATAAAATATTTTTATGTTTTATTATCTTGAGAATATTAAAGTTTTGGAAGAAAATCTGTGCAGATATTGATAGAAATGAAGCCTAATCTTTGAAATTAAATCTCTACAATCTCATCTACAAGTTTTGAAATTGACTTGGGCTTCAAAGAGTAGAGGATTAGGCCCGTGAAAATTATAAAAGGTAGCATATGTGTAAAGAAAAAGGGAGGCGCGCAAACAGAGAAAAAAATTAGCGCGGAAGTGAACAACAGAGAAGGGAAAAAGGAGGAAGAAAAGGAGGCAGAGGAGAGAGAAAGAGAATATAATACTACAGTGAATACATCAATGGAGAGGAAGGAAGAGAGAGGCAGAAAAGCAAGGCGGAAGACAGAAGCAGAAGCGTACAGAGACGTGAACAGTGAGAGAAAAGAAGAGAGAAGTAGAGGAGAGAGGCAGAGGACAGAAGACTACACGAAAGACAACACCAGGGAGGAAGAAGAGAAAAGAAACAGGGAGGAAGATAGAGACAAAAGCTGGAGGAATTCCTCTTCACACGCCACAAATCACTGAGAATTCCTTTCACTCATCCTTAATTGTCTTTTCTTCTATGAACTTAAATATGACTTTTCACTTTTGTTTTGAATTCATGGAATAATTTTATTTAGACTAAGACCACGATAGGGCCAAACAATGCTTTATTGATAGTCGGTTTCTTTTCAATATATTATTTTTCTTGATTTTAATTATTGATTGATTTTAGTTTAATATTTCTTGTTAATAGCCTGATCAACTATTTACATGTCTGTTGATTAATCACGAATCGAAAGATGATTGGTTAAATATAGCAACAAAGACGTCATCAACACATGGTTAAACTGACTAGAAATAATATTCGGTTTCAGTGTGCGGCTTTAGGTGAAAACTGAAATTTCACGAAGATTTAATGCATTTAGATCTAATTAAATTCAACTAGAAATAATTGGACTGTTAGATTTAAATAGGTTTATTAACTCGAGTAATCGTTTAATAAATAATTTTGGGGATTTCACCATGATTATCAAGAATTAAATAATTAATTGGATTTTAACACGTGTCAACATAGTAGAATTTGGTACCGTTGTGTGTCTTAGTTATTTATTTGAATTTGAATCCCTCCTTGATATTTGAATCTCTCGGTTTTAATTGATATTATTTTATTTAATATTTTAGATTAATAATCCACATATCATCTTTTTATATATTTTGTCTAGCTTAAGTTAAGTGATAAAAATTCTAGTAATTAAATATTAGTCTCTGTGGGATCAATAATTGGACTCATCATCCATTTACTATAACTTGACCTAGTCCGCTTGCTAGATTTATTCCCAACCAAAATCTTCGATCAAGTTTTTGGCGCCGTTGCCGGAAACTAATTTGTTTAATATTGGAATAAATTGCTTTATTGAGACTAGACATTTTTTTCCCAAAAAAAAAAATATAAAAAAATCATCTGTTTTTTTTTTCTAATTTATTTGTTTTATTGTGAGGTACTTCAAGATGAATCATCGGGGAGTGTTCACGAATTTTGCCCAACAATACTCGGAACCATTCTATGCTGCTTGGGGGAGATTCAATGATCTGGCAAACAACTTTCGGTTTCATGATTTGTCAAACTACACTCTTATTCAAATTTTCTATGTTGGTTTGGATGAGGCAACAAGAAGTTGGGTAAATTATGGAGCTTTGGCAACCGTAGTCACTTATTTAATATAGAATACAACAGTGCGATGCACTTGTTAGATGATATGGCAGATTTCGACTACCACTGGCATTGTGATCCTTCACTGCAGGGTTGGAGTCACCAATATCCTCCACAATTTTGCCCCAATTTTGTAAACCAACCATTTGAGCAACAAGAAGAACGTAGTGCACATTTTGATGAAATCATGGCCCAGTGGGAGAAGATGGTCAACTCTTTGTGTTTCATCGATGAACAGATTGAGCTTCTAATGCAACCAGTGTCCGAAATCCACCAAGAGGACGAAGCGATTTTTTTCTATCAATTAATGACCAATCAGGTATGGGTGAATGATGACAACTCAAACAATAAAATTTTGGAGAGTGATTCAAATCATGTAGAAACTTTTAGAGTAGGTGCACGTCGAGCCAAGTGTTGGCCGAGTGTTCACAATGAAACTCTATGTATAAGCAATCTTTATTTTAATAATATTTGAAATTATTGTTTTGGCACATCTTTATCTATATACCCATGCTAGTTGCATAGATAAAGCCCTTGAATATACAAATAGTAGAAAGAATATGAGATGCTCATATGATGAGTATCATGAAACTCATATTTGGAATACTGTATATTCTAAACGGTTCCTAGTCGATTCAGCCGCCGCTAAGAAGGATATAGGCCGCTCGAGCTTGAGACTAGTATCTGTGATGTGAGTACCATGTTTCATTGGTAGGGGACATTGTGATGTCCGAGCATGCAGATAGGTGCTCCTGGTAGAGTGCACTGAACAACCCTCCATTAAAGGACTTTCCAAGTGGTTCTCACTTATCGAGTGGAAAAGTCCTAGTTTATGGTTGTACACCATTAGTCCTTATGACCCGGGACAACATTGAGACTCTATGTGCTAGAATTACACTTTGACTTGTTTACCGACTCTCATGGGGTCATCAGGTGGCAAGGTTGGGTGTTCTGTCGAAACATATAGGAGTCGATGCATTGTAGTCGGGGATTCACCGCTTACCTACGGGTATGGATATCCTATGTGTTTTTCATGTATATGTAGTTTGAAATCTCTGATCAGAGTATGGTGGTAATTATGAAAGGGGTTTCATAGATTACACCATCGATGCAACTACGACATGACACATAGTATCGATTCATTGACAACTCTCGATAAACCAATGGTTGTCGAATCGGTCGGGATATATGAGTTGAAGGGACCGTACTGTACGCTAACCATAATTGAATGGTTCTTGCAGGCACTATCATTTGATACCTAGGGAATCATGTAAGCGATGCTGCTAGGCGTTTAACATGATTGGTTGGGTACTATCAGACTTGAGTTCTGACGTTCTTATTATCAAGGAGTTGATAAATAAGAATGGAGCAATTGGGGTATGCTCATATAAGGACATGTTTAGTCCGAATCACATGGAGATGTGAACCCACGGCTAGTTGTATCAATGAACCATTGAGGGCCACACAAGTACTAGCTTTCTAGATCCCGTTGAGAAGTAAAATAGTTCAATGTGTTGAACGGCTTATAAAGGAGTTTATAAGCGTAAGGAAAATTAGAAGTATGACTTCTATAAAGGAGAAAATAGTTCAATGTGTTGAACGGCTTATAAATGAGTTTATAGGCGTAAGGAAAAATAGAAGTATGACTTCTATGAGAGAAATGTAAATTTTAATTTATGGAAGTGTTCCTAAATTAAAATTTGGCCAAGTGAATAATGTATTTGAAAATTGTGATTTTCATAAACATTATTATGGACTAAATTAAATTAATTCAAGTGTTGAATTAATTAAACACTAGTGGACCTAGTAGAGTCCAAATAATTAAATTAATTCAAGTGTTGAATTAATTAAATCATATTGAGTCTTGTAGAGCTCAATTTAAATAATTATTTAACTAGTGGGACTTGAGTAAATTCAAGTAATGTTTAATTAGTCTCAAATATGTTTGAGATAATTAAAATTAAGTCCATGGATTTTTAATTGTTAAAAATCAAATAAAACTTGCATGCATGGGAGGTGAAAGGTTGGGAGACAACTTTTTGTATAACCAAGGCTTGGCATGCAACTTTTTTACTTTAACTTTTCCCACAACCAAAAAAATGTCTCTCCTTCTCTCCTAGCATGAATAGTGGCCGAAAATACTATTCATTCTCTCCATTTTTTTTTTTTTCAATGGTTGGAGAAAACACTCACTTCTCAAAGAAAAATCCTCATATTTTTCTAGTGCAAAATATGAGGGGATCTACCTAGTTGGTGGTGGGCTTTATTTTAGAGCAAGGAGTGCTCTTTGGAAGCTTGTAGAAGTTCTTGCCATACAAGAGCTAAGGTGTTTACACCTTAGTTGGAGCCATCATCAACCTCAAGAGGTTGATAGGTATTTTTCTAAACACACTATGTATGACATTTTGTTGTTTTTGTATTTGCTACACATTAAATCAAGGTGGCCGAAAATTTCTTATGAAAAATAAAAATTTTAAACTTCCGTTGCGCTTCCGGTCACCGTAACCGATCCCCTTTCAAGTGGTATCCGAGCTATGGTTACGATTTTGGTGTAGTAAATACATAATATTATGTTGAGGTTCATTTCTAACCGCATGAGATAAAATTTTGCATCGAATCAAGGCCGGTTTCGGGGGATTTTTTGGGCAGCAAGTTGCTGCCCATTTCGGGCAGCTCGGGCTGCCCGAAGGGCTGCCCATTTCGGGCAGCAAGGGCAGCCCGAGGGGCTGCCCGAACAGCCCCTATTTTTAATAAAAAAAAAAAAATTTTTTTTTTGCCGGAATCCGGCGACGGAGCTCCGGCGACGGCGATGACGACTAGGGTTTTCAAAATGTGTTTTGAAATATCAAAGTGTCACGGGCCTTGAGTTGTTGGACCATTGGATGGCTAACACATTTGTGAAATTTTAAATGGGCCAAAATGTTTTTGGTGAAAAATGAATTTTTGGGCCCTTAAGTTTAAATTTACAAAAGTTGCAAATATTTTCTCATGAAATAAATAATTTAAGTTGGACTTTAATTATTTATAGTAAATGGTGATTTACAAGAAATTCGGTTATAAATAAATTAATTTGAAAGTAGACAAAGGTGTTTGTATACTTTGTTAATTTAGTTTATAATCGTGGCGGTTAGTGATTGGATCAAGATATATAATATTGGATCAATTAATTATTGTGATAATTAATTGATGGTGTATGATATGTGATATTATGCATGAAGGATGATCAAAAGCCCAAGCCCAATTTGCTAGGTGTATGCTAGGATATTTTGTGTTGAATGATTGTAATAATTATCAAATTTATAAAGTGGGCTTGGTTTATGGCCCGTTCCCACCCCATGAGATGTATCCCTATTTGCCATGGATATTTATTTGTAAATATTAGTATAGTGGATGATCAAGATTGGAAGATGGTGGCCATGATGATTATGAAGATCGAAGACATGTAAATATTGGAAGCTAATGTAATAGTTGCATTTGCATCCCGTGCATTTCCCTAGGATTGGACCTAGGCCCGTGTTTAGCTCACACGGGCCATTAGTGTTGGGGCGATTGATCATCCTTATTTTGTTTACTGTTTATAATATATGCATGATATGTTATAAATAATGAGTATGTGCGTTATTATTATGATAATAACAAAGTTGCATGAATCCGGCAAACATACGATCAAACATGGCGAGCTTTTAAATAAAATTAATGATGAGACCTTTCAAAATTAAAAACCCTCATTTTGAATAAGATTCAAAATTAATATCAAGCCCGAAAAGGGGAATTATAAATTTGTTTATAATTTCCATGTCTTCCATCGACAATGGGTGCATGATGAACGCTACCCGTGCTCGGGGCTCGGCTCATATTATTGGGGGGGCCTTGGGTGCCGGAAAGCTGTGACATCCATTGACATGGTGATGTGAACTACGTGGAACTCCCATGATTTCGGCTCATATTATTGAGGGAACTCATGGCGACCGTCCATTAAGGTTCAATATCGATGGGTTAGGCTTGACACGTGAAGATGAACGACGTCATATTATTGGGTCCTAATCAAACGTGAGACAAAAGTTTACGTAGAGGGTTGCATGGAGATGCAATTGGAAACTACCTTTTAGGAATTGTGATTGGCTGATATTATTCGGGATCATAATTCGCTAGTTGGACCTTACGTACCTACTGAGGAAAGGAGTTTCCCGTTTTCACTAGAGGGTAGTGAAAGATGTCAAAACAGTGGGAGCGAATATTTATAAAGTAAAAGTCCATACTTTATATCTTACTAAATATTTTGAAATAGTCATCAACATTTATCTGTTTTCATTTTTCAGTACAAATTGACAATGTCTTCGATTCGCAATCCGATATCTGCAATACTCGATAAACACATGTTAACCGGACCTAATTACCTCACTTGGCTAAGAAACCAAAAAATAGTCTTGAATTCGGAAAGGATAGCATATACACTTACTGAGTCGCCCCCTGTTGAGGCTCCGACTGACTGCATTCCTGAGGAATTGCAGACTTACAAGGAATGGTGTGACCATGACTTGAAAGCCAGGTGTTACATGCTGACTTCTATGAATGATGAGCTGCAGAGGCGTTTTGAGGATGCAAAGAGTGCTGCTGACATTCATTTGCATCTCAAGGAGCTCTTTGATGAGCAGACACGGCGTCTTAGGCATGCAACCGTCAAGGAGCTGATCACTTTGCGCATGCGAGATGGGGCCTCGGTCCATGAGCATGGCCTAAAGATGATTGGGCTCGTGGACAAGCTCGTTGGCATGGATCTGATTTTGCCTTCGGAGTTGACCACTGACGTGTTACTCTTATCACTGCCTAGCTCATTTGATCCTTTTGTGGTGAATTTCAACATGAACAAGCTAGAGCCGACCCTTGAGGAGTTGGTGAATATGCTTGTTACGTTTGAATCCACCATCAAGAAAGAGAAGTTGGTTCTTTATGTGGGTTCTTCATCTGGTACGAAGACTGATCCACATGGGAAGGGAAAGAAGCGTTCTTTCCAACCTCCCAAGAAGAACGTGCCCTTGATGAGGCAATCTCCGAATCCCGTTGTGGCAGCCACACCAGTTAAGGCTGACAAGACTGCTGATGTTTGTCATCACTGCAAGAAGCCTGGACATTGGAGGCGTAATTGCAAAGAATATCTTGCCCAGAAAGGTTCTGGAAATGGTATGTTCTACATTGAAGTAAACATTTCAATTAACTCTACTTCTTGGGTATTGGATACCGGATGTTGATCACATCTCTGTAATGATTTGCAGGTGATGGAAAGAAGTAAGAGGATTAGAGAAGGTGAGACCTTCTTGAGGATGGGCAATGGAGCAAGAGTTGCTGCCAAGACCTTACGAGATGTTTACATATTGTTGAACAATGATTTTAAGTTAATTTTTTTTAAGAGATGTTTTATTTGTACCTTTTTGGTGAAAAACATTGTTTCCATTTCTATGGTGATAAAGATGGATATTCTTGTTTATTTAGCAAAGGTGTTTGCAACATTTACAAGAATGAATGTTTAATTGGTACTTGAGAACTTGAAAACGATATCTATAACTTAAAATTAAAAGATATTCTACTAAATGTCCAATCAAAGGCATACACCATATTACATATGGATGGGTAAGCCTCCCAAATATTCTTATCTTAGAATATAGGGTGCCCTGCTTATGTGAAGCAGGTAGTGGGAGATAAATTGGATTGTTGATCCATTTTATGTTATTTTGTGGGATATCCAAGGAATTCTGTTGGATATTATTTCTATCATCCCCAAGAAACAAAGGCGTTTGTTTCTAAGAATGCAATCTTTTTGGAAAAAGAATTTCTATTGGATAGAAAAAGGGAGATGATAGAACTCGAAGAGGTTCGAGAGACACCCACAATTGTAGAACCCACACCCGAAGAGCCAAGAGAGGAGATACAAGCTCCTAGAAGATACGAGAGAGTCTCGAGACCACCTATGAGGTATGGTCTGCTTCTTGAAGAGGGCCATGATGAGCCTATCCATGGATGTGATCCAAGGACCTTCAAGGAAGCGTTATCTGATGCCGATTCATCCAAGTGGCTTGAAGCAATGAAATCTGAGATGAATTCCATTCATTCGAACCAAGTGTGGGATCTTATGGATCCACTTGAGGGAACGGTTCCCATAAGGACTTGGGGCGGGTGGGAAGGTATTGACCTTCAAGTAGCGATTGGTGGCAAAAAGATATACTCAAAGACAAGGAGTTAACTTTGAGGAAACCTTTTCTCCAATTGCAATGTTCAAGTCTATAAGGATATTGCTAGCAATGGCTGCATGGTATGACCATGAGATATGGCAGATGGATGTCAAGACAGTCTTTCTTAATAGGGATTTTAAGAAAGTGATTTACATGTCTCAACCTGAAAGGTTTACATCTATCGGAAGTGAGCATATGGTATGCAAACTTCAGAGATCTATTTATGGTCTAAAGCAGGCATCTAGGAGTTGGAACCTCATATTCGATAATACAATCAAAGAGTTTGGTTTAACTAAGAATCCTGAGGAACCCTCTGTGTATAAGAAGGTCAGTGAGAGTGTGGTGACATTCCTTGTGCTTTATGTTGATGACATTCTACTCATTGGGAATGATGTAGGAATGTTGCAATCAACTAAGATATGGTTAGCGAGTAAGTTCTCGATGCAGGACTTGGGTGAAGCATCTTTTGTATTGGGAATACAGATCTATAGAGATAGTTCAAGAAGATTGCTTGGTCTCACCCAGTCCACATACATGATACCATCGTGAAGCGGTTCTCGATGGATGAGTCCTAGAGAGGACATCTACCAATGTGTCATGGCGTGTCCCTATCCATGTCTATGTCTCCCAAGACTGATGCAGAGATAGCGGCGATGACGAGCATTCCTTATGCATCTGCGATTGGTAGCATCATGTATGGGATGATATCTACACGTCCTGACGTGGTTTTAGCACTAAGTGTAGTGTATAGATATCAATCGAACCCTGGTCTTCCACACTTGAAAACTGTGAAAGACATCCTCAAGTAATTGAGAAGGACCAGTAAGTTGTTATTGGTCTATGGGGTGGAGAACTGAAATTGGAAGGCTATACCGACTCTAGCTTCCAAAGCGATATCGATGACTCAAAGTCAACCTCTAGGTTCGTATTCATGCTCATTGGTGCTGCTGTCTCTTGGAAGAGTTCCAAGCGAGACAGTACTGCGGATTCCACCACTGAGGCCGAATACATTGTTGCATCGGATGCAGCAAAGGAGGCTGTTTGGATAAGGAATTTCGTCCAAGCGTTGGACGTCATTCCTAATGGAGTTGCTCCTATCCCGGTGTTTTGTGAAACACGGGAGCCATAGCTCAGGCAAAGGAGCCAAGGTCTCATCAGAAATCCAAACAAGTATTGAGAAAGTACCACATCCTCGGAGAGATTGTGGAAAGAGAAGTGTCTATCGACTAAGTCGGCTCCGCAGATAATGTTGCTGATCCACTAGCTAAGCCTTTACCTGAACCATTATTCGAGATGCATCGCGAATCAATTGGTTTGAAGTATATGGGTAGTTGGCTCTAGTGCAAGTGGGAGATTGTTAGAGTAGGTGCACGTCGAGCCAAGTGTTGGCCGAGTGTTCACAATGAAACTCTATGTATAAGCAATCTTTATTTTAATAATATTTGAAATTATTGTTTTGGCACATCTTTATCTGTATACCCATGCTAGTTGCATAGATAAAGCCCTTGAATATACAAATAGTAGAAAGAATATGAGATGCTCATATGATGAGTATCATGAAACTCATATTTGGAATACTGTATATTCTAAACGGTTCCTAGTCGATTCAGCCGCCGCTAAGAAGGATATAGGCCGCTCGAGCTTGAGACTAGTATCTGCGATGTGAGTACCATGTTTCATTGGTAGGGGACATTGTGATGTCCGAGCATGCAGATAGGTGCTCCTGGTAGAGTGCACTGAACAACCCTCCATTAAAGGACTTTCCAAGTGGTTCTCACTTATCGAGTGGAAAAGTCCTAGTTTATGGTTGTACACCATTAGTCCTTATGACCCGGGACAACATTGAGACTCTATGTGCTAGAATTACACTTTGACTTGTTTACCGACTCTCATGGGGTCATCAGGTGGCAAGGTTGGGTGTTCTGTCGAAACATATAGGAGTCGATGCATTGTAGTCGGGGATTCACCGCTTACCTACGGGTATGGATATCCTATGTGTTTTTCATGTATATGTAGTTTGAAATCTCTGATCAGAGTATGGTGGTAATTATGAAAGGGGTTTCATAGATTACACCATCGATGCAACTACGACATGACACATAGTATCGATTCATTGACAACTCTCGATATACCAATGGTTGTCGAATCGGTCGGGATATATGAGTTGAAGGGACCGTACTGTACGCTAACCATAATTGAATGGTTCTTGCAGGCACTATCATTTGATACCTAGGGAATCATGTAAGCGATGCTGCTAGGCGTTTAACATGATTGGTTGGGTACTATCAGACTTGAGTTCTGACGTTCTTATTATCAAGGAGTTGATAAATAAGAATGGAGCAATTGGGGTATGCTCATATAAGGACATGTTTAGTCCGAATCACATGGAGATGTGAACCCACGGCTAGTTGTATCAGTGAACCATTGAGGGCCACACAAGTACTAGCTTTCTAGATCCCGTTGAGAAGTAAAATAGTTCAATGTGTTGAACGGCTTATAAATGAGTTTATAAGCGTAAGAAAAAATAGAAGTATGACTTCTATGAGAGAAATGTAATTTTAATTTATGAATGTGTTCTTAAATTAAAAGTTGGCCAAATAAATAATGTATTTGAAAATTGTGATTTTCATAAACATTATTATGGACTAAATTAAATTAATTCAAGTGTTGAATTAATTAATCACTAGTGGACCTAGTAGAGTCCAAATAATTAAATTAATTCAAGGGTTGAATTGATTAAATAATATTGAGTCTTGTAGAGCTCAATTTAAGTAAATTATTTAAACTAGTGGACTTGAGTAAATTCAAGTAATATTTAATTAGTTTCAAATATGTTTGAGATAATTAAATTAAGTCCATGGATTTTTAATTGTTAAAAATCAAATAAGATTTGCATGCATGGGAGGTGAAAGGTTGGGAGACAACTTTTTGTATAACCAAGGCTTGGCATGCAACGTTTTTACTTTAACTTTTCCCACAACCAAAAAAATGTCTCTCCTTCTCTCCTAGCATGAATAGTGGCCGAAAATACTATTCATTCTCTTCATTTTTTTGTTCTTCAATGGTCGGAGAAAACACTCACTTCTCAAAGAAAAATCCTAATATTTTTCTAGTGCAAAATATGAGGGGATCTACCTAGTTGGTGGTGGGCTTTATTTTAGAGCAAGGAGTGCTCTTTGGAAGCTTGTAGAAGTTCTTGCCATACAAGAGCTAAGGTGTTTACACCTTAGTTGGAGCCATCATCAACCTCAAGAGGTTGATAGGTATTTTTCTAAACACACTATGTATGACATTTTGTTGTTTTTGTATTTGCTACACATTAAATCAAGGTGGTCGAAAATTTCTTATGAAAAATAAAATTTTAAACTTCCGTTGCGCTTCTGGTAACCGTAACCGATCCTCTTTCAGAAACTTCACCTGAATCTGATCTTCCACAAGTATTTGAGCTGAAGGATGAAGAATTCTATGAGCAATCTCTATGCAAAGATGAGGCAGAAGTGAAGTTGGAAGATGTAGAGGAACAGAAGGCGAAGGATTTGAACTCAAATATGGTTTTAACATATATTCCACCAGCAGATTCTTTATTTCTATCAACGCAAACTCAAGAATATTACATCCTCTACGAGCTTTATCATGGAGTAGATTGTTCTTCCCCTAATAATCAGTTTTTGCCGAGTGTTGTTGGAGCGACGAGCGTACAATGTCGATATCATGCCAAGCTTGAGGGCACACATAATCAAGACCCATATGTATTACTGTATGATACTTACTATGGGCGGAAGCCGCTGTTTGAAGGCTGCTTCTCCATAGTCAAGCTATAGACAATAAATTTAGCGCTTGCTGGGAGGCAACCCAGTGATTTATTATATTTCGTTTTATTTTATCTTTTTATTTCTAATTTTTCATTTTGTTAGGATAATCTTCAGTGATTTTGGTGTGTGCAGGGAATATTGGAATGAGGTAAGATGATTTAGATTCTGGAAAAGCTAAACTGTTGAAATAAAAGATTTCCAGCAGTGAGGAATTCTACCATCCCCATGTACCACTTCATGGAACTTAAAGCAACACTGTCAGGGAAGTGTTCTCTTACTATTCTATATCCAAATTTTATATTATTTTTAAATGACATGACACTGAGGACAGTGTAAATCTAAAGTGTGGGGGGATTTGAGATTTGTGTTTTGTTTCACGTCACCACACTTAGCATGTGCTTCAATGTTTAATCCTCGAGCATGAAAATTTTTCTGGTTATTTTTTGAGAAACTGCACTTATGATTACATGATACACTAATTGACTTTCTAGATTTTTGATCACTCAAGAGATTGAATCATACCTAGAACTGATTGAAATGAGCTGTAGTTGTAGCCGAAAGATTTGAGCACAAACTAGTTTTGTATCATATTTTGAGACATCATCTATGCACTTTAAGTCATACTTATATGAATTAATTGTGAATTGGCAAGAGGTGTGCTCATGAAAAAAAAAAAAAAAAAAAGAGAGNAAAAAAATTGGAGGAGTTTGAAAAAAAAAATCATGAAGAAAGAGAAGGGGATTGATGAAAAGATATATATAATTATAAAAGAAAAAGAGGAGGAATGAATGTTGTATGATGTGATGATTGAAAAAACTAAAAGGGAATGTTGTTGAAGATTGAAAAAAGCTGAAGGAAGAGGAAAAAAATATGGTGGAAGTTGAACAAAAGTACAAGGAAGATGAAAAAATTAGATGGAGGATGATGAAACTCATAAGGGAGGAAGATAAGAGATAAAGAAATGCGCTGAAGGAATAATTGTTTATTTTCTCTCATTTTGAATCTCCCAATCTTTATTGTAGCCATGAGCCATGGCCTAACGTTATAAGCTTGAAAAGACCTATTGACCGGGTCATATTCCTCCAACATTTAGTGGAGAAAGGTATGAAAGACAAGCTTATGGAGAGTTTCTTTAAAAAAAAAAAATTCAGAAAATATGAGCACTCCTTGAACTAAAACACCTTTGAGGAATATGAGTTTCGACTTCCACACTACACACGTCTCATTATTTTGATCTTTTCTAGTGAATGTTTGAGTTTTAAAGTTGCAACGAAAGTGAATTTTATGATTTTCGAAGTGTGATCTTTTGATTGAGTATGACGGAATTTGGTAGGTTGAAAAGTGTTTATTGTGTCATTTTTGTGGTGAATCATTGAATATTCCTTGGTTATATTTTTATTCTCTGATTTGTTCGATGACGAACAAAGGCTAAGTGTGGGGGGATTGATAAGCCCAAATCTTATAAAGATTTTAGGGATTTTAATTTTATAATATTTGTGCTTATCTAGAATTTTATTCCTAATAATGGGCTTATCTTGATTAATTTTATAATGATTGTAGATTTTAATAAAAGAGAAAAAATAGCTAATTTGGGAGATAATTTGATTCTACAAGACTTCAAAGGAAATAAAATATCAAAAGTAAGAAAATAAAATATTTTTATGTTTTATTATCTTGAGAATATTAAAGTTTTGGAAGAAAATCTGTGCATATATTGATAGAGATGAAGTCTAATCTTTGAAATTAAATCTTTACAATCTCATCTACAAGTTTTGAAATTGACTTGGGCTTCAAAGAGTGGAGGATTAGGCCCGTGAAGAATTATAAAAGGTAGTATATGTGTACAGAAAAAGAGAGGCGCGCAAACAGAGAAAAAAATCAGCGCGGAAGTGAACAACAGAGAAGGAAAAACGGAGGAAGAGAAGGAGGCAAATGAGAAACGTACAGAAAAGGAGGCAGAGGATAGAGAAAGAGAATATAATACTACAGTGAATACATCAACGGAGAGGAAGGAAGAGAGAGGCAGAAAAGCAAGGTGGAAGAGAGAGGCAGAAGCGTACAGAGAGGTGAACAGTGAGAGAAAAGAAGAGAGAAGTAAAGGAGAGAGGCAGAGGACAGAAGACTACACGAAAGACAACACCAGTGATGAAGAAGAGAAAAGAAACAGGGAGGAAGATAGAGACAAAAGCTGGAGGAATTCCTCATCACACGCAACAAATCACTGAGAATTCCTTTCACTCATCCTTAATTGTCTTTTCTTCTATGAACTTAAATATGACTTTTCACTTTTGTTTTGAATTCATGGAATAATTTTATTTAGACTAAGACCACGATAAGGCCAAACAATGCTTTATTGATAGTTGGTTTCTTTTCAATATATTATTTTTCTTGATTTTAATTATTGATTGATTTTAGTTTAATATTTCTTGTTAATAGCCTGATCAACTATTTACATGTCTGTTGATTAATCACGAATCGAAAGATGATTGGTTAAATATAGCAACAAAGACGTCATCAACACATGGTTAAACTGACTAGAAATAGTATTCGGTTTCAGTGTGCGGTTTTAGGTGAAAACTGAAATTCCACGAAGATTTAATGCATTTAGATCTAATTAAATTCAACTAAAAATAATTGGACTTTTAGATTTAAATAGGTTTATTAACTCGAGGAATCGTTTAATAAATAATTTTGGGGATTTCATCGTGATTATCAAGAATTAAATAATTAATTAGATTTTAACACGTGTCAACATAGTAGAATTTGGTACCGTTGTGTGTCTTAGTTATTTATTTGAATTTGAATCCCTCCTTGATATTTGAATCTCTCGGTTTTAATTGATATTATTTTATTTAATATTTTAGCTTAATAATCCACATATCATCTTTTTATATATTTTGTCTAGCTTAAGTTAAGTGATAAAAATTCTAGTAATTAAATATTAGTCTATGTGGGATCGATACTTGGACTCATCATCCATTTACTATAACTTGACCTAGTCCGCTTGCTAGATTTATTCCCAACCGAAATCGCCGGTCAGTAGCATCCAAGTCGACCTTCTCAAAATACGATAGTGTAATTGGAGATCATAGATATATGAATTAGAAGAAAATATTATAGAACATTTTTGTTAATTAAGATGAAAATTGAAATTTAATTATCATGTTATTTTAAGTTGAAATATAAATAAATATTTCTTTCTTTCGACGGTGTTTGTAATTTTTAATATAATATTATTTTATATTTCAAGTGAAATAGTAATTAAAAATACAAAAAATAATTATTGGACCCAAAAGTGGTAAGATAATATCGAATTAAACATAATGTTCGAATTGTTTTATCATAGACCCCAAATCGATTTGGAACCATTTTTAAACTAGTTCTGGAATCTTCGACACCAGACTTAGTGACTCTTGAACAGCTTTTTGTGAAACAGTCTTACGAATTTTAATATGTAAGTTCGGTTAATTCGATCTATTATCATCTTAAAAATAAATATTTTTTAAAAAAAATATATTTTCTATTGGTTCACTGCCGTTCGCGGATCTTCGACCCATAATGAAAAGGGAGGAAAAAAAGGCAACGTCATCGCTGACGTTGGCGGACTCCTCTCCTCGTTCGATTCTCAGTTTCCGCGAAATTATTCATCTTCGCATATATAAATCGCACGGTAATTCGTCAAATCAGTTCATCCGAGAACACTTCAGGAGAAAATTCAATATCTTTCGACCCCGAGAGCTTCGTTCGTTGTTGGAGGTCCGAATTGTCATCACAGAAATGGCGCAGGCTATCAGTTCATCCGCCGCTGCTGCGGCGAAGAGGCGTTCCCTGTGGCCGTCAGTTCTCCGTTGGATACCGACTTCCACCGATCACATCATCGCCGCCGAAAAACGGCTCCTCTCTATTGTCAAGTAAATTTTTTCGATACAATTCGTTTTGGTATTTTACGGTGTGAACGTTATTTTTTAGGTTTTAGTAATGTAAACGATTTTGATTTCGTAGGACTCCTTACGAGCAAGAGCTAGTTAACATCGGGTCAGGGCCGCCGGGTTCGAGAATCCGGTGGTTCCGGTCGGCGAGCGATGAGCCAAGGTTTATCAATACGGTCACGTTTGATAGCAAAGAGGGTTCTCCGACGCTCGTGATGGTGCATGGTTATGGTGCATCTCAAGGCTTCTTTTTCCGTAATTTCGATGCGCTTGCCAAACATTTCAAAGTCATTGCAATTGATCAATTAGGGTAGGTCCTGTTTATTCTATCTGTATAATTTGATCATCCATTGGTTTGATAAATTTGGATAATATTTGGTCGCCAAGTTTGACAAATATCCTATTTTTGGAACTTGGGAGAACATATGACCAACAAATGAAAACTAAAAAGGAGTGCAAAATTCCGAAATGGGAATACAATAACTTATGGATTAATGTTTTGCATTTCACTCATCTTTATTGCTCCTTTTGTGTACAGCTGGGGTGGATCAAGCAGGCCGGACTTCACGTGTAAAAGCACTGAAGGTTCGTTGTTTTAGTGTCCACCTACCCTGTCTGAGTATATCATTATAATTTTTCAATTTGGAGGATTTGTTCCCTGTTTTATATGTTCTGTACAATGTTGTTCAGAAACCGAGGCATGGTTCATCGATTCATTTGAAGAATGGCGTAAAGCAAAAAATCTTAGCAACTTCATTTTACTTGGGCATTCCTTTGGGGGTTATGTTGCCGCTAAATATGCAATCAAGGTATTCTACCTTTTTTCTTGTATGATAAACATTTGATTGATAAAAGAAACTGTTAGTGGGGATAGTTTTTTTAATCATTGTTGATGGCTCTTCAATGCTTTTGCAGCATCCTGAGCATGTTCAACACTTGATCTTAGTAGGACCTGCTGGAGTTACCTCGGAAACAGAATATCGGTCCGAGTGGCTTACGCAATTTAGGGCCACGTGGAAAGGTGCAATCTTAAATCATCTATGGGAGTCAAATTTTACTCCTCAGAAGGTTATAAGGTATCTACTCTTTCTAACATTGGCGTAGCTATATGCTAGAGTGCTTCAAAATGGAACAACCTCTACTGCTTTTAATTTATTTTTTATTATTTTTAAACATGATATTGTTTGTTATACTTGCTCTGAGTTCTTCATGTTTGTTGCATTATTCATAACTTCGACATTTACACCTAGTCCCTACACTGTATTACAGAGTTTGTAGTATGCACGTGCCAGATATTGGTTTAATGAACCTCATAAAGTTGGGGTTTTTTTTTTTTCCCTAAACCAGCTTGCTAATTTTATCAGTTTTAATTGAAATTATACCCAACTATTTTGAGTTTGCAACTGCTGCTTTTGCAATTAAATGTCTTGCATGCTTTTCCAGCCTAATGATTTACTTGATTTAGTTTTTCGGTTATTTATAGTTAATTTAAGGATATCCTACTTTTCTACTTCATAGATATGATCCAACACCGCAAGCCATGCCTTGTGAATGGGTCATGATTTAGCACCCTTATGAATGCACCTGTCTTTAATCTGGCTGGATCTTCTTTAACATGGATTTGGTGTATTCCATTCAGTATTCTGCGTAGCGATCGATCTCTTTTTAGTGTTTGAAAACATGATTATTTAGGTGTGATTTTACAACATATATGGACTCGATTTTATATGATCCTGCAGGGGTTTAGGTCCTTGGGGTCCAGATCTGGTACGGAGATATACTAGTGCGCGGTTTGGTGCATATGCTAGTGGAAACTTGTTGACTGACGATGAATCCAGATTACTTACAGGTAGCTTAGTGATTACCTTTTCTTTCCATAACTTTGTTGAATTTTCCTAATCCGAGTTTTCTTGTCCATTTATAGACTATGTATATCATACACTGGCAGCCAAAGCTAGTGGCGAGCTCTGCTTAAAATATATATTCTCCTTTGGAGCTTTTGCTAGGATGCCTCTTCTACACTGGTTAGTTGCTTCCTTGCATTCTTTGGTTTTATGTGAGTGAAAAAATTATAGGATCTTACACTATGGGAAATGTATTCAAATTTCTACAACACTTTCTTCATTTGAGGAACACGAACAAGTTGTAACATTCATTTGTTACTTATAATTCATTCGCTTTTATTTTAATCAATATAATGAACTTCAAAAACCACAACTTGCAATCAACTCTTAAGAAATTTTTGGGTATATTTTGCACATTCCATTCACCATCTCCAAGAGAAGACACAATGAGTCAGCATTTAGGTGTATAAAGAAGCTGTCGCCTCTCTTTATTGCAGTGCTTCTGAATGGAAAGTGCCGACAACATTCATATACGGTGTCGAAGATTGGATGAATTACAAAGGAGCACAAGATGCTCGCAAGAGAATGAAGGATGTTCCGTGTGAGATCATAAGGGTTCCTCAGGTATCTCTCACCGCTTCCCTTGCTTTAGATATAAAATGCAACTCCAACAACAAATGCCACTTCGGTTTTGTGCTATCCGATTGTTTCCATGTTGCTTCAACGTTTAATTGAAGTATTCTTGTCCATGAACCCAGGCTGGTCATTTCGTCTTCATAGACAATCCATCTGCATTCCATTCGGCTGTAAATTATGCTTGTCGCAAGTTTTTCTCACCAGAGAATGGCAGTCACACTCTCTCAGAAGGCCTGCAATCTGTTTGAAGGGCAGTGTTTGTGGCTTATTAGTTATTCCTATTCTTGTACTTCAATTTTGGAAGAGGGAAAAAAGGAAAAGCCGGCATAGAAGTGGCAAACATGTATCTTGTAAGAATTTGTTTCTCTTTTCTTTATCAACATCAATCATTTATTGTACAGTGCATGTTTACATTGTGAATATTGTAATAGACCAAAAACTCATTTCAAAGCAATCGAAAAATAAATAATTTTCAACAGAGATTTCAAAGGGTTTGATTTGGGTTTCAAATACTCAAATAGTTTATTGGTCTTAGGACTTCTATTCAATATATTGCAAGGAAATCTAGGTTATTATTAAAAAAATTAAAGTTTGAAAACGAAAAATACAAAAACAAAAAACATTCCCAGATCGAAGTATAATACGAGAAATGATTAAGATTTCGAAGTGGGTGTGATCACAAAGAAGTCTCAAATCTTTTACGGTGTATCACCGTTATGAGCCACACATGTTATCTCCAACTAGATTTCAAACTGGGTTTGATATATCATATTGACTCGTCCCGCCGTAAAAATGAGGTGGGCTGGTTGACAAAATTTTAACCCATTTGAAGACGAGTTAAACAGATTGAGCTTGTTCAGCTTTGTGAGTTAGGTCGGGGCGGGGTCACCTGCCAGAATAAGATTTTATTTTTAAATTTTTTAAAATATAAAATTGTATTTTTACTTTTTTTTAGATAGATATTTATAAATTTTGTTTGGCTTATGTAGAATAATTTTAATAATAATTAATTTTATAATACTTTTAGTTTTTTTATATTTTGTTTAACAAGTTAATTTTGTATATTCTTGATTTTTTATTGTAATATTTTAAATATTGGTTGAACTATTTGATTAAGGTTTATTTTTTATTTTCTTAGTATTTCAAAAGTTCTTAGCATTTTTTTATTAAAATTTTTTTAGCATTTTTTCAAATTTTCATTTTTAAATTAGGTGGACCGACCCGCCTAACCAACGACCCAAGACAATAGGACTAAGTTTGCCATTTAGTGGCCTGTTAGCTCGTTTTGACATCTGTATCTTCAACCATGAATTCTATTTTAGCACAAGTTTTGCATTAAAATAGTATAATTTTTGCACTAAACTCAACATCTAATTCTAACTCATTCACTTCAAATTTTATTAAAAAATAATATTTTTGAAATATTTCTTTTATTTTACATATATTAATTCTTATATTTTATTTAATATCTTTTTTTATAAATTAATAATATAATTAAAATAATGTTCTTTATATTATATAGAATACAAAGTAATACACAAAATTATTAAATTGATTAATAATTTGAATACATGAAATTAAATTCAATAAAATTTCAAACATTTAAATCACTATATTCGTCCCATAAATGATCAGTTAAGACATTTTGCGGTGTTGTTATGATATATAATTTCATTATATCATGTAAATGACGTTTCTTCAAATCACTTTATGGGGATACTATAGTTGCATATTGTGATTGAAAAACACTAAATGCACATTCCATATTTTTCCTGCAGGATTCTTGAATTATTGCAAAATAAATATAGTGGATCGTGAATACTTTGCATGATAATTGATCATTTCGAATAAATGACATCGGCTTAATAATATCTCATATTATATGCTTTCCCTCCAATTGTATAATGAGCTGGAATTTTAATATGTTGTGCAAGGTTTGAGAATAAATAACTTGTTTCCAAAATATTTATATCATTATTGGTTCAGGACATATCAAAATATGTATGACATATCCAAAGATAATAATTAGCTACTGTTTCTGAAATGATTGTTGTAGAATCATTACGGCCTGCATATTGACCTGCTCAAGGCGTGTGATAATTTTTCCACTTTCAGTGCATACATTAGAGACTTCCCAACATCTCCTGGAATTCTCGTTGTTTATAAATATAGATTAGTCTAGAAACATCATCGGAATTAGGTGATCTCAAGTATCGTTCCTCAAAAACTTCCACCACAGCTTGACAAATCGTTGTATACACTCAGTTGCATTAAATTCTCTAATTTTGATATATTGAGCTAATAAATAATTTGCTAGAAGTTGCAACGCAACTGTTATTTTTCGAAAAGTCGATAGATTGAGTCAAATTTTTTAAATATTTTGTTCTTTAAATTTTAATCTTAATATGTTATTTTTTGTGTTGTAGTAAATTTTTACGTAACGTTTATGTGATATCAATGTTGAAATGTCTATTACTCGTTTTTCTTTAAAATATATTAGAAATTTTTTTTCTCACCTTTCTGCCGAAATATGTACTTACACACACACACACACACACACACACACATATATATATATATAGATATAAATGCGTTCTTTAGCGACAGAAAAAACTGTCGCTAATAAAAAAAAATTTTGGTAGTTGTTTAAGCATTTTTCATGTTTTTCATTCCAGATTTCAGTTGTTCAAGTCATTCTCGTTCAGATTTAAGCAAAGTTCTTTTCATTATATGTTAATAATTTGTAAACTTGTACAGTTTAGTGTAAAGACAAATCATGCTGGGAGTTTATCCTTCAATTTTCATCATTTTTTCTTTAGTTTTTTGTGTGTCTTAGCGTTGTATTTGTTTAGGACATTATAACGGACGATCAAATTTAGTACTCAAAATTGTTGTGTTTTTAAAAGTTAGAATTTTACCTTTTTTTCACACAAGTTGGTGCATTTTTGCACCTGGCTCACTCGCTACTCAAAATATTGTGCAAACACATGCTAAAGAGATACTTCACTTCGTATAACAATAGTCTACTGGAACTCCTAGCTAAACACATAATCTAAAAAATATGTGCAGAAAGATTATTTCTCACGGTTGCAAAGATTTCAGAATGAGTGAATCTCTAAGTTATGCTCAAATGATCAAACGTAAACTTGGAAATTGTGTTTGCAGAAAATCAGTTTGGCTCTTCAGCAAGACTCTCCAATTTTTTTTTAAAACAAGTTTCTTTGAAGTAATTAAGTGTGTAAGAGAGTTTGAATGTTTGAAAGCAGACCCTCAAATAGGTTAATTTCAACGTCAAAAGATGAACGGTTGTGAGACCCCGAGAATAAAATAGCTTTGATGGCATTTTGGTAAATAAGTTGAAAAATATTCAATTTATTTTGATGATATTTTCGTAAATAAGTTGAAAAATAATGAATTAATTTTAAGGGCAAAATGGTAATTAGTGTCATATCCTTTCCATATGAAGTCCAAATGATTTGAGATTTGGATATACTGTAGAAAACTCAAAGATATAGAAGTTTCATGTTTTGAGTTTTGGAAAATTTGATCGTTTGACTTGTCCAAAAGAGATGTACCGACTTTAAAATGTTAAATAGTATATATTATATTATATTATATTATTTTATTAATATAATATAATATAATATTTAAAATTAAAAAAAAAAAGAAAAGAAAAGTGATAAATTTGAAACTCACGTTCACGTGAGTTTCAGAGGAATTCACAGAGAGAAAAATGAGAGAGAGGAGAGGAGAGGAAATAGGGTTTTGAATTTTCTTTTCGATCGTGCGATTTATCGGGTTATCCAATCGACGAACCGACTTTAGTTCTGGGATCGTTGACACGAGGTCTTCGATTTGAGGTATAAATTTTATATTTTTTGTGATGTTTGAAATTCGTCGATTTTTTTGGAATAAATCCGATAAATTGTTAAATCATACAGAAATTTAAGATTGTTGAGTAGTGTATGATTTTAACGAAGAAGAGATGATTATAGTAATGTTATTTTGAATTATTCCTAATTTATTATAATTAGGAAATTTTAATCGTTGAATTGAGATTGAAGAATTATTTGTCAGTTATTATTAATTCTGATAAATATATGCAGTAGAATAACCGACAAGAAACTAAGTTTTGAAGTCGGAATTGAATTATGCTATGATTTGAATTTGATATGAATTTTAAAGTTTCAAAAGATATTTGAAACCTCTATTGTTGATATTGAATGAAATTATGGATTGAAAAGAATGTGTTATTGATGTTGATAGAGTTTCTATACTGATATCTTCAAGCTACATCAACTGGAATGAACAATTGAGGTATGTTGCGACCGGGTAACATACGACAGGTATCTGTATTATATGATATATGTTTGATTGATTGGATTGAGATTACATGTCTATATGCCTTATTTGTTGAGTTGATGTGGCATACATGACATGCACGTTGAGCTATGATCCTTGGATATCATGATATGATTTGATTTGATTTGATTCTGGGGTTTGTGAACACAATGCTATGTTTGGTATTACATGACCCTTAAAGCATAGTCATTTGGGGCCCCGATAATTGATTGAGATTTGGGATTTGATGGCGCTTTGTCGACGCTATCATACGATTATCCCTGATTAAGGCCGGTGTGCCAGCTCGAGCATTTATTTGATAGCGATTCGATTGACTCTGACATGTACTCAGTGGATGGGCATTTGACCTGATACCTCCACGACATACATGCATTGCATATCATATATCATTGTTTAGATATCTGTGGTATATATTGTGGTTGCTTCAGACTGAGCTTTGCTCACCCAGATGGGGCTGTTGTTGTCTTTGTATGTGGACAATGACAGGTACTCCAGGATATCAGGAGACCGGAGATGGTACTTCTGGAGGGAGTCATGTTTGATTTGAGGTTTCGTGGTCTTTCTATATATGTATATGTATCTATATACCGGGATATGTCCTGAGGATATGATTTGTTGTTGAATGAGTTGTTTTGATTATGTGTGGGCATGTTTTATGATGTGAGATGAAATACTATTTTTAGTATTCAAATAGCATATTTTGGGCTCATTGTAAAGAAATTTTAAACTCGTTTTCCGCTGTAATTAATTAACTCTAATCAAATTGTATTGTAATAACGATTAGCAGCTAGGGGCCCCACACAGAGTGGTATCAGAGCATAGCTGGGAATGCTCGATTGAGTATTGTGTACGCTTGAATAGGCACAAATGAATTGTGCGTTTGTGTTTGATTTATTTGTATTACTTGCTCCTACTTGATTTAGTTTGAGTAAGTTATTGATGAGATTGATGATATGAGATGGTGATGATGTAAAATTGATATGAAATGTGATATTCATCTTTTGATTTGTAGATGGATCCCACGAATGAAACTGCAAGTAGCAGTACTGAGAGGATAGTTGGAATTGGAAGGGTTGTCCATGGATGTAGTAATGGCTCGATTCCAGGATCTGAAACCACCGAGGTTCTTTGGCACTGAGAGTGCAGAAAGAGCTGAAGCCTGGTTGAAGGATATCGAGCATCTGTTTAATTTTGTTGAATACTCTAAGGCTCGGCGAATGAAACTTGCTTTATATCAATTGAAAGACCGAGCAAAATCTTGGTGGGAAGCCGCTGAGATTGGATTGAAAGAGGCCGAGATAGAAGTCACATGGGATGTCTTCAAGGCCCAGTTTTTGGAGCAGTATTCCCCTCCTTCTTATTATACTGCCCAAGAGAATGAATTTAATAGTCTGCAACAGGGAACGATGACTGTTGCGGAATATGCTTCGAAGTTTTCTACTCTGTTGAAGTATGCACCTCACGTAGCTGGGAATGCGAAGGCAAAATATAACAGGTTTGTGAATGGATTGCATCCTGCTATATATACTTATGTTGTTTCTGGTTTGCCTACCAGCTACGCAGAGGCAGTGGAACGAGCCAAGGCAGCTGAGGCTGGACTCAGGCGAGGAGGTCCACAGTATACTCCTCCACCACCAGTGTCAGCTCAGCAGCCTGCATTGCGTCCAAGGGGTAAGAAATTTAAGAAGACTGATTCCACTGTTTCTTCTTCTTCTTCGAGTTCCAGTGGATCTCAGAGAGGGAGTCCCGTGATTGATCCTTATTGTAGTTATTGTGGAGGCAAACATACTATCGAGCAGTGTCGAGGTATGTTTGGTACTTGTTATCAGTGTGGGCAGGAAGGTCATTTCTCTCAAGTATGTCCGAACAGGGGTACGACTTCTTCCCAACCCCAGCCAGGATTTAGAGGTGGCCCTAGCATGATGAGACCTGCTGTTCCTGTTCCCTCTTTTCAGCAGTCGAGTGTCCCACGGTATCGAGGACCAGGTGGTCAGACTGCCCAGGTTCCTCCTCAAGTTCGAGCGTATGCTATGACTGAGGACCAGGCGAAAGAAGCTCCTGGTGGTGTGATTGCAGGTATTTGCATGCTTTGCGATTATCCTGCACGTGTTTTATTTGATACAGGAGCATCTCACTCATTCATATCTCATGCATTTGTTGCATCACATGATATTATGTGTACTCCGTTGTATGATACATTATCAATAGCCACGCCAGCAGGAAAGATTATTCTATCTGAGCAAGTTGTGCATAATTGTGTATTGATATACGAGGACAATGTGCTGTTTCTGAATTTGATTGTCCTCCCGCGACTTTGATTGTATTGTTGGCATGGATGTCTTGACAACAAATCGAACTACTGTCGATTGTTTTCATGGAGTGGTTCGATTTCGACCCGTTGTTGGACCCAAGTGGAATTTTTATGGCAAGGGTTCCCAAGCCAAAATTCCTTTGGTATCCTCTCTGGAAATGTCTCGATTTTTGTTTAGCGGGGATGAGGGTTATCTTATCTACGCTATTAATGTCTCTAAGAAGGAGCCTTCTTTATCTGATATTCCTGTTGCGAAAGCATTCCCAGATGTATTTCCCGATGAGCTTCCTGATTTTCCGCCTCATCGAGAAGTTGAGTTTAGTATTGATCTTGTACCGGGAACTGCGCCTATATCTAAAGCTCCTTATCGCATGGCACCTCTGGAGTTGAAAGAATTGAAAGAACAATTACATGATCTTCTCGATAAGGGATATATTCGACCGAGTGTATCACCTTGGGGAGCTCCAGTGTTATTTGTTCGGAAGAAAGATGGTACTATGCGAATGTGTATCGATTATAGGCAATTGAATCGGGCTACTGTGAAAAACAAGTACCCACTTCCTCGTATTGATGATCTATTTGATCAGCTTCAGTGTACTTCTGTATACTCTAATATTGATCTTCGATCTGGTTATCATCAAGTACGAGTTCGAGACGAAGATGTACCTAAGACTGCTTTTCGTATCAGGTATGACCATTATGAGTTCTTGGTTATGCCTTTTGGTCTCACGAATGCTCCTGCCGTATTTATGGATCTAATGAATCGTGTATTTCGAGATTATCTTGATCGATTCGTTATTGTTTTTATCGATAATATTCTTGTCTATTCGAAATCGAAAAAGGAGCATGCTGAACATTTGAGACTTGTACTTCAAACTCTTCGCAATGGCCATTTATATGCTAAATTGTCTAAATGCGAATTCTGGATGGACAAAGTGGTATTTTTAGGCCACGTCATTTCGAGACATGGCATATCTGTTGATCCCGCTAAGGTTGAAGCCGTATTGAATTGGCCGAGACCTACGAATGTTCCTGAGATACGTAGCTTCATGGGTTTAGCTGGTTATTATCGTCGGTTTATTGAAGGATTTTCGAAAATAGCTAAACATATTACTCAACTGACACAGAAGAATCAACGATTCATTTGGTCAGATGAATGTGAAGCTAGTTTTCTTGAATTGAAGACGAGATTGACCACAGCACCTGTGCTTACTATTCCCTCAGGTACCGGAGGATTTGTAGTGTGTACAGATGCGTCTGGTAAAGGTTTGGGCTGTGTTCTGATGCAACATGGCAAAGTGATTGCTTATGCGTCTCGTCAATTGAAATATCATGAAACACGTTATCCTGTTCATGATCTTGAATTGGCCGCCATTATATTTGCTTTGAAGATTTGACGCCATTATTTGTACGGAGAAAAGTTTGTTATTTATTCGGACCATAAGAGTCTGAAATATCTCTTTTCTCAATCTGATTTGAACATGAGGCAACGCAGGTGGATGGATCTCCTGAAAGATTTTGATTGTAAGATTCAATATCACCCTGGATCGGTGAATGTCACTGCAGATGCCCTTAGTCGTAAGGTGCATGATTCTGTGTTAGCATCTGTTGGTGTCGCCAAAGTACGCGAGGATATATGTACTTCTGGTTGGACTTTTCACTCGAACTGGAATTCTGTCACTGTCTCAGCATTGCAAATTGAGCCGAACTTGATATCGAAAATACGAAAGGCCCAACGAAGTGATGCTCAGATCCAAAAGTCGAAAGAACTTGTATCTACAGGACATCAGTCTGGATTTCAGATTTTTTCTGATGGTTCTTTACGACTTAATGGTCGGCTGGTAGTCCCTAATGATTCTGATTTGAAATCTGCCTTTCTTCGAGAAGCACATTGTAGCAAATACAGTATTCACCCTGGAGGTCGAAAGATGTATTTGACATTGAGACCCAAATTCTGGTGGAGACGTATGAAGAAAGACATTGTTGAGTTTATTTCGAAATGCTTGGTCTGCCAGCAAGTGAAAGCCTAAAGAATGAAACCGGGAGGATTACTCCATAGTCTCGAAATCCCGAAATGGAATTGAGAACATATTGCTATGGACTTTGTGACTCATTTACCTCGTTCGCCCAAGGGCTGTGATGTTATTTGGGTCATTATTGATCGGCTTTCGAAATCTGCACACTTTATTCCGTATGAACGGACTTATCCTTATAAGAGAATGGCCCGTTTATACATTGACAATGTTGTGAGACTGCACGGTGTGCCAGTCTCAATTGTATCTGATCGTGATCCCAGGGTTGCTTCTAAATTCTGGGGTAGTTTTCAGGAAGCGATGGGTACGCGTTTGGCTATGAGTACTGCTTATCATCCTCAAACTGATGGCCAAACTGAGCGTACGATTCAGACGTTAGAAGATATGTTGCGTACGATTGTGATGGATTTCAGAATGGGATGGCAAGATGCTTTACCATTGGTGGAATTTTCTTATAATAATAACTTTCAAACGAGTATTGGTATGGCACCGTTTGAAGCCTTATACGGGAGAAGATGTAGGTCACCGTTATTCTGGGATGAAATTGGTGAAAGACAATTGACTGGACCTGAAATGATACAGGAAATGGATGATAAGGTTCAGTTGATTCGACAGCGGATGAAGGCTGCTCAGGATCGTCAAACGAGTTATGCGAATAAACGAAGACGACCATTGGAATTCCAGAAAGGTGACAAAGTGTTTTTGAAAATATCTCCCTTTAGAGGTACCTTTCGATTCGGCATGCGAGGGAAGTTATCTCCTCGATATGTTGGTCCATATGAGATTCTTGATAGAGTTGGGGATCTTGCTTATCGACTGGCATTGCCACCAGCATTATCTGCCATTCACGATGTATTTCATGTTTCTATGTTGAGAAAGTATGAACCAGATCCCTCACATGTACTTGCACCTGATGAGGTTGAACTCGATCCATCTCTTTCTTATGTTGAGCAACCTGTTCGTATTATGGATCGAAAGGAAAAGATATTGCGCAACAAATCGATTCCGTTGGTTCGAGTACAATGGACAAGACATGGTGTGGAGGAGTCAACGTGGGAATTGGAAAGCAAGATGCGAGAATCATATCCGCACTTGTTCGATTCTATTCCACCTGTTCCATTGTATTTAATGTATGATGATCAATTTACTGATTTTAGTTTTGATATGTACTATAACTGGTGACATATAATTATATGGTTGCCAATGTTATGTATATAGATATGTTTGAGATTTCGAGGACGAAATCTTTTAAGTTGGGGAGAAATGTGAGACCCCGAGAATAAAATAGCTTTGATGGCATTTTGGTAAATAAGTTGAAAAATATTCAATTTATTTTGATGATATTTTCGTAAATAAGTTGAAAAATAATGAATTAATTTTAAAGGCAAAATGGTAATTAGTATCATATCATTTCCATATGAAGTCCAAATGATTTGAGATTTGGATATACCGTAGAAAACTCAAAGATATAGAAGTTTCATGTTTTGAGTTTTGGAAAATTTGATCGTTTGACTGGTCCAAAAGAGATGTACCGACTTTAAAATGTTAAATAGTATATATTATATTATATTATT
>NC_133309.1:2898837-2920899 GCF_012295235.1 Primulina huaijiensis
GATTTGATGGCGCTTTGTCGACGCTATCATACGATTATCCCTGATTGAGGCCGGTGTGCCAGCTCGAGCATTTATTTGATAGCGATTCGATTGACTCTGACATGTGCTCAGTGGATGGGCATTTGACCTGATACCTCCACGACATACATGCATTGCATATCATATATCATTGTTTAGATATCTGTGGTATATATTGTGGTTGCTTCAGACTGAGCTTTGCTCACCCAAATGGGGCTGTTGTTGTCTTTGTATGTGGACAATGACAGGTATTCCAGGATATCAGGAGACCGGAGATGGTACTTCTGGAGGGAGTCATGTTTGATTTGAGGTTTCGTGGTCTTTCCCAGTATATATGTATATGTATCTATATACCGGAGTATGTCCCGAGGATATGATTTGTTGTTGAATGAGTTGTTTTGATTATGTGTGAGCATGTTTTATGATGTGAGATGAAATACTATTTTTAGTATTCTAATAGCATATTTTGGGCTCATTGTAAAGAAATTTTAAACTCGTTTTCCGCTGTAATTAATTAACTCTAATCAAATTGCATTGTAATAACGATTAGGAGCTAAGAGCCCCACAACAGTTCTGTTTGAAACGTACATGGATCGTTACAAAAAACAGTATATAGTGGCAAGCGTCTCCAACAAATTTCCAGAATAGTACAGTTAGTGAATGCGTGAAGACTATGACAAATAACGTCACTAATGCATTTGTTTAACTCAAAACATTATCTGACATATGAGTTTATCTGATTGTAGATCTTCAATATTTAAGGAATAAAATCAGCTTTTAACTTGAGTCTTACTGACTTCTTGATACATCAAAATAAAATAAATAAGACTTAGTCTTTAGTTATTTTTAGCCTAAAGTTTTCAGCTTAGTTTTTATTTTGTAAGTCCATCAAAAAAATAATCGTCTAACAATATGCATAAGTGAAACAATACTAAAGTATGTACAACTCTGCAGAAAAAATTAAAGAAACAAACATATAATTTATAAAAATTGGGAGATCATCTTACTTATGTATTTTTTAACAACTTTACAATACCTGAGTCAAAGTGATAGATAAGTAGAAATATTTTTTTGAATATTACGGTCAATTTATGGAAAAGATTGTGGAAATGAGAGGACATCAGCGACACATTCTCTTCAAAAAAAAAAAATTCCAAACATATTCAAGCTAACAGGGATTGGAGAAGGCATCAACGAGTTAATCGGAATTAACTAGCTACAAAGTCTTGGATGCCTAAAATAAAGAAAAATCAGTGTCTACAAGCTAATCAAATGAACTGAAATATAATCTTATCATCAATTGTGAGAGACATATTTGGAGTTCAATGTTCAAGTGTAGCATCCAAGTCGACCTTCTCAAAATACGATAGAGTAATTGGAGATCATATATATATGTTGAGAGTCGTTTTCCATGCTTTTATTACAAGGTTGATTTAACGCTGAAAAAATAATCTGACTATAAGAAATATCAATGAATTTGCAAAGCCAAAACAATGAATTAGAAGAAGAATATTATAGAACATTTTTGTTAATTAAGATGAAAATTGAGATGTAATTATCATGTTATTTTAAGTAGAAATATAAATAAATATTTTTTTTTTCGACGGTGTTTGTCATCTTTAATATAATATTATTTTATATTTCAATTGTAATAGTAATTAAAAATACAATTTTTTTAATCATATACAATTAATGATAAATTGAAAAAATAATTATTGGACCTAAAAGTGGTCCGATAATATCGAACTAAGCATCATGTTCGAATTGGTTTACCATGAAACACAAATCGATTTGGAACCATTTTTAAACTGGTTCTGGAATCTTCGACACCAGAATTAGTGACTCTCGATTAACTTTTGTGAAATAGTTTCACGAATTTTTATATGTAGCTTCGGTTAATTCGATCTATTATTATCTTAAAAATAATATTTTTAAAAAATATATATTTTTTCTATTAGTTCACTGACGTTGGCAGATCTTCGACCCATAATAAAAAGGAAAACAAAAAAAGGCAACGTCATCGCTGACGTTGGCGGACTCCTCTCCTCGTTCGATTCTCAGTTTCCACGAAATTATTCATCTTCGCATATATAAATTGCACGGTTCTTCGTCAAATCAGTTCATCCGAGAACACTTCTGGAGAAAATTCAATATCTTTCGACCCCGAGGGCTTCGTTCGTTGTTGGAGGTCCGAATTGTCATCACAGAAATGGCGGAGGGTATCAGTTCATCTGCCGCTGCCACCGCGGCTGCTGAGGCGAAGAGGCGTTCCCTGTGGCCGTCAGTTCTCCGTTGGATACCGACTTCCACCGATCACATCATCGCCGCCGAAAAACGACTCCTCTCTATTGTCAAGTAAATTTTTTCGATACAATTCGTTTTGGCATTTTACGGCGTGAACGTTATTTTTTAGGTTTTAGTAATGTAAACGATTTTGATTTCGTAGGACTCCTTACGAGCAAGAGCTAGTTAACATCGGGTCAGGGCCGCCGGGTTCGAGAATCCGGTGGTTCCGGTCGGCGAGCGATGAGGCAAGGTTTATCAATACGGTCACGTTTGATAGCAAAGAGGGTTCTCCGACGCTCGTGATGGTGCATGGTTATGCTGCATCTCAAGGCTTTTTTTTCCGTAATTTCGATGCGCTTGCCAAACATTTCAAAGTCATTGCAATTGATCAATTAGGGTAGGTCCTGTTTATTCTATCTGTATAATTTGATCATCCATTGGTTTGATAAAATTGGATAATATTTGGTCGCCAAGTTTGACAAATATCCTATTTTTGGGACTTGGGAGAACATATGACCAACAAATGAAAACTAAAAAGGAGTGCAAAATTCCGAAATGGGAATAATCAGAAGAATGATTAGTCTTAAAGGAATACAATAACTTATGGATTAATGTTTTGCATTTCACTCATCTTTATTGCTCCTTTTGTGTACAGCTGGGGTGGATCAAGCAGGCCGGACTTCACGTGTAAAAGCACTGAAGGTTCGTTGTTTTAGTGTCCACCTAGCCTGACTGAGTATATCATTATAATTTTTCAATTTGGAGGATTTGTTCCCTGTTTTACATGTTCTGTATAATGTTGTTCAGAAACCGAGGCATGGTTCATCGATTCATTTGAAGAATGGCGTAAAGCAAAAAATCTTAGCAACTTCATTTTACTTGGGCATTCCTTTGGGGGTTACGTTGCCGCTAAATATGCAATCAAGGTATTCAACCTTTTTTCTTGTATGATAAACATATGATTGATAAAAGAAATTGTTAGTGGGGATAGTTTTTTTAATCATTGTTGATGGCTCTTCAATGCTTTTGCAGCATCCTGAGCATGTTCAACACTTGATCTTAGTAGGACCTGCTGGATTTACCTCGGAAACAGAACATCGGTCCGAGTGGCTTACGCAATTTAGGGCGACGTGGAAAGGTGCAATCTTAAATCATCTATGGGAGTCAAATTTTACCCCTCAGAAGGTTATAAGGTACCTACTCTTTCTAACCTTGGCGTAGCTATATGCTAGAGTACTTCAAAATTGAACAACCCCTACTGCTTTTAATTTATTTTTTTATTATATTTAAACATGATATTGTTTGTTATACTTGCTCTGAGTTCTTCATGTTTGTTGCATTATTCATAACTTCGACATTTACACATAGTCCCTCCACCGTATTACAGAGTTTGTAGCATGCACGTGCCAGATATTGGTTTGATGAACCTCATAAAGCTGGGTTTTTTTTTCTTAAACAAGCTTGCAAATTTTATCAGTTTTAATTGAAATTATACCCAACTCTTTTGAGTTTGCGACTGCTGCTTTAGCAATTAAATGTCTTGCATGCTTTTCCAGCCTAATGATTTACTTGATTTAGTTTTTCAGTTATTTATAATTAATTTAAGGATATTCTACTTGTCTACTTCATAGATATGATCCAATACCCCAAGCCATGCCTTGTGAATGGGTCATGTTTTAGCACCATAATGAATGCACCTGTCTTCAATCTGGCTGGATCTTCTTTAACATGGATTTGGTGTATTCCATTCAGTATTCTGTGTAGCGATCGATCTCTTTTTAGTGATTGAAAACGTGACTATTTGGGTGTGATTTTACAACATATATGGACTCGATTTTATACGACACTGCAGGGGTTTAGGTCCTTGGGGTCCAGATCTGGTACGGAGGTATACTAGTGCGCGGTTTGGTGCATATGCTAGTGGAAACGTGTTGACTGACGATGAATCCAGATTACTTACAGGTAGCTTAGTGATTACCTTTTCTTTACATAACTTTGTTGAATTGTTCTAATCTGAGTTTTCTTGTCCATTTATAGATTATGTATATCATACACTGGCAGCTAAAGCTAGTGGCGAGCTGTGCTTAAAATATATATTCTCCTTTGGAGCTTTTGCTAGGATGCCTCTTCTACACTGGTTAGTTGCTTCCTTGCATTCTTTGGTTTTATGTGAGTGAAAAAATTATAGGATCTTACACTATGGGAAATGTATTCAAATTTTTACAACACTTTCTTCATTTGAGGAACACGAACAAGTTATAACATTCATTTGTTACTTATAATTCATTCGCTTATAGTTTAATCAATATAATGAACTTCAAAACCACAACTTGCAATCAACGCTTAAGAAATTTTTGGGTATATTTGCACCATTCCATTCACCATCTCAAAGGGTAGACGCAATGAGTCAGCATTTTGGTGTATAAAGAAGCTGTCGCCTCTCTTTGTTGCAGTGCTTCGGAATGGAAAGTGCCGACAACATTCATATACGGTGTCGAAGATTGGATGAATTACAAAGGAGCACAAGATGCTCGCAAGAGAATGAAGGATGTTCCGTGTGAGATCATAAGGGTTCCTCAGGTATCTCTCACCGCTTCCCTTGCTTTAGATATAAAATGCGACTCCAACAACAAATGCCACTTCGGTTTTGTGCTATTCGATTGTTTCCATGTAACTTCACCGTTTAATTGAGGTATTCTTGTCTATAAACCCAGGCTGGTCATTTCGTCTTCATAGACAATCCGTCTGCATTCCATTCGGCTGTAAATTACGCTTGTCGCAAGTTTTTCTCACCGGAGAATGGCAGTCACACTCTCTCAGAAGGCCTGCAATCTGTTTGAAGGGCAGTGTTTGTGGCTTATTAGTTATTCCTATTCTTGTACTTCAATTTTGGAAGGGGGAAAAGAAAAGGAAAGCCGGCATAGAAGTGGCAAACATGTATCTTGTAAGAATTTGTTTCTCTTTTCTTTATCAACATCAATCATTTATTGTACAATGCTTGTTTACATTGTGAATATTGTAATATATCCTAGCATTTTGTATCATTTCCAATCGTTGGAAATCTATATGTGCATGCCAATTTTTTTTTGCATTAAGAAAGGGGGACTAGACCAAAAACCCATTTTAACGCAATCGAAAAATAAATAATTTACAACAGCCATTTTTTTGATATATTAATCTAGGGGGTGGGGAGGACTCGAACTTGAGTCAATACAAAGGAATTAAGGTGAGATCATTGGGCCAAGCCCTCGGTTTCTTACAACAACGATTTCAAAGGGTTTGATTTGGGTTTCAAAGACTCAAATAGTTTATTGGTCTTTGGACTTCTATTCAATATTTTAGGGAAATCTAGGTTATTATTAAAAAAAATTGAAGCTCGATCGAGTTGGGCGAGTGTACTATTGAAAACGAAAAAAAAAAAAACAAAAAACATTCTCAGATCGAAATATAATACGAGAAATGATTAAAATTTCAAAGTGGGTGTGATCACAAAGAAGCCTCAAATCTTCTACGGTGTATCACCTCTATGAGCTCCATATGTCATCTCCAACTAGATTTGTCAAACTGGATTTGATATATGAGATTGACTCGTCTCGTCATAAAAATGAGGTAGGTTGGTTGACAAAATCTAAACCCATTTGAAGACGGGTCAAACGGATTGAGCATGTTTAGATTTGCAGGTTATGTCGGGATGGGGAGGGGAGGACCAGCCCGCCAGAAAAATATTTTATTTTTAAATTTTTAAAATATAAAATTGTATTTTTACTTTTTTTAGATCGATATTTTAAATTTTGTTTGGCTTAAGTAGAATAATTTTCATAATAATTAATTTTATAATACTTTTTTGTTTTCATATTTTGTTTAACTAGTTAATTTTGTATATTCTTGATTTTTTATTGTAATATTTCAAATATTGGCTAAACTATTTGATTAAGGTTTAATTTTCATTTTCTTAGTATTTCAAAGGTTCTTAGCATTTTTTATTAAAATTTTTTTAGCATTTTTTCCAATTCTTATTTTTAAATTAGACAGACTTACCCGCCTAACCAATGGCCCAAGACGATAGGACTAATTTTGCCATTTAGTGGCCCGCTAGCTCGTTTTGACATCTATATCTTCAACCATGAATTCTATTTTAGTACAAGTTTTGCATTAAAATAGTATGATTTCTGCATCAAACTCAACATCCAACTACAACTCATTTACTTCAAATCTTATTATTAAAAAAATAATATTTTCGAAATATTTCTTTTATTCTACACATATTAATTCTGATATTTTATTTAATATCTTTTTTTTATAAATTAATAATAAATAATGTTTTATATTATATAGTCAAAATTATATTATTAATAAATGTAAATAATAATATTTTAGTTTAATATTTAATTATTATATATTCTTTATTCTATATAATACAAAGTAATACACGAAATTATTAAATTGATTAATAATTTGAATACATGAAATTAAATTCAATACAATTTCAAACATTTGAATTACTATATGCGTCCCATAAATGATCATTTAAGACATTTTGCAGTGTTATTATGATATATAATTTCATTATATAATATAAATGACGTTTTTTCAAAACACTTTATGGGGATGCTACAATTGCAAATCGTGATTGGAAAACACTAAATGCACATTCCACATTTTTTCTGCAGGATTCTTGAATTATTGCAAAATATATATTTTGGATCTAGTAGATCGTGAATAATTTGCATAATAATTGATCATTTCGAATAAATGACATGGGCTAAGTACTATATGATATTATATGCTTTCCCTCCAATTGTATAATGAGCTGGAATTGTAATATCTTGTGCAAGGTTTGAGAATAGATATGTCTCCAAAATATTTATTTCATTATTGGTTGAAGGCATACCAAAATATGCATGATATATCCAAAAATAATAATTAGCTATCGTTTCTGAAATGATTATTGTAGAACTATTACAACTTACATATTGACCTGCACAAGCCGTGTTATAATTTTTTCACTTTCAGTGCATACAGTAGAGACTTCCCAACATCCCCTGGAATTCTCGTTATTAACATTATTTCAAAAATAAACTTAACTCTAACATCCTCTCAAAAATCTCTCAAAAGCATCATAAGTCATAAAATCTTTAAAGTAGCTTAAATTTTAAACATAATATTATTTGCAAAAAACTAGCGACGGTCCTCGTGTTGTGTGCATCTTCAGTCCAATTAGTTCAACCATTAAGACCTCCATCAATATCAACATCATGCTCAACTGCATCGATCACACCTAGTAAGTCTATTGACTCAGCAAACCTTAATCGTAATAACAAGTAATACATATACATTCACAAGCAACAATGAAAATACTTTTAAGAAAATAGATTTTCATTAATATAAACTTTAAACATTTTCCTTTCAACATATCATATCATATTTCCTTTCATCATATACGTATATGTTCCCCTCCCCCCCCTTTTTTTTTATTGAATTCAGATCCTCAATTGTGAGTTTCGTATCAGCTGTAGGTCGATGGATCCATCTACGTATTATCACGGTATCGGGCGGCGAGGACATCACGACACTCTCACCCGTCAACTGAGAATTGACCTTACATATCATCGTATTAGTCACAATCAATTCACCTCCATCAACTTTTCATATTTCTATCAAATTCATTTTATACAAATCATTTTTCTTCTGAACCAAGCATGCAACATGTCTTTTAGTATTAACGTTTATCATAAAAAATTCCAAAAACATTTAGAATAAACATTTTAACATTTATTACAGCATTCAGGGCACTGCCAGGACGTCTAACATTTTTCAGGTGTAAAATAACTGTTTTGCTTCTAAAACCCTAACTTTCTCAATTTATCCTTAGATCTTAAAAAGACGACCCAAATCATAACAACCTTAACATAACACCTTAACATATGCCCATAAATATTTCTTAGACGTAAACTTAAGCTTCTCGACTAATTTCCCAATTCGTTTTTTAACTTAGACGTACATCCCGGTTTTGAATCGTATGGACTCGAAACTTAACCAAACTTAAACAAAAGCTTAATAACACCCAACTAAACCATATACAACCTAATTCAAGCCCATTAAAGCCTTTGAACAACCTAGAACAGCTGGTGGAAAATTTGCTCTAACATGACAAAAACCTAGTCTTCCTAACCATGCACCCCTTCAGCTCGAGCCATTAACCAGCCCAACCAGACCCTAACTGACCTTTCTAGGATCATGACCGAACCCTAGAGACCTTTCTGGACCGAGCTCAAAAGACCTAGAACCCACAGCCCCTCAAACCTGACCCAAGGCGTGCACGGCTCCCCCAAGCCTCATGCGATCGCCCTTGCCCTTCGAACACCCCTGGTGCAGCGTCCTTAGGACCATCATGCATCCCTCTTAGGTCTCCTATGCATGCCTTAACAGCTGCTTGAAGCCGTGGCCATTAAGGACTCCTAGCCGAAGAGCCCTAGCCCACAAGGATTCTATTTTCGTGCCACCCCTTACCCCTCACGTCCAACCCTTATGCAGCCTCACTTAAGCCTTCTAAACCTTCTGAAATTCATCCCTTTTGGTGTCCCTACCATGACAGCCCCTCTAGGTACCCTTAGCATGAGTTTTGAATCATAAAAATATGAGTTATTGGCATAGCATGGCATAAAAACGAAAATAATTACAAGGACAACATATTTTTCATGCAAACATCCATCAAAATTATCTTATGATGTGAAAGATGAGAAAAAAAGAGATTAATGCCTGCAATTGCATTTATTACGCACGAAAACAATTTGGCGATGCGAGGAACGTTGCTGAATATTTTCTCCAAGTTCACGTGAAAACCCTTAGTTGTGTGTGTGTGTGGCCGTGTGCTTCAGCTAGGAAGAGTCCTAGTATTTCTTTTAGGGTGAGGGGCGTGAGTTGTGTGGGTTTGGGAAGGGTTTTTGGTATTATTTATTAATTAAAACTAATGCTGCAAGCTTATGCCCATTAACCTAATATATTTGGCCCATTAAACCCATTAGTTAATATTTAAAATATTTTGTTTAGGAAAGTTTTTGAAAATAGTAGCCAATTTCTCAAAAAATCCCTATTTTCATCGAAAATCGATTACCGGTTTAAAATACGACTCGGTGTATAAAAACACCTCCAAAAAAAATTTTCATTTAAAATACACCACACATTAAGCAATTAAAAATAATTATTTAATAAAATATTTTTCCTCATATGGTCCTCGATCTCCGTTTTTCGATCTTGTCTCGAATAACCGTTAAAAACACAGTTTTATGTATTTTAATATAAACTATCTTTTAAACATGTAAACATGCACACCATATTTAATTCATGCAACTAAAGCCAATTAATTAGTCATTTTCTATTTTCCTAGATTTGTATGTAGTTATGTTACATTATCGTATTTTTGGACCTTACAAATATAATACTGACGTGTGTATGTCAAATCGACACTTCAGATTAGAAAACTAAAATTATAAAATATATAAAGATACAATATTAAAATTTATAAAATTGAAAAATATAAAATTTAATAATATAATTTTCCCAAAATTTAATTATATTTTTTTAATAAATAAATGAAATAAATTTCAGAGATTGATATAATCAGTGTTCAAAAATCTGAGTTGCAATTCCCACTAAACCTGAGAAATGGACGCTCTTCGGAACCTCAGTATCGGACTATACGGCCACCGCCTCCTACCGCCTTCTCGCAAATTCTCCGCTAGGAAACCTCACTTCAAACCCCACGCCGCCGTCAGTGGCGGCTCCACCACCAGAAAATGGGCGGATCGCCTGCTTGCGGATTTCCAGTTCCTTCCGGCTACCTCGGACCCTCCCGACCCCACAACTCCCCAGCCCCTCCCTTCCCTCCCGGAGCGCCACGTGTCCATGCCTCTCGACTTCTACCGTATCCTAGGCGCCGAGTCTCATTTCCTCGGGGATGGGATTCGGAGGGCATATGACGCCAGGGTTTCGAAGCCTCCGCAGTCTGGGTACAGCGACGATGCTTTGATTAGCCGAAGGCAGATTCTTCAAGCCGCTTGTCAGACGCTGGCTGACCCTAGCTCGCGCCGCGAATATAACCAGAGCCTTGCGGAGGATGAGTTTGATACTATTCTGACCCAGGTTCCTCGGGATAAGGTTATTTGTTTTTTCTTTCTCATTGTTGTTATAAAAGAAAGTATCACAATTTAAAGCAGATGGGAAGATTTATGATAGACCTTCCAAATATGAGAATAGTTTCGAAGCTGAAAATGGCCCTTAAGAAAACGAAGAGAGTAACTCTTTTAAGATGGTTGTGCAAATTTTGTTGTGATGAAAAGTTGGGTTGTGGTAAGAAGAGTTCATTTTGCTGTGTTATAGGTTCCTGGAGCATTAAGTGTATTGCAAGAATCTGGGGAGACAGAGGTAGTGCTTCAGATTGGAGAGAGTTTGTTGAAAGAAAGGCTTCCCAAATCATTCAAGCAGGATGTGGTTCTGTCCATGGCACTTGCTTTGGTCGATTTATCTAGGGATGCTATGGAACTGTCGCCTCCGGATTTCATTAGAGGTGGTGAGGTACTTGAGATGGCTCTCAAGTTGTTGCAGGTTAGAGTTATTATCATACAATAATGGCGGTTGTATTTGTCTCCTTCTTGGATTGAATTTTAAATGGTGTCGCCTGTCTATCTTGCTAGCTTACATGACAGACTGTGTTTGTTTTTGCATAGTGTTTGGGCGATATGATGTGCATTATTATAGATTATTAAGGAAGTACAGAACATGGATACTTGGGTATCAAATCAAACCTATAACCTTCATATCTTTTTGTTTTGTTATTCTTTTTTGCCAGTTGGCCAAGACAAAATTCACTCCAGGTAAAGGATGAAGTAAAAGGGTAGACCATACTAAATGTGTTTGGTTGGGTGAGTGTTGTTCCTATATCATATTAGACCACTTGTGAGTCCCAAAATGAAAGAACAATCAATGTAGCTTGTGTTGGTACTAGCACTAGATCTACATCTTTCATAGAACTCATCCCAAACTCCAAAATTAAGTTAGAATATATCATTTATGAGAGGAGAAAATGGGAATGGTATATTTCTGTAGTTATTATTATTTTTTAATTTCATTTAGCAGTTTTTTACTTAAAAAAAATTGGAGTTTGAGGAGTTGTGTGTGTGGGATTCTCTGTTATTTGTTAAAAAATATGTTAATTTGTGTTGTAGGAAGAAGGTGCAAGCAACCTTGCTCCAGATTTACGAGCACAGATTGACGAAACCCTGGAAGAGATCAACCCACGCTGTGTTCTTGAGCTTTTATCTTTACCTCTTGGTGACGAGCACCGGTCGAAAAGGGGAGAAGGCCTTCAAGGTGTGCGAAATATATTGTGGTCTGTTGGAGGAGGAGGCGCAGCTGCTATTGCTGGAGGATATACACGTGAAGATTTCATGAATGAGTCTTTTCTGCGGATGACAGCCGCAGAGCAGGTAAATTTTGAATTTAATGGATTATATTTTATGTCTGAAGAGGTTATCATTCCTGTATCACTGTGATCTCTGGGATATGAAAAGTTTTATTATTTTTTGAAGGTTGATCTCTTTGCTGCTACACCAAGTAACATACCTGCAGAAAGTTTTGAGGTCTATGGAGTGGCACTTGCTCTTGTATCTGAAGCCTTCATAAACAAAAAACCTCATCTTATCCAAGATGCTGACAATCTTTTTCAGCAACTTCAGCAAACCAAGATCGCAGCTGTGGGGATCCCTTCATCTGTTTACAGTGTTCGAGAAAATCAAGAAATAGACTTTGCCCTTGAAAGGGGGCTTTGTTCACTTCTTGTTGGTGAGGTTGACGAATGCCGCACTTGGCTGGGTTTGGACAATGAAGACTCGCCATATAGAGATCCATCTATTGTTAATTTTGTCTTCGAGCATTCTAAGGATGACAATGAAAATGATGTCCTTCCTGGACTCTGCAAACTGTTAGAGACATGGTTGATGGAGGTAGTGTTCCCAAGATATAGAGAGACCCAAGATGTCAGGTTCAAGCTTGGGGACTATTACGATGATCCTATTGTTCTGAGATATTTAGAAAGGTTAGAAGGTGTTGGTCGTTCACCTTTGGCTGCTGCTGCTGCTATAGTGAAGATTGGAGCTGGGGCCACTGCTGTGCTGGACAACGTCAAGGTTAGTGCTATTCAGGCACTTCAGAAAGTGTTTCCTCTTGGATCTGGAGAGAAGACTGATGGACGTTATGGGGAGAAGCAAATAAGCAATAATGATTTAGCAGATGCAAGTCAGGAAACTGTAGTTGATCAAGATGATTCCTACACAGTTGGAGCTACTAGGAGGAGTAGTTCTGCTGATATGGAACAGCTAGAAAATATTACTGACAAGATAAAAGACACAACCGTGAAGATCATGTGTGCTGGTGCAGCAGTTGGTTTGCTTACATTGTTGGGGTTGAAGCTCCTCCCACATAGAAGTGACTCTTCTAATCTACATAAAGATGTTGGCGCTGCAATGGCTTCTGACGTCATCAATGTGGGTATGATTTTATTATCAGTTGTTTTATTTACTTTGGTGGTTCACTAAGACCAAAATTGTTCTGTCCATTAGTTCGACCTATCATTTCTGTCTCTTAAATCTCATTTTTACCCAAGCTGGAATCAAATGAAACTAAAACCCTGCTCATTTGCATCAAAAATTAGTTTTTTTTAGCCATGACTTCTTTTCCTCTCATCTTTGGTTTCAGCCTTCGCTTCCATTCCAACAAACGCATCTATCAATTTACTTTCAGGGGATCCAGTAGTTGATTCTGATGAAATACCTCGAATGGATGCAAGATTTGCGGAGAGTCTTGTTCGCAAATGGCAAAGTATCAAATCCATAGCTCTTGGACCAGATCACAATTTTGGAAAATTGACAGAGGTGAGAATCTATACGGATTCAAATCTACCTAACTCCTCCAGTTTTTACATTCATTCGGGTTTACAAATGAATGGTGATCGTGAGCCTTAAAACCTTTCCCCCGAATATCTTAGCCGCTTTTACTTTGTACACCTTTTTTCATATGGAGAACAATCTTTATACTTCCAGGTATTGGATGGCCAAATGCTAAAGATCTGGACAGACAGAGCCACAGAAATCGCTCAACACGGCTGGTTCTGGAACTACAGACTTTTGAACCTTAACATCGATAGTGTGACTGTGTCAGTTGATGGCAAGCGTGCAACTGTGGAGGCTACCCTCGAGGAGTCGGCACAGCTGACGGACAATGCTCATCCTGAACACAACGATTCGTACAGTACCACCTACACAACGCGGTACGAGCTATCATGTTCGAGATCAGGTTGGAAAATCGTAGGAGGAGGTGTTCTCAAGTCATAATTGGGACTGTAAGTAAATATTAAATAATGACTAGCGTGTAAATGCGATCATATTATTCTCTTCATTTATTCGGCATTTTTTATTATTTGTTGGGGCTATATTTTAATTAAAACTCAAGTTCCAGAAAAAAAAAAAGATGTGATAAGAGTAGATAAGAGGGCATCAGTAGATTCCAACCTCCAAAGTAAAGAACTGCTACATAATTTGAATTGGTTTGAATAAAGCAAAGTGCGTACAAACAGTAAGAGATCATGGAGAGATAATTGGCAAAATCATGGAATATGGTGGGAAGAATCGTCCAAAAAATCAAAAGAAAAGATAGGCAGAAACAAAAAACATCGACTTATCTCGCACAAATGCTAAAAGTCTCCATATAGAAATTTCGTAGCTTTAGTCAATCATTTTTGTAATTTTCATTTTATATTTTAATAGTTCAAAACATCTTTTTTCGGATTTCAGCAATCTTATTTTTTTGCATTTTATTGAAAGACAAAAACTTGTGTGAGACGGTCTCACGGGTCGTATTTGTGAGACGGATATCTTATTTGGGTAATCCATGAAAAAGTATTACTTTTTATGCTAAAAGTATTAATTTTTATTGTGAATATGGGTAGGGTTGACCCGTCTCACAGATTATGATCCGTGAGACGGTCTTACATGAGACACACTCTTATTGAAAATATAGATCATGTTATGAGTTTATCTCTCAATTTTCAGTAATCTTTCTTTAGTTTTCTTTGTTTATGGCATTGTATTTGTTTATGACATTATAACAGAATGTCAAATTTAATATCTATAATTGTTGTGTTTTTAGACGTTAGATTTGTATCATTTTTACACAAATTGATGTATTTTTGTACCTGACACGTCCGTATCACATAAATATTATTCAAACATTATTATTATTTTTTCTAATGAAATTAAAATAAAATTTGTCTTCATGGATCGATTAGCTATCAATCAACAATCAATACTTGTAAATATGTAAGTCATAAAAAGAAAAAAAAATGATGAAAATTAATAAAATTTGTAAGATTATCACGTCTCAGTAAATACTCAATTCACTTATTATCTTGTTAAATGCAACAATCTACAACTAACGTGAAATTTAATATTTTGTACACTTTAATGATTTTCTTTGTAGTTTTAGCAAAAAATCTTAAACTATTTATTATATTTGAATTATTCACATTAGGATCAGAATGGGCATGACTCTTCCCCACCCCTATGCACAAATCTAAAACTTGTTCTCATCTCCACTCCAATTACTTCTAGAGAAGGTTTTTTGTGAGACAGTCTCATGAAGCTTTATCTGTAAGATGGATCAACCCTACCGATATTAACAATAAAAAATAATACTCTTAGTATAAAAAATAATTTTTTTTCATGGATGACCCAAACAATCTATACTATAATTTCTATTTAATAGTTTAAACTTTAAGGAATCTTCTAAAATCTAAAGAAGTTTCAATAATTGTTCAAGGTGCTCGAGCAAGTATAAAAAAAATCGACATGACCAAAAACTCTAATTCTAGCACAAATTATACAAAAAAGTCCCAATCTCAAAACAAATATATGGAATTAATGGTATCAAAAACTAAAAATAATTGTGTATTACCTACTAATTACTTCTTTGAACTTTCGGAGATTTAAATGCAAAAGATGAGGGCACTTGTTCGGTCGAAATTTGGGGTGTATTGATTCTAGACTTTTGATAATTTTTTTGGAATTTAAAAGTATAGTGAAATTCAATCTATTTATATACTGTATAAAAGTTTAGTTGTATTAAATGTAAAATTTTATAGAGTTTTAAAAAATAATGTAATATTCAAACATGACTTTTTAAAAATTTTACAAAAGTTTATAGGTAGACTTTTAATAACTTTATGAAATTTTATTAAGTACAAGAATGAAAGTCTAAGATACAACTATAAAATATTAAAAAAAAATATTTGATTCAACTTAAAGATTTGGATGAATATTTAATTATAAAATATCTCAAACTCACATATTCACTTTTATTTCTATTAAAAATAATAACAATACAAATACTAATTAATTCATTCTTTTTCCTCCGTATGTTTTTCCTTTATTTGAACTTTTTAAAAACTTCGTTTTTTTTATTGTTAACAATAGTTTAAAATCAAAATTATTAAAATCGTTCATTTTATTTTTCGAGCTCTGTCACAAAATCTCGTGAAATTTAAAATTATATTTATTAAAAATTTTAGTAAAAATTTATCACACTACATAACAAAAAATATATAATATGTTATTTAACCGTAAATTTAAAACAATAATTATAATTATTTTTAATAAGTAAAATTTAGATTTTTATTAATTATTATATAACATTTGATGGTTTAATTTTTTTTTTTTTATAATTTTAGTTAATATGCATCTTAATTTTGATTTTGTTAAATCAATTAAGTTTTAGATGATTAATAAGAGCAACTAAATTTTACTAAAGAAACTGATTGTCAAAAATAAAATGATAAACCTTGTCAGTGAGCTTCTTTCTTCGCAGTACTGAACTGCTAGCTTATTAATGATCAACTGATGAGAATTATATTTCAGTGTTGCTAATTCCAACCGATATATTCTCAAAATTTGTTGAGATTATTTATTCACCCTCTCTCTAAATCAATCTGTGATCCTAACAAGTGGTATCAAAGCATGTTAATTCTTGTCTCTGGACACTAAATCCAAATGGCCTCCTTCAGTAAGATTCTCATGTTTTCCAAAGATGACTTTGACTATTGGAAGATCAAGATGCAAGCTTTTTAGCTACAAAAGATGATAATATGTGGTAAATCATCACATACAAACCAATGAAACTCATGATAGAAAAATTTGCCATTGCCATAATTGATGGTGCTCCACATATGATTGAAAACCCAAGAATGGGGTGGACCTATGAAGACAGGAAGAAAATCAACATAGACAATGTGGCTAATGAAATTCTATAATAGGAATTGGACAAAATACCTTGAACAAAATCAATATATGATTTACTGCCAAATACATCTGGGAGAAAATGATCCAGTTGTGCGAGGGTAATGAACAAATGAAATAGAACAAATTTTCTGTTGCAATACAGAAGTTTGATGACGTTAAAATGAAGGTCGGTGAATCTATGTCAAACTTCGATGAAAAAGTGAGCAACATCATAATCAAACTAGAAGTTCTTGGCAAAGAGTATGACAATAGTGAAATAGTCTTGAAAGTAATGAGGACACTCCCTCAAGATTAGGATGTCAAAACCAGGGTTATGTGAGACTCAAAAGATCTTATCAAGCTGAAACTGCATGATATGTTAGCATATCTTAAGGTGACCTGAAGTCGAGTACTGATGGTGAATCAACTGCCAAGTTGACGAAGGCTCTGGCTGCCTTATCCAGTGATCAGTCTGTTTCTAAAGAGAAGTCAGATGAGCAGTTAAGTAATGATGTGATGTCATTGTTTGTGCAAAAATTTGGTTGGCAAGTTTTTAAAGACAAACCTGTACAATTTCAAAGTTCAAGCAGACGCAATCATTACAAGAAAGAGTCAACTGACAAGCAAAATGCGTGTTTCAATTGTGGGAAAGTCGGACATTTCATTGCCGACAGACCTAAGCCAAAGAAGGTTGAAAGAAGACCAACTGACAAAGAAGGCTGATCTCATGACTAGAAAAAGAGCTTCAAGGATGACAATAAGTCATTCATGAAAATAAGAAATTAGAAAGTTCTAGTGGCCAAGGACAGTAAAGCCAAGTAAACAGATTTTGATTCTAACTCATCCGAGTCAGAGTGTTCCACCAATGAGAGTGATGAAGAATTAGTGCAGTGCCTCATGGCGGCTGAGCTGGAACCTATTAGTGAATAGTTATCTGATTTTAGTTCAACTTATTTTACACGAGATGATCTCATCACTGTACTATATGATATGGTTAATGAGTAAAAGAGACTTTTTCAATCACTCGAGAAAGTCAAGGCTAAGCAGTCAAGCCCAACTGACAATAACACAAAACCTAACTGAGAACAGTCAGGCGAAGTATTTTGTCTTAAGATAGAAATTGAAAAGCTAATGTCTGAGAATAAACAAGTTGTTAGAATTAAAAGTTTCGGAGTTTGACAAATAAAGCATCAAACTTTGCAGAACTGATTAGCTCAACTGAAGTAAATCGATCTGAATATGTAAAGATAACTGAACTATCAGTTGGAACTGATCAGTCATATAGTCAGTTCAACTGATCAGTCAAATATTCGAACTGCTGATAAGTTTGACACGTCATCAATTAGCTTAGCTATCAACCGACAAATCTTATGTAACAGACTGCAACTAACAGAAAGAGCGACACCTTAGCAGACTACAACATCGTACTATTGTCAGAAGAATTTAATTGACACAGTCAGAAAAGACAAATCAACGGATAAGTATTAATTAATGCATTCAATGTTACAGTTGGAAGCAAAGCCTATAAATAGCCGAGGAGTTCAGCTGAGAAGATAAATTTTTATTATTATTCTGATTGTTTTTCGAATTTGAGAACATTTGAAAAATTCAGTTATACACGATCAGTTACGAAATTCACACAAATAGCTCACACTTCATAGATATATTCATAGCATTCAGGCTATCATTCGAGCTAAAATACTAGCACATTAAATTATTGTATTCAATCTTTTGAGATCAGTTGTGCAACGAAATATAATTAGTTTGTGTACTGATAAGTTGTAAGAAACTAAGAGTTTCAGTTTGACAATGTTTAAGTCCAAACTGAAGTGGGTTATTACAGTTTCTGTAATCAATCCAAATATTTTAGTGAAAACCTATCCTTGTGATAGAAGGGGTGACGTAGGTGTGTTTGAAGTCTTCTAAAATCATAAAATATTCGTGTTCAGCAGTTCTTTTATTCTTCAACTATTCAATCTATCGGTTAGTTTATTTCCACAACTAGTTAACTGACTGATATCGACAACAAGATTCTTAAATTTAGTTTATCACTAAACTAATTTATCATTTCAAAAAGAGTCAAAAATCTTAAAGTGTTTATTCAACCCCCTTTCCAAACACTTGACCTTCAAACCGATCCTAACAAGTGGTATCAGAGCGGTTTCAATCTTGTTTCTGAATATTTCTGTTTATAGGCCTGGTTATCATGTATTCATTCAACAAAATCTCTATGTTCTCAAGAGAGGAATTTGATGACTGGAAAATCAGAATGCATGCTCATTTAGCTGCAGAAGATGGTGATATGTGGTACGTTATAACTGACGGACCTATGAAGATCATGAAAGCTAACACAGTTATTGTTATAACTGATGGAGCACTTTACCGCATTGAAAAACCACGAGAAGAATGGACAACTGAAAACAAGAAGAAAGCAAACTTGGACAATGTAGCGAAGGATATTCTGTATAAGGACAAAATTACTTTTAGCAAAATCAAGACGTGTAAAACAGCCAAAGAAATTTGGGAAAAACTGATTCAGTTGTGCGAGGGCAACGAGCAAACAAAGGAAAACAAACTTTCGGTCGTAGTACACAAGTTTGATAATATCAAGATGAAGAATGGAGAATCAATGAATAAGTTTGATGAACGAGTTAGCAGCATTATCAATGAACTGAATGCACTTGGGAAAGTGTATTCAAACAAAGAAATTGCATTAAAGGTTGTTCGTGGTCTTCCCAAAAATGAGATGTGAAAATAATGGCAATGAGAGAATCCAATGATCTCAACCAAATAGAATTACATTATCTATTTGCAGATCTCAAGGCATACAAATTTGAAATACAGATGAGAGAGGGAGAACCTTCAACTCCACCAGTTACAACTGCTCTCAGTGCCTTAAAAATTAAACCAACTGGTTCAGCTGAAAAATCTGTAAAATAGCTGAGCAATGATGTCATGTCATTATTCATCAAGAAGTTTGGAAGATTTATGAGAAAGAATCAGAGATCTTCCAAAGACACTCTCACAAGAATATCTCCAAGGAGGAACCAATGCTTACTACAGGTGTGGCAAGACTGGACACTTTATTGCTGACTGTCCTAAACCAAAAAAAGATGATCGACATTCAACTGAAAAAGAAAAGAAATCATTTGAACGGAGAAGAAGCGCTAAGGATGATAAGAGATCATTAAAAAAAGCATGAAGCCCTATTAGCCGAAGAAAGCAAGTCCAAGTGGGTAGAAACTGATAGTGAAATCAGAATTTGAGAGCTCGAGCAGCTCTAGCGATGAAGACGAAGTAAAATGCTTGATGGCTAATGATACAGAACTGGAATCAAGCAGCGAGCATGTATTTGATTTCAGTTCAACTGATTTTACATCTAATAACACTAGCTTGTTAGGATCGGGAAAGAGTTTAGAGGGGGTGAATAAAGTTTATAAAAATATTTGCTTTCAAAATTTGTTTTTAATCGTTTTTAGGTGGTTGAAAGTTTTTCTTGAACGGTTAGAAAATGAACCACTTGAAAAGTGCGGAAAACGGTTCACAATTTCTAATGATAACTTCACTGGTTGGCTGGTTTGTTAACAAAAAATAGTTCGAAATGTAAGTGCTCACGAAAAGTAAAGACACATGATTTTTATGGATGTTCGGAGATAAAACTCCTGCATCACCTCTTCTTCCTCTTTAGGAAGGATTCTACTAAAAGACTTTGGCTTTACAAACTTATTGCAACAACCCACTCCAATCAGAACTTATCACGCTGCCTGTTTTGGAACTCTTAGTGATCACTTTACACTTCTGGATTTAAGAACCCTCGGTCTACTAGACAACACAATCAATCAAATAACCAAAAAGTTGCTGATAAAAGAAAAATGTATGTTTTGAGTAGCACAAAATTGATCCTTGAATGATCAGAAATCTTTCTGCTGAGTGTGTGCTTGATGAGCGATGAAGTATATGAACTTTAAGTGCGCTAAGATATTTTAGTATGCAAGCTTTAGTAGTATGTCAATTGCGTGATTGAAAAGCTTAAATGATCGAACTATATTCTGCATTCTTCAACTTTTCTTTGATAAGCTATCATCCCAATGGTCGGAAAAGGTGAATAACGTAAACCTGTATCGCTGGAATGATGTGTCACTATCAACTGCAACTACATTACATGTTCTTCAGCAAACATTTAATGTTATCTTTGCTTGTGTAGCTTTGAATCTCGTTCCTTTGAAGAGTTGCTGCTAAACATCTATTTGTAGTAACTGTTAGCTCCCTCAGAGCTTGTAGGATATTTAAGCAATCTTTTTATTTTGGGATAGTGACATAAATACAGATTTTTATCGGGACTGCTGCAGAACATGGTTGAATTGTAGCGGTGAAAAACCATTGAATATCCTAAGCCGATCAGATAATGTCTTTCATTAAGTGAGCAATGAATGACTCTTAAATGAAACGGTTTGACGACTTTGAATAGCCTGTTGAAAGTCTTCTAACTGTTGAAACTTCTTCAAGCTGTAGGTGGTTGAGCTTCAAGCGGTTTAGAAGTGTTCCTGTTATATAAATTAAATTGCAGTTTTTTTTTTCTGAAACAGTTAGGTATTGCTTTAATTTTTTCAATCACCAAAACTTTGGGATAATAATAATTTCTTAACATACATATATGTTTCCCTATTATTGAATTTAGATCATTAATTGTGACTTTCGTATCAGCTGTTAGTCGATTGATCGATCTTACGTATTACCATGGTACCAGGTGGTAGGGACATCAGCGACACTCTCACCCAACAACTGAGCATTGCCCTTTCTTTTCATCATATCCTTGTTAGAGTAGGTGCCCGTCGAGCCAAGTGTTGGCCGAGTGTTCACAATGAAACTCTATGTATAAGCAATCTTTATTTTAATAATATTTGAAATTATTATTTTGGCACATCTTTATCTAAATACCCATGCTAGTTGCATAGATAAAGCCCTTGAATATACAAATAGTAGAAAGAATATGAGATGCTCATATGATGAGTATCATGAAACTCATATTTGAAATACTGTATATTCTAAACAGTTCCTAGTCGATTCAGCCGCCACTAAGAAGGATATAGGCCTCTCGAGTTCGAGACTAGTATCTGCGATGTGAGTACCATGTTTCATTGGTAGGGGACATTGTGATGTTCGAGCATGCAGATAGGTGCTCCTGGTAGAGTGCACTGAACAACCCTCCGTAAAGGACTTTCCAAGTGGTTCTCACTTATCGAGTGGAAACGTCCTAGTTTATGGTTGTACACCATTAGTCCTTATGACCCGAGACAACATTGAGACTCTATGTGCTAGCATTACACTTTGACTTGTTTACCGACTCTCATGGGGTCATCAGGTGGCAAGGTTGGGTGTTTTGGCGAAACATATAGGAGTCGATGCATTGTAGTCGGGGATTCACCGCTTACCT
>NC_133309.1:2924176-3030416 GCF_012295235.1 Primulina huaijiensis
AGGATTTACGATAATACGATACACGGTCCTTACATTTCTCCCCCACTTAAAGGATTTCGTCCTCGAAATCTCAAACATTTCTATATACATAACATTGGCAAACATATAATATGTTACCAGTTATAGTACATATCAAAACTAAAATCAGTAAATGGATCAGCATACAGTGAATACAATGGAACAGGAGGAATAGAATCAAACAAGTGCGGATAGGATTCTCGCATCTTGCTTTCCAATTCCCATGTTGACTCCTCTACACCATGTCGTGTCCATTGTACTCGAACCAAAGGGATCGATTTATTACGCAATATCTTCTCCTTCCGATCCATAATGCGAACAGGTTGCTCAACATAGGATAGTGAAGGATCAAGTTCAACCTCATCAGGTGCAAGTACATGTGATGGATCTGGTTCATATTTTCTCAACATAGAAACATGAAACACATCATGAATGGCAGATAAAGCTGGGGGCAATGCCAATCGATACGCAAGATCACAAACTCGATCAAGAATCTCGTATGGACCAACATAACGAGGAGATAATTTACCTCGCATGCCGAATCGAACAGTGCCTCTAAAGGGAGATATTTTCAAAAACACTCTGTCACCTTTCTGGAATTCTAAGGGCCGTCTTCGTTTATTCGCATAACTCGTTTGACGATCCTGAGCGGCTTTCATCCGCTGTCGAATTAACTGAACCTTATCATTCATTTCCTGTATCATTTCAGGTCCAGTCAATTGTCGTTCACCAATTTCATCCCAAAATAACGGTGATCTGCATCGTCTCCCATATAGAGCTTCAAACGGTGCCTTACTAATGCTCGTCTGAAAGCTATTATTATAAGAAAATTCCACCAATGGTAAAGCATCTTGCCATCCCATTCTGAAATCCATCACAATCGCACGCAACATATCCTCTAACGTCCGAATTGTACGCTCAGTTTGGCCATCAGTTTGAGGATGATAAGCAGTACTCATAGCCAAACGCGTACCCATCGCTTCCTGAAAACTACCCCAGAAGTTAGAAGCAAACCTGGGATCACGATCAGATACAATTGAGACTGGCACACCGTGCGGTCTCACAACATTCTCAATGTATAAACGGGCCATTCTCTTATAAGGATAAGTCCGTTCATACGGAATAAAGTGTGCAGATTTCGAAAGCCGATCAATAATGACCCAAATAGCATCACAGCCCTTGGGCGAACGAGGTAAATGAGTCACAAAGTCCATAGCAATATGTTCCCAATTCCATTTCGGGATTTCGAGACTATGGAGTAATCCTCCCGGTTTCATTCTCTCGGCTTTCACTTGCTGGCAGACCAAGCATTTCAAAATAAACTCAGCAATGTCCTTCTTCTACGTCTCCACCAGAATTGAGGTCTCAGTGTCAAATACATTTTCCGACCTCCAGGGTGAATACTGTATTTGCTACAATGTGCTTCACGAAGAAGGGAAGATTTCAATTCAGAATCATTAGGGACTACCAGCCGACCATTCAGTCGTAAAGAACCATCAGAAGAAATCTGAAATCCAGACTGATGTCCTGCAGATACAAGTTCTTTCGACTTCTGAATCTGCGCATCGCTTCGTTGGGCCTTTAGGATTTTAGATATCAAGTTCGGCTCAATTTACAATGCTGAGACAGTGACAGAATTCCAATTCGAGTGAAAAGTCCAGCCAGAAGTACATATATCTTCGTGTACTTTGGCGACACTGACAGAAGCTAACACAGAATCATGCACCCTACGACTAAGGGCGTCCGCAGTAACATTCACCGATCCCGGGTGATATTGAATTTCACAATCAAAATCTTTCAGGAGATCCATCCATCTGCGTTGCCTCATATTCAAATCAGATTCAGAAAAGAGATATTTCAGACTCTTATGATCTGAATAGATAACAAACTTTTCTCCGTACAAATAATGGCGCCAAATATTCAGAGCAAATACAATGGCGGCCAATTCAAGATCATGAACAGGATAACGTGTTTCATGAGATTTCAATTGACGAGACGCATAAGCAATCACTTTGCCATGTTGCATCAGAACACAGCCCAAACCTTTACCCGATGCATCTGTACACACTACAAATCCTCCGGTACCTGAGAGAATAGTAAGCACAGGTGCTGTGGTCAATCTCGTCTTCGATTCAAGAAAACTAGCTTCACATTCATCTGACCAAATGAATCGCTGATTCTTCTGTGTCAGTTGAGTAATAGGTTTAGCTATTTTCGAAAATCCTTCAATAAAACGACGATAATAACCAGCTAAACCCATGAAGCTACGTATCTCAGGAACATTCGTAGGTCTCGGCCAGTTCAATACAGCTTCAACCTTCGCAGGATCAACCGATATGCCATGTCTCGAAATGACGTGGCCTAAAAATACTACTTTATCCATCCAGAATTCGCATTTGGACAATTTAGCATATAAATGGCCATTGCGAAGAGTTTGAAGTACCAGTCTCATATGTTCAGCATGCTCCCTTTTTGATTTCGAATAAACAAGAATATCATCGATAAATACAATAACGAATCGGTCAAGATAATCTCGAAAGACACGATTCCTTAGATCCATAAATACAGCAGGAGCATTCGTGAGACCAAAAGGCATAACCAAGAATTCATAATGGCCATACCTCGTACGAAAAGCAGTTTTAGGCACATCTTCGTCTCGAACTCGTACTTGATGATAACCAGATCGAAGAGCAATCTTAGAGTATACCGAAGTACCCTGAAGCTGATCAAATAAATCATCAATACGAGGAAGTGGATACTTGTTTTTCACAGTAGCCCGATTCAAGTGCCTATAATCGATACACAGTTGCAATAGTACCGTCTTTCTTTCGAACAAATAACACTGGAGCTCCCCAAGGTGATACACTCGGTCGAATATATCCCTTATCGAGAAGATCCTGTAATTGTTCTTTCAATTCTTTCAATTCCAATGGTGCCATGCGATAAGGAGCTTTCGATATAGGTGCAGTCCCCGACATCAGATCAATACTAAATTCAACTTCTCGATGAGGCGGAAAATAAAGAATCTCATCGGGAAATACATCTGGGAATTCATTCGCAACAGGAATATCAAATAAAGAAGGCTCCTTCTTAGAGACATCAATAGCGTAGATAAGATAACCCTCATCCCCGCTAGTCAAAAGTCGAGACATTTCCAAAGAGGATACCAATGGAATTTTGGCTTGGGAACCCTTGCCATAAAAATTCCACTTGGGTCCATCAACCAGTCGAAATCGAACCATTCCATGAAAACAATCGACAGTAGCTCGATTTATTGTCAAGATATCCATGCCAACAATACAATCAAAGTCGTGCATTGGGAGGACAATCAAATTCAAGAACATCACATTATCCTCATATATCAATACACAATTATGCACAACTTGCTCAGACAAAATAATCTTCCCTGCTGGCGTGGCTATCGACAAAGTATCGTACAACGGGGTACACTCAATATCGTGAGATGCAACAAATGCATGAGATATGAATGAATGAGATGCTCCTGTATNATGGGGCCATCTCTAAATCCAGGCTGGGGTTGGGAAGAAGTCGTACCCCTGTTCGGACATACTCGAGAGAAATGGCCTTCCTGCCCACACTGATGACAAGTACCAAACATACCTCGACACTGCTCGATAGTATGTTTACCTCCACAATAACTACAGTAGGGAGCAATCACAGGACTCCCTCGCTGTGATCCACTCGAACTCGAAGAAGACAAAGAAACAGAACCAGTCTTCTTGAACTTCTTACCCTTTGGACGCAATGCAGGCTGCTGAGCTGACACTGGTGGTGGAGGAGTATACTGTGGACCTCCTCGCCTGAGTCCAGCCTCAGCTGCCTTAGCTCATTCAACTGCCTCTGCGTAGCTCGTAGGCAATCCAGAAACAACATAAGTATATATAGCAGGGTGTAAACCATTCACAAACCTGTTATATTTTGCCCTCGCATTCCCAGCTACGTGAGGTGCATACTTCAACAGAGTAGAAAATTTTGAAGCATATTCTGCAACAGACATCGTTCCCTGCTGCAGATTATTGATTTCATTCTCCTGAGCAGTATAATAAGAAGGAGGAGAATACTGCTCCAAAAACTGGGCCTTGAATACATCCCATGTGACTTCAATCCCGGCCTCTTTCAATCCAATCTCGGCGGCTTCCCACCAAGATTTTGCTCGGTCTTTCAGCTGATACAAAGCAAGTTTCAGTCTCCGAGCCTTGGAATACTCCACAATATTAAACAGATGCTCAATATCATTCAACCAGGCCTCTGCTCTTTCTGCACTCTCATTGCCAAAGAACCTCGGTGGTTTCAAATCCTGGAATCGAGCCATCACTACATCCATGGACAATCCTTCAAATTGTCTAGCAATCCTCTCAGTACTGCTACTCGCATTTTCATTCGTGGGATCCATCTACAAATCAGAGGATCAATATCACAAATCAATATCAATGTCACATCATCATCACCTCATATCATCAATCTCATCAGATACTTACTCAAATCAAATCAAGTAAGAGCAAGTAATACAAATAATTCAAACACAAACGCACAATTCATTTGTGCCTAGTCACGTGTACACAAGACTCAATCGAGCATTCCCAGCTAGGCTCTGATACCACTACGTGTGGGGCCCTTAGTTCCTAATCGTTATTACAATGCAATTTGATTAGGGTTAATTAATCACAGCGGAAAACGAGTTTAAAATTTTCTTTACCATGACCCCAAAACATATACTATTTGAATACTAAAAATAGTATTTCATCTCATATCATAAGACATGCCCACACATCATCAAAATCAATCATATACAAACGACTCATATCCTCGGAACATGCCCCGGTATATAGATACATACATATACTGGGAACAAAACATAAAACCTCAGCTCAAACTGTGACTCCCTCCAGAAGTACCCTCTCCGGTCTCCTGATATCCTGGAGTACCTGCCATTGTCCACACACAAAGACAACAACAGCCCCCCTTGGGGGTGAGCAAAGCTCCGTATGGAACAACCAATCATATATACCACAGATATCTAAACAATGATATATAGGATGCAATGCATGTATGTCGTGGAGGTATCGGGTCAAATGCCCATCCACTGAGCACATGTCAGAATCAAACGAATCGCTATCAAATCAATGCTCGAGCTGGCACACCGGCCTCAATAAGGGATACTCGTATGATAGCGTCGACAAAGCGCCATCAAATCCCAAATCTCATATCCAATCATCGGGGCCACAATTGTCTATGCTTTACGGGTCATATAATACCGGCATAGCGATTGTGTTCACAAACCCCAGAATCCAATCAAATCATATCAGGGTATCCAAGGATCATAGCTCAACGTGCATGTCATGTATCGATGTATGCATCAAACGATGTGTGTTAACAAAACATTTATTTTATACATCGATATCTCAATCTCAATGTCATGTATGCCACATCAATCAACAAATAAGGCATATAGACACATAATCTCATTCCAATCAATCCAATCAAACCGACATATATCATATAATACAGATACCTGTCGTATGTTACCCGGTCGCAACATACCTCAATTCTTCGTTCCAGTTGATGTAGCCTGAAGATATCGGTATAATACTTTATCTACATCAATAACATACTCATTCCAATCAATAACCTAATCAAAAATCATTAATATGAGTTTCAAATATCATTTGAAACTTCAAAAATTCATATCAAATTCAAATCATAATATAATTCAATTCCGACTTCGAATATGAGTTTCTTGTCGGTTATTCTACTATATATAAGAAATTCAACTTCAAATACATGCTATTCCAGCACTTTGATATTTAGAACTGCTGGAACTCGAAGAAAATTACCTCAGTCGGAAGCCCTCGACGCGACGATCACAAATATATAATTTGTTTCGCTTTTAGACAGCGTTTCGAAGTCGATTCGGACGAAAGAAAATAGAAATCTCTCGTATTCTCTCGAAACCTCTGAAATAAAATGCAGAAAAGAAGAAGAAACCTCGTTTTTATCACTCCACCGCTTTGGCGCTCGGGCGGTAGAATTCTCGCGCCCGAGCGCGAGACTTTCTGCCCCCGAGTGTCACTTGCTCCGCGCTCGGGCGGTCAAAAGCTACCGCTCGGGCGCGGCATGTTCTGTCCGAGAACACCCCTTACTCCACACTAGCGCTCGGGCGGTCATTTTCTACCGCTCGGGCGCCACATGTTCTGTCCAAATATTGATTTTGGTATTATATTGGGGTCCGGCTTCTCCACTCGAGCTCTTACAACGTCAAGTCATATTCGATACTTATTTTCTCAATTTCATTGTCATGATATACATCATATACATAAGCACATGACAATTTCATAATTTATCGATAATCAACATAGGATTTACGATAATACGATACACGGTCCTTACATATATAATATTGGATCAATTAATTATTGTGATAATTAATTGATGTTGTATGATATGTGATATTATGCATGAAGGATGATCAAAAGCCCACGCCCAATTTGCTAGGTGTATGCTAGGATATTTTGTGTTGAATGATTGTAATAATTATCAAATTTAAAGTGGGCTTGGTTTATGGCCCGTTCCCACCCCATGAGATGTATCCCTATTTGCCATGGATATTTATTTGTATATATTAGTATAGTGGAAGATCAAGATTGGAAGATGGTGGCCTTGATGATTATGAAGATCGAAGACATGTAAATATTGGAAGCATATGTAATAGTTGCATTTGCATCTCATGCATTTCCCTAGGATTGGACCTAGGCCCGTGTTTAGCTCACACGGGCCGTTAGTTTTGGGGCAATTGATCATCCTTGTTTTGTTTACTATTTATAATATATGCATGATATGTTATAAATAATGAGTATGTGCGTTATTATTATGATAATAACAAAGTTGCATGAATCCGGCAAACATACGATCAAACATGGCGAGCTTTTAAATAAAATTAATGATGAGACCTTTCAAAATTAAAAAACCCTCATTTTGAATAAGACCTTCCATCGACAATGGGTGCATGATGAACGCTATCCGTGCTCGGGGCTCGGCTCATATTATTGGGGGGGCCTTGGGTGCCGGAAAGCTGTGACATCCATTGACATAGTGATGTGAACTACGTGGAACTCCCATGATTTCGGCTCATATTATTGAGGGAACTCATGGCGACCGTCCATTAAGGTTCGACATCGATGGGTAAGGCTTGACACGTAAAGATGAACGACGTCATATTATTGGGTCCTAATCAAACGTGAGACAAAGGTTTACGTAGAGGGTTGCATGGAGATGCAATTGGAAACTATCTTTTAGGAATTGTGATTGGCTGATATTATTCGGGATCATAATTCGCTAATTGGACCTTGCGTACCTACTGAGAAAAGGAGTTTCCCGTTTTCACTAGAGGGTAGTGAAAGATGTTAAAACAGTGGGAGCGAAAATTTATAAAGTAAAAGTCCATACTTTATATCTTACCAAATATTTTAAAATAGTCATCAACATTTATCTGTTCTTACTTTTCAGTGCAATTTGACAATGTCTTCGATTCGCAATCCGCTATCTGGAATACTCGACAAACACATATTAACTGGACCTAATTACCTCACTTGGCTAAGAAACCTGAAAATCGTCTTGAATTCGAAAAGGATAGCATATACATTTACTGAGTCGCCACCTGTTGAGGCTCCGACTAGCTGCACTTCTGAGGAATTGCAGACTTACAAGGAATGGTGTGACCATGACTTGAAAGCCAAGTGTTATATGTAGGCTTCTATGAATGATAAGCTGCAGAGGCATTTTGAGGATGCAAAGAGTGCTGCTGACATTCAATTGTATCTCAAGGAGCTCTTTGGAGTGCAAACACGTCCGCGTAGGCATGCGACCGTCAAGGAGCTGATCACTTTGCGCATGCGAGCTGGGGCCTCGGTCCATGAGCATGGCCTAAAGGTGATTGGGCTCGTGGACAAGCTCGTTGGCATGTATTTGATGTTGCCTTCGGAGTTGACCACTGACGTGTTACTCTTGTCACTGCCTGGCTCGTTTGATCCTTTTGTGGTGAATTTCAATATGAACAAGATGGAGCCGACCCTTGAGGAGTTGGTGAACATGCTTGTGACCTTTGAATCCACCATCAAGAAAGAGAAGCCGGTTCTTTATTTGGGTTCTTCATCTGGTACGAAGATTGATCCACATGAGAAGGGAAAGAAGCGTTCTTTCCAACGTCCCAAAAAGAACGTGCCCTTGATGAGGCAATTTCCGAATCCCGTTGTGGCAGCCACACCAGTTAAGGCTGACAAGACTGCTGATGAATGTCATCACTGCAAGAAGCCTAGACATTGGAGGCGTAACTGCAGGGAATATCTTGCCCAGAAGAGTTCTGGAAATGGTATGTTCTTTATCGAAGTAAACATTTCAATTAACTCTACTTCTTGGGTATTGGATACCGACTGTGGCTCACATCTCTGTAATGATTTACAGGTGATGGGAAGAAGTAGGAGGCTCAGGGAAGGTGAGACCTTCTTGAGGATGGGCAATGGAGCAAGAGTTGCTGCCAAGGCTTGGGAGATGTTTACTTATTGTTGAACAATAATTTTAAGTTAAATTTTTAAGAGATGTTTTGTTTGTACCTGATTGGTAGGAAAACTTTGTTTCCATTTCTATGTTGATAAAGATGGATATTCTTGTTTATTTGGCAAAGGTGTTTGCAATATTTACAAGAATGAATGTTTGATTGGTACTGGAGAGCTTGAAAACGATCTATATAACTTAAAATTTAAAGATATTCCACTAAATGTCCATTTAAAGGCAGACTCCATATAAGATATGGATGGGTAAGCCTCCCAGATATTCTTATCTTAGAATATGGGGGTGCCCTGCTTATGTGAAGCAGGTAGTGGGAGATAAATTGGATAGTCGATCCATTTTATGTTACTTTGTGGGCTATCCAAGGAATTCAGTTGGATACTATTTCTATCATCCCCAAGAAACAAAGGTGTTTGTTTATAGGAATGTAACCTTTTTGGAAAAGAAAATTCTATTGGATAGAAAAGGGGAGATGATAAAACTCGAAGACGTTCGAGAGACACCCACAATTGAAGAACCCACACCCGAAGAGCCAAGAGAGGAGATACAAGCTCCTAGAAGATCCGAGAGAGTCTCGAGACCACCTATGAGGTATGGTCTGCTTCTTGAAGAGGGCCATGATGAGCCTATCCATGGATGTGATCCAAGGACCTTCAAGGAAGCGTTATCTGATGCCGATTCATCCAAGTGGCTTGAAGCAATGGAATCTGAGATGAATTCCATGCATTCGAACCAAGTGTGGAATCTCGTGGATCCACCTGAGGGAACTGTTCCCATAGGGTGTAAATGGATTTACAAGAGGAAACTTGGGGCGGATGGGAAGGTATTGACCTTCAAAGCGCGATTGGTGGCAAAAGGATATACTCAAAGACAAGGAGTTGACTTTGAGGAAACCTTTTCTCCAGTTGCAATGTTCAAGTCGATAAGGATATTGCTAGCCATAGCTGCATGGTATGACTATGAGATATGGCAGATGGATGTCAAGACAGCCTTTCTTAATGGGGATATTAAGGAAGAGATTTACATGTCTCAACCTGAAGGGTTTACATCTATCGGAAGTGAGCATATGGTATGCAAACTTCAGAGATCTATTTATGGTCTAAAGCAGGCATCTAGGAGTTGGAACCTCAGATTCGATAGTACAATCAAAGAGTTTGGTTTTACTAAGAATCCTGAGGAACCCTGTGTGTATAAGAAGGTCAGTGGGAGTGCTGTGACATTCCTGGTGCTTTATGTTGATGACATTCTACTCATTGGGAATGATGTAGGAATGTTGCAATCAACTAAAATATGGTTAGCAAGTAAGTTCTCGATGCAGGACTTGGGTGAAGCATCTTTTGTATTGGGAATACAGATCTATAGAGATAGATCAAGAAGATTGCTTGGTCTCACCCAGTCCACATACATTGATACCATCGTGAAGCGGTTCTCGATGGATGAGTCCAAGAGAGGACATCTACCAATGTGTCATGGCGTGTCCCTATCCAAGTCTATGTCTCCCAAGACTGATGCAGAGATAGCGGCGATGACAAGCATTCCTTATGCATCTGCGATTGGTAGCATCATGTATGGGATGATATCTACACGTCCTGACGTGGCTTTCGCACTAAGTGTAGTGAGTAGATATCAATCGAACCCTGGTCTTCCACACTGGAAAGCTGTGAAAGACATCCTCAAGTATTTGAGAAGGACCAATAAGTTGTTCTTGGTCTATGGGGGTGGAGAACTGAAATTGGAAGGCTATACCGACTCTAGCTTCCAAAGCGATATCGATGACTCGAAGTCAACCTCTGGATTCATATTCATGCTCAATGGTGGTGCTGTCTCTTGGAAGAGTTCCAAGCAAGACAGTACTGCGGATTCCACCACTGAGGCCGAATATATTGCTGCATCAGCTGCAGCAAAGGAGGCTGTTTGGATTAGGAATTTCGTCCAAGAGTTGGGCGTCATTCCTAATGGAGTTGCTCCTATCCCGGTGATGTGTGACAACACGGGAGCCATAGCTCAGGCGAAGGAGCCAAGGTCTCATCAGAAGTCCAAACATGTATTGAGAAAGTACCACATCCTCCGAGAGATTGTGGAAAGAGGAGAAGTGTCGATCGACAAAGTCGGCTCCGCAGATAATGTTGCTGATCCACTAACTAAGCCTTTACCGGGACCATTATTCGAGAAGCATCGCGAATCAATGGGTTTGAAGTATATGGGTAGTTGGCTCTAGTGCAAGTGGGAGATTGTTAGAGTAGGTGCACGTCGAGCCAAGTGTTGGCCGAGTGTTCACAATGAAACTCTATGTATAAACAGTCTTTATTTTAATAATATTTGAAATTATTGTTTTGGCACATCTTTATCTGTATACCCATGCTAGTTGCATAGATAAAGCCCTTGAATATACAAATAGTAGAAAGAATATGGGATGCTCATATGATGAGTATCATGAAACTCATATTTGGAATACTGTATATTCTAAACGGTTCCTAGTCGATTCAGCCGCCGCTAAGAAGGATATAGGCCGCTCGAGCTTGAGACTAGTATCTGCGATGTGAGTACCATGTTTCATTGGTAGGGGACATTGTGATGTCCGAGCATGCAGATAGGTGCTCCTGGTAGAGTGCACTGAACAACCCTCCATTAAAGGACTTTCCAAGTGGTTCTCACTTATCGAGTGGAAAAGTCCTAGTTTATGGTTGTACACCATTAGTCCTTATGACCCGGGACAACATTGAGACTCTATGTGCTAGAATTACACTTTGACTTGTTTACCGACTCTCATGGGGTCATCAGGTGGCAAGGTTGGGTGTTCTGTCGAAACATATAGGAGTCGATGCATTGTAGTCGGGGATTCACCGCTTACCTACGGGTATGGATATCCTATGTGTTTTTCATGTATATGTAGTTTGAAATCTCTGATCAGAGTATGGTGGTAATTATGAAAGGGGTTTCATAGATTACACCATCGATGCAACTACGACATGACACATAGTATCGATTCATTGACAACTCTCGATAAACCAATGGTTGTCGAATCGGTCGGGATATATGAGTTGAAGGGACCGTACTGTACGCTAACCATAATTGAATGGTTCTTGCAGGCACTATCATTTGATACCTAGGGAATCATGTAAGCGATGCTGCTAGGCGTTTAACATGATTGGTTGGGTACTATCAGACTTGAGTTCTGACGTTCTTATTATCAAGGAGTTGATAAATAAGAATGGAGCAATTGGGGTATGCTCATATAAGGACATGTTTAGTCCGAATCACATGGAGATGTGAACCCACGGCTAGTTGTATCAATGAACCATTGAGGGCCACACAAGTACTAGCTTTCTAGATCCCGTTGAGAAGTAAAATAGTTCAATGTGTTGAACGGCTTATAAAGGAGTTTATAAGCGTAAGGAAAATTAGAAGTATGACTTCTATAAAGGAGAAAATAGTTCAATGTGTTGAACGGCTTATAAATGAGTTTATAGGCGTAAGGAAAAATAGAAGTATGACTTCTATGAGAGAAATGTAAATTTTAATTTATGGAAGTGTTCCTAAATTAAAATTTGGCCAAGTGAATAATGTATTTGAAAATTGTGATTTTCATAAACATTATTATGGACTAAATTAAATTAATTCAAGTGTTGAATTAATTAAACACTAGTGGGCCTAGTAGAGTCCAAATAATTAAGTTAATTCAAGTGTTGAATTAATTAAATATTATTGGGTCTTGTAGAGCCCAATAGAAAACAATTATTTAACTATTGGGCTTGAGTAAAATCAAGTAAAGTTTAAATAGTCTCAAATTTGTTTGAGATATTTAAAATAAAAGTCCATGGGCTTTGTAAATGTTACATGCCGAAATAATATAATATGCATGGGGAGGTGAAGAGTTGGGAGACAACCTTTTTCAATTAACAAGGCATGTGTCTCTCATGCTCACTTTAACTTTTTCAAGGACCAAGAAAAGTCATCATCCACTTCACTCCCACAATGATGGCCGAAATTTAGAGAGCATTATTCTCCAATTTTTTCTCTCAATTTTCTTCTTCCTTTGTTGAGGAAAGAAATCACTTCTCCTTGAAAAATCTTCTTATTTTTCTAGTGCAAAATAAGAAGGGTTCTAGCTAGTTGGTGGTGGGCCTAATTTTGAAGGAAAGAAAGAAGCTTGTAGATTGTCTACCTTCAAGAGCTAAGTTGTTCACAACTTAGTTGGAGCCAAACATCAATCTCAAGAGATTGATAGGTACATTTCTAAACACACTATGAATATCATTTTTGTGTTTTTTGTATTTGCTACACATCTTAGTAGAGGTGTTCGATTTTTCTTGTTGAAAAACAAATTTTAAACTTCCGTTGCGCATTTGAACACCTTATTCGATCCCCTTTCAATCCTTTCGTATTCGTATTCATATTCGTATTAGTCACAATCAAATCACCTACTCCAAACCTTTCATCATATCCATCACTTATAAAAATTTCTTGCCTATAACGTTTTTATTTTAAACCAAGCATGCAACACATCTTTTAACTTCATCGTTTTTCATCATGAAATCATATAACCTTTCAAAATAAACATTCTAACATTCATTATAGCATTCAGGGCACTCCCAGAACTTCTAACATTTTTCAGGTATAAAATGACTGTTTTGCCCCTGAAACACTAACTTTTCCAATTTACCCTTGGACCTTAAAACGACAACCTGAATCCGTACAAACTTAATATAACCCCTTAAAATACACACATGAACATTTATTAGACTTAAACTTGAGCTCCTTAACCATATTTGCAATTCGTTTCAAAACTTGAACCTACGTCTCGGTTTCAACCCGAATCTACTCGAAACTTAACCAAAATTTACCAAACATGAACCATAGCTTAATCACACCTAACCATACCCTATGCAACCCAAACCAAGCCATTTAGAACCCTCGGAAAAGCCTAGATAGCTACTGAAATTTTCTGCCCTAATCAAACGAAACCCTAGCCGCAACAACCTTGCACCCCTTCGACCTAGCTCTTGACTGACCCAACTAGACCCTAGCTGACCCTGCTGAGACCCTAATTGAACCCCTTATACCCTTCCTAGACCAGCCCTAGCGAGCCATGCACGAGGACGTGCATGGTTATTCCCATTCTCGCGCGGCCACGGCTAGGAGGTGCCGTAGCCGTGCGCCTACTCTATCCAGCCCCTCCAACCATGCGTGGACCACCATAGCTCGAAGCTAGGACCCTCATGAGCCCAACCCCTTCCTGGAAAGCACCCGGTGTGGCCTCCCTCTTATTCCTTTCCAAAATCGTGCCCTAGCTATCCATGATCCAAATTTTCATTCAATTTTTTCCCTTCACTGTTCAACCCTTGTGCAGCCCCATCTAGGGCTCCTAAACCCTCTGAATTTCATCTCTTCTAATGGTCCTATCATGGCAGCCCTTTTGTTCATCATATATATGAAGAATTATCCTTGATTTTCCATGTATGATTCATTAAAACGAAAATAAATGAAATGGTATCATATTTTTTATGCAAACATGTATAAACACACATGATATGGTATGAACGATGAGCGAAGAAAGATTAAGATATGTCTTTTCGTGTTTCACGCACGAAAACAATTCTAGACACAAGGAACGTTGGCGAAGAGGGACGGGGAACTTGCTGCGATTTCATTCAAAAAAAAGTGGCGCGAATTTGCCTTGAAAGTGAGGGTGTGTGTCCATGTGCTGATGGAGGAGATAGCCCTAGGATTTTACGTTGCTTGAGGCGCGTGTTTTAGGGTTTTTAGGGCTTAGGAATTTCAAAGCTTTGATATAAATAATTGGGTAGAGTCTAGGCTCAATAACCTTAGTATAATAGGCTCATTAGACTCATTATATTGTGGGTAAAATATTTCATTTAAGAAAGTTTCCGAAAACATTAACCGAGCCTCCAAAAATCTCTATTTTCGTCAAAAATCGATTTCTGGTTTAAAATAAGACTCAGCGCGTAAAAACACCTCAAATGATCCTATTTTCGAAAATCCCGTATATAATATACCATATATTAAATAATTAAAAATAATCATTTAATAAAAATATTTTTTCCTTCTACGGTCCCCGATCTCCGTTCCTCAGTCACGTCTCGAATAACCCTTAAAAACATATTTTTATGCATTCAAATATAAAACCATATTTTTAAACATGTAAACATCCCGACCACATTTAATTAATGTAATTAAATAATTTAATTAGGAATTTTCCATTTATCTTAAATTTGTATGCAATTGGATTACGTAATCGTATTTTGGACCTTACAAGTTTAGGTATCACATTTTAACTTCACAAATGATATCATCGAAAGTCACTGAATATTACTTGAAACTATATTTTTTAACATCCCAAAATAATCAAAATTGAATCTTAAAATGGTAAAAGCAAGTATATGTGAGATCGAATTAGGTACTGTTTACACCAATTTAGGTATCATATTTTAAATTCACAAATCTCATCATCAAATGTCACTCAATATTAATTTCGAACTATATATTTTACATACTCAAATAATCTAATTTAAGTATTTAAAAGGTAAAATCAAATATTTGTGGACTCAAATTATGTCTTATTTGTATTAATTTAGGTATCACATTTTTACTTCACGAACGTCATCATCAATGTCACTCAATATTAACTTCTAATTATATTTTGACATCCCCAAATAATTGGATATGAGTATTTAAGGAGTAAAATCAAGTATTTATATATTCGAGTTAGATACCCTTTGTACCGATTTATGTATTATATTTTAACTTCACAAATGACACCATCAAAAGTCACTTAATATTATTTGAAACTCAAGTATTTTTCTTACACATTTGGAGTATTCAAATAGTCAAATCAAATATCTTGAACCACAAAATAGGTATATTATCGATAAAAAATAATTACTTTTCCTTATTCCACGATGAGTGAGAAATTGTGTTTTTTCAAAAATTAGATGACATGAATAAGTCATCTTAATGCATTTTCAATGAAAAGACCAACAATGACTGAATTTATTGTGATCGCTCAAAAATCCAGTATTTTCTTACACATTTGGAGTATTCAAATAGCCAAATCAAGGATCTGGAACTCCAAAATAGATATTTTATAAGTCAAAATAAGTACTTAATATTATTTCATGATGAGTGAGGAAGTATGTCTTTTAAAAAATAAAATGACATGAATAAATCATAATAATCCATTTTTCATGAAAAAACCAACAATGACTGAATTTATTGTGATTGCTCGAAAATATAGTATTTTTTTTTACACATTTGGAACATTCAAATAGAGAAAACAATTATTTGTAACTTCATAATAGGTACTATTTTGTAGATGGAAAAGACATAATTATTTTGAGTGTGCATATTATATAATTATTTAAATAATAAAAAATATATATAAATTTATCTTTCTAGAAAATTAAAACTAAATTTATAATATCGTCAAGTATTGATTTGTAAAAAAAAAACTTATCAAAATACTCAATTTTAAATCAAAGATATATTTAGATATTTTTTTTAAAAAATTTGCCTTTGTTTTATTTTATGATATTTTTATTCTTAAACATAGGGATATGATTCTATCCACCATTTCCGATAATAATCAATGACCAGAAAATAAATAATATAAAAAAAATTGGGCAAAGAAAAAGGAAGTCATTTTGTTTCTTTCTTCTTGTCCTCCGAAATCCCAATCAGGCTGCCCCATTTCAAGATCACTTCTTTACGGAGGAAATTTGTGATTTCATATCCATATGTGAAAAACCCTATTTTTTGTTTCTGATTTGAACCCTAGTTGTGGCGCCTTGTAGGGTATTTAATTCTTCAAGGTATAGGGTTTCGTTCCAACTGTCGGGATTTGATGAAAAACTCGAGTTTCTGGATCCATGGAGGGTCAATTGTTCGAGTTGGGTACCATGATTGATAGCTGAAGCTCGGATTTGGGAACTCTTTGTCGTCGTATTTTGTGGTTCCCAATTTCAAGTGGTTCAATGTTCCCTTCCAAAAATCTGGGGATTTGAGTCTCATTACCCATATTCGTGACGCTAAATCGAAGCAGAAAGTTGATAGAGGCGGAATTATGACGAGTCGAGGGAGCAGATCGGAGAAGGTGAAGAGGATATTCCTGCAGTTTGATACCAACGGGGATGGTGGTCTGAACCGGGAAGAAATGGCAGCTCTGGTGGTGGCAGTAAACCCTAGGGTTAAATTCAGTGAGGAGCAAATCAATGCCATTCTGGATGAGGTTTTTCGAACCTATGGAGAATTCATTGATGGCGAAAAGGGTCTCACCTTTGATGGCCTGCTTCGGACATATGATGATGGAGCTGGTGATGTGGACCGGGATTTCGATGCCCTTGGCCTTGACCTTAAACCTTTGGAGGACAAGAATGGGGTTTCGCAAGCATCCGAAGAGGCGGCTTCGTCTTCCTCAATCGTGGATGAACGTGTCATGGAGCCACACAAGAAACAGCGCACGGAAGCGTGGGCTGCATCCCCGAATCATGGCATTGTGTTCGATGTTACATGGAAGCTTGTTGATGATCTTGAAATATTGATCAAAAGGTTGAAAACCAAACAGTTAAAGGATGGGAAGATAAAGAATGATAATTCTGATGTTTTCTCTGATGCAGGCTGGTCAAGGGAGCTCGGCCCATCCAGTGAAATTTCGGATAAGAGGATTAGCTGGGATGAGTCTGGTAGTGATTATAGGGCTTTTGTGAAGGATTTGGGAGTTTTGAGGTCGAGGGCTGATAGGGCGCCCTCAAGACCCGAAGCTTTTGATGGGCAAATGGCTATCGGACGTGTGCTATACGAACATTGTTTGTTTAAGGAAGCTTTGGTAAGCTTTAAGAGGGCGTGTGAATTGATGCCTGGTGATGTGAAGCCGCATTTCAGAGCAGGTAATTGTTTATATGTTCTTGGGAGGTATGATGAGGCCAAAGCAGAGTTTCTTCTTGCATTGGATGCAGCAGAGGCTGGTGGGAATCAATGGGCATATTTATTGCCTCAGATTCATGTTAATTTGGGGATTGCTCTTGAAGGCGAAGGAATGGTTCTTGGAGCTTGTGAGCATTATAGAGAAGCTGCTATTCTTTGTCCAACTCATTTTCGGGCGTTGAAGCTTTTGGGAAGTGCACTTTTTGGTGTAGGGGAGTACAAGGCCGCTGTTAAGGCCTTAGAGGAAGCTATTTACATGAAGAACGATTATGCTGATGCACATTGTGATTTGGCTTCTGCTTTACATGCTATAGGTGATGATGATAATGCAATAAAAGAATTCCAAAAGGCAATTGATTTAAAGCCTGGCCATGTTGATGCTCTGTATAATTTAGGTGGCCTCTACATGGACATGGGTAGGTATCAGAGGGCATCCGAGATGTACACTCGGGTTTTGGGTGTGTGGCCAAACCATTGGAGGGCACAGCTAAATAAGGCAGTCTCTTTGTTAGGTGCTGGAGAATCGGAGGAAGCGAAGAAAGCTTTGAAAGAAGCTTTGAAAATGACCAACAGAGTTGAACTGCATGATGCCGTATCTCATTTAAAGCAACTACAGAAGAAGAGGTTGAGGGGGAATGGTAATGGCGAGGCTGCCTTCATTACGGTGGAACCCTCGAAATTTAAGACCGTGGGTGAGAAAACCACATTGAGGCCAGAATTAGCTATTGCCCTTGATATTAGAGCCTTCCAGAGGGTAACACGGTTGAATCGTTGTGATGTCGAACTTATAAAGAAGGAAATGAGTGAAAGTGATGTCCCAGTGTCCTATTCTGGCAGAGGTATACCTGAAAAATCAATACGCAAGGCTTCATTAGAAGTGATTCTTCACAAGTTACTTAGTTTCTTAAAGCCGGAAACTTTAGTAGGAGCTATCAAAGCGATAAATCAAAAGATCCTCTGTGTTTTGGATGAATCAGAGTCTGGTCGGGTGGATTTGGGCATGTTTTTTGCAGTTATTGCTCCCCTTTGCGGCGGATCCCCTGACAAGCGGAAACGAATTGCTTATGAGTCACTTTTGTGGCAACCCGTGAATGAAGGCAACACGCAGATAAAGAAATCAGATGCCCAAAGACACATCAAGCTACTGAGAGCCATCTACATTCCTTCCCATGGGTTAAGTGAAATATTTGAAATCCATGGAGAAACGGACGACTCCATGGTTTCTTTGACCGAATTTGTCGCCATGTTTGATGATCAAGAATGGGGGTTTAGTATCCTGTCTACTCTAGTAAAGCTTGAAAACGGTGATAGGAATCGCCATGGGAGCCATGTTTGTGCAACTTGCAAATATCCCCTTATCGGTTCCCGATTCAAGGAAGTGAAACATCAATTTAGCTTGTGTGCTCAATGTTACTCTGAAGGAAAAGTGCCATCTACTTGCAAGCAGGAAGAGTACAAATTTAAAGAATATGCAAACGAATCCGAAGCTGTTAAAGATAAATGCTTGTGGTTTGGGTCCAAAGGTTCCTCGGCTAGGGGCTCTTAGCAATGTCCAGCACAAGTTTCTTTCTTTTTGTATGATAAATGCGTGCGTAAACTTTTTGTTTATTTATTTTTTAAATATTTGACTTGTGAAATGTTTTTAGATGGTTTTGTGTGCATTTTGTGGTAAAATTCTTTGGAGTGATGACCCTTAACTATTTCTTTCCTATTTTGGAGTCTCTTGGGATTTCAAATTTCACCTTGTTCTTGTATTTGGATTGCGAGTCTCTGTTTCATCAATGTAGATTTTGTGTTGATTTGTTAAGTTTTTTGTGTGCTAATTGCAATCTTGGGTTGGCAAATGCATCAAACAATCTGTTGATATTCGATGTTCTGCTACCGTGGTAGAGAAGGAGCCGGAATTGATATTTTTGGATAAACTAAGATAATTATTTTAGAAAAAGGGTATATATAAAAATGATATAAATTTACTTTGGGATTTATGTTATCACAAAAAATCATGTAGATTGTTTCTCGGATTAATTTTGTGAAACAAGTATTTTATTTGGATCGTTAGTAAAAAAATATTATTTTTTATGTCAAATATGAATATATAGATTCATTCACAAATAAAGATCCATGAAATCATATCATAAGAGATTTTTTTTAATATTATTGAACTATGGAGCATATATTGTTATATAATAGAGGTAAATGTAAGCTGAAAGCAGAACTTGACAAAAATATAGAAATAAATTTCGTTTGCCATAAAAACAGCAACTGAATTGTAACAAAACAATATCAATGGCCTAGAAATAGAATCCACGATTCTAAGCCCTGAAATGAAACTCTTCATCCAAACACCATGTAAGGTGGCCTCAAAAACAAGATACGAACTCAGCCTTCATAGAGGAAGTCGCAGTCAAAGTCTATTTTGTGCTTCTCCAAGATACAGCTCCACTAGCTAGCAAGAAAATATATCATGAAGTGGATTTTCTTGAATCATTGCAGCAAGAGAAGTCTAAATCAGAGTAGTCAATTACTTTAAAATTCTCAATTCGATTGAACATAAGCATGCAGTCCTTGGTTCCTTGATGGTGCCTCATCACTTTCTTTGCAGCTTTCCAATTATCCATATCGGGATTACTCTGATATCTCCCTAGCATTCCAGCTATATATGCAAAGTCAGGTCTAATGTAAACATGGGCATACATCAAGCTTCCAATAGTAAAAACATAAGGAATGTTCTTCATTTGTTCTTTTTCAAAGTCATTCTTTGGAAATTGATCTAAATTGAATGTGTCGCCCTTCACTACGGGAACCACACTTGGTGAAAAATCTTTCATCCGAAATCTATCTAAAACTTTGTTGATATAGGTCTATTGAGACAGTCGTAAGATCCCTCGAGATCTATCTCTATGTACCTTGATGCCAATGAAATAAGATGCATCATCCATATCCTTCATATCAAAAGTTTTAGATGGACATTTAGATATCTCTTATCAATGGTTGCAAGTAGTATATCATCCACATATAAGATAAGGAAACTAATCTTACTTCCACGGACCTTCATACATTGATCCATCATGTTCTCTACCAAATTAAATGAAAAGATAACATCAGGAAATTTTAGATACTACTGACGGGAGGACTATTTCAATCCATATATAAATTTCTTAAACTTGCATACCAATTGCTCACCATCACTATAGGAAAATCCTTATGATTTTTTCATATAAATATATTCCTCTAGATCAACATTGAGAAACGTTGTTTTCACATCCATTTATTGTAGCTCGATGTCAAAATGTGCAACTAATTCCATAATTATTCAAAGAGAATCTTTCTTAGACACATGAGAAAATGTCTACTTATAGTTGATAAGTGCAAGAATTTCACTTATTTTATACAAGAATCCATTTAGAATTACGTTAGTTTTGAACGAAATTATGCTTTTTTGGGTCGTTTTGAATGTCAATACAGGAATGGAGAAAAAGATGTACATAAAGCAAGTTGATGCAAGAAAGGCAGAGCTGCGCGCGCACCCTCACCAAATCATTTGCAGTCGTGCGCACAGAAGAGCACTACGCGGCCAAAAGGACGTGCGCGGGCGCGCCAGTTCACGCGCAGCTGCGCGTGCACAGTTGCAGCAAATGAGGGCAGAAGCTCGCGCATGGCTGTGCCACATCACGCGCAGCCGCGCGTGCAGATGTTTAGGCAGACAGGCAGAGGATGCGCGTGCAACACAGACGCACACACTCCAGAAGCTTGCGCGTGGTAGCACTGGATCACGTGCACCCAAGCGCAAGAGGCGTGCAGAAACAGACTTATGGCTGTCGATCGTGTATAAAGAGAAGAAAGAAAACTACACAACAGAGAGAGCTGTTTTTGGGAGGAGAATTCACATGAGAGATGAGAGCACACACCGAAGAAGAAGAATCAGAGCGAAAAGATCGATCACGAAGACGAAGAACGACAAATCTGGGGACAGAGATGCCACTTATGATTTTTTACCTGATTCTTTCACCTTTTTTCTTGTGTTGTGATGTCTAGACCTTCGAACATGTTTTGTTTTTTTTTAGATTTCACCATGAACTAACTTTTCTATTCTAGAAGATGATATAGCTTTGTTGATACGATAATTTGATTCATTTGTTTATGTGATTGAATTCCTTTCGGTTTAATTGTGTTTCTTTATTTTAAATTGCTTGCAATTTACTGACCATAAATTGTTTGTTGTCTGATTAATTCTACAACTCGAGAGAGAGACCAGGATCATAGATCATTAGAGACACATCGTTGAATGTTTTTATCGTTCGGAAGGCGCATAACTTTAGCGAGGCCCAGGTAAGAACATCGTTTGTATTTATCATTTAAATTTAGATTCTTATTAGGAATGTTTGGATCGAAGTTTGAATGATACAATTTATTCTCACTTAGGAAAGGGAGAATAAAATAATTACGTATTATTGGCCATTAAATAATTGAAATTCATGAATATAAATTCAATCGAGAATAATTATCGTTGAAGCTTAGTGAAATTACTCGTTTAGATATTTTCTCTCATTGATAATTTCTCAATTCGGTGATTCGATTACTATTTATTTGCAATTAATTCATGTTAAATAGACCAAACTTTTTATTGATTCTTCTAAATAAATTCGTGAGTATTTTAATTACAAGCAATGATATATGTTTATTAATACACTCCTCGTGGGAACGATACTTTACTCTCATATATTAAAACTTGACAACTGTGCGCTTGCGAGCGGAAAATATGAAAAAAAAAATTTGGCGCCGTTGCCGGAGAGTGTCTAATTTAAATTTATATTTGTATCGTTACCAATTAATCTAGATTTTAATTTAGATTTATTTTATAATCACTGATTTGTTCATTTTCCTTGTTTAACAGTGCGTGCGAAGATCGCAAAGTCTTGACTGGCTTATCTTTGATCCTGAGATCGAAAGAATTGCACGGAGATTAAGAAAAGCAAGAAGAGAAGAAATCCAAGCAATGACCGAAAACATAGAGAATGACAGAGATAACCCGCTAGAGGCTATACCTATCAGAGATCACTTCCGACCAGTGATCAATACTCATTATTCTGGCATTGCTCGGGAGACCATAAATGCCAACAATTTCGAGCTGAAGCCTGGATTGATAAATATGGTTCAACAGAACCAGTTTGCGGGAACTGCCACTTCAGATCCTCGTGTTCATTTGAGAACTTTCCTGGAGATTACTGACGCGGTAAAGATTAACAATGTTCTTGATGATATTATTAAACTAAGTTTGTTTCTGTTTTCTCTTAGGGATCAAGCAAGAGGATGACTCCAATCGCTTCCCTTGGGGAGCATCACGACATGGCAGGAGTTGGCAACGAAGTTCCTTGCTAAATATTTTCTCCCTGCGAAGTCTGCACAATTGAAGATTGAGATCAGTACTTTTAGGCAGATCGACTTCGAGCAGTTGTATGAGGCATGAGAAAGATATAAGGAGTTATTGAGGACACAAATCTATGACCAATAAATAACATAAAATTTATACATTATTAAATCTTTTAATTATAATTAAATTAATAAGAAGCTTTGTATAACTTAATAAAAATTTTTCCAACTATATGAACATAAAAGTTTGACTCGGTCAAAAGACTTAGGTATTGAATATTTTCTGCGTCACATCTCGTTTGATTTTGATTCATTTCCAAACATAGGTGTTCTGAACAGCCTTGTTTCTTGTTTTCGATTCTAAGCCTTGATTGAAGTCCTTTCAGGAAATTTGATCCTCGAATGTATAGGGTCTCACTCAAATTATCGGGATTTGCTATAAACACCTAGTTGATCAATGGTTCCCTCCTGAAACCTCGTTATTCGAGTCTCAGTAACCCGGTCCGTGACACCAAGTCCGAATAGATCGAGCGAGGAACGAATCAATGTGAGTCTTGATGAGACTTTGGGGACCTATGGAGAACTCATTGATGGCGAAAAGGGTCTCACCTTTGATGGTCTACTTCGACATACGACGACGGAGCTGGTGATTTGGACCGCGATTTTGATGACCTTGGCCTTAATCTTATGCCACTGGAGGACTAAAATGGAGTTTTGCAAGCATCCAAAGAGGTGGCCTCGTCTTTCTTAATCTTGGATGAAATTGTTGTGGAGCCGCATCAGAAACAGAACACTGAAGAATGGGCTGACACCACCCCGGACCATGGCATTGTGTTCGATGATACGTGGGAGCTTTTTGATAACCTTGAGATATTGGTTAAAAGGTTGAAAGTCAAACACGAACGCGGACAGAGGTGGTGCATGACTGTAGTCAACTTTGTGCCGTAAGGTGTTGGGTCCCACATATTTCATTCTTCTATTGAGTCGGCTAACAGTAACTATAGGTTACACGCCATCTTGAACTAACCATCTCTTCGAAGAGGGTATTGTTAAAAGATCATCAATTCCTTCAAGTATGGGAGCACAAATAATGATAATTCTGATGTTTTCTCTGTGGCTGGAAGGTGGAGGGAACTCGATCCATCCAGTGAATCATGGAGAATAGTATTAGTTGGGATAAGTTTGGTAGTGATTACGATCCAGTGAACTCGATCCAAAGCGAACTCTACCGCTAGTCAAGCCGACTCTACCGCTGGTCAATTCGTTCTACAATCATCTACCACAGTGATTTGGCTTCTTCTGTGCATGCTATAGGTGATAGTGATGGTGCTGATGCGTTGAAGAAAGGCCCGGCCATGGAGATGCTCTGTACTGTACAATTTAGGAGGTCTGTATTTGGATATTTTTTTATAGTAATTTTGACAATGAAAATATATTATAATATCAAAATATCTTTAAATTGTTTATAATAAGTTCATTTAAACATATTAACGTCTTATTTTCAAAATAAGATCATACACATGTTCATAAAACAGTTTATAATACGTAAAAAAAAATTGTAATTTACTTTAAATAAATTTACTCAAACATCGTCTAATTGTGATTACAGTTTACTTTTGTCTTTTTCTTTTCTTTTTTTCGAGTAATTCACTTATTTGGATATGCGTAAATAAAGCAATTAAATGAACTAATGTTGTGTTTGGATTTAAAATACAAATATATTTAAATATATTTTTGTTATTTTAAAAAATAAAACATTAAGCTTTATTTTTTATGTACTATTTTATATTAATTAAGATGACTTTGAAATTCATCTGATAATGATTTCATTTGAAATACATTATATTTTGTGTTATTAATATAAATATATTAGTAAATTCAAGAAAAAAAACAATTATACGAGAAAATTGATTATATATTTGAGGCAACAAAAAACAAACAAACAAACAATTCTATATAATTGAGACGGATATAATATATTTTATTAAAAATATAATAAATTTAGTTTTTTTGAATTGACAAAAAAAATAATTGGATGAAGCGCATTTTTTATATTGGAAAGTGTAGAAAAACGGGTTCGGAGAAATAAACTCTAGATCCGTTTGTATAAAGATTGATTTGAAAACCTCGTCTCGACAACTGAAAAGCTCAAAAATTACTGAAATCCATATATTAAAAAAATTCATCAATGTCACCTTAAATTCGATGTATTTTAAATCTAAAAATTTTTAAATATATTTTTATTATTTAAATAAATAAGATCCTAAATTTCAAATTTATTAAAGATTTGATGAATTTCAAATCCGTCCAATAATGATATTATTACAATTCATTCTATTTCTATTACTAATCTGTAAATAAGTAAGATGTTGATTTAAAATTCGATCTACTGTGTTATTCTAAACAATGAAATTATAATCAAAATTCAAGAATTTCAAATACATCTCTCCAAGCGCACCTTACAGAGGATTCAAACCAAGAAGTTAAAATCGAATTCACCAAATCCTTCCATCCAAGCGTCATTTCACCTCCTCTCTATGTAATTTTTTTTATTAAAAAAAATAAATAAAATTCAAATTTTTCTCTGAATTCTCTGTTTTAGCGGAGCAAATTTCTGTAGGAACCTGCTTTATGAGGTAAAGTTATATATGCCAAAATATCACCATAGAAGACACGAGAACGAAGGTTACGACTTATTCAGGGTTAATAATAACCAACCGGTTTTTATGGTTCTCCGGTTTTTACCCGTTCTCACCGGATTTTAGCATATGTCCGGACCGGCCTGGTCTCCGGTTCACGGTTGAACCGGTCTGTCCGATACAAAAAAACATTGTGTAATAAATGTAATACATGTAGTTTCCAAAAAATAATGTAGTACATGGTTACCACTGTACATCACTCACATCTAAGGAAGTGCTGCAGAAAAAATACATTGTACATTCCTCAACAAGCCATCAAGAATTGATCAACAGTTTTCGATCGGAACAAAAGTTTCCTCTCATAGTGCTGTTCACATGCTGCTTGATGCGGGTTTCGCTCGTCTCAAACATAAATGCCAATCCTCGTACCTGAAATATATCAACAACAAAAAAACAAAAAATTGTAGCGTATAAGTAAATGCGAAGAGCATTTTCGTTTTCTTAAGGTATCTATAGTTGAAGGGGACGATGAAGTAAGGTCATGTGAGTGTGTTTTGGAATTAATGGCTTTTATCTTCTCCTTATACATCTCTGAAATTCAATTCAAGAGTTTACTTTGTTTTGAGCTATACTGCCGAGTATTTGAACAGGAAGAAATCAAGTGGTGTTTGGGGCAAAAAGAAGCCTTTGTGTGATGTGCTCTGCCTTACGGATTAACAAGCTATGTTCAGGTTCAGCGCTCATGGTATGCATACCCTTCCCCATGGTCAACCGTGCCACCTTTTAAGATTCCACAATGTTGATGCCTCTATCAGAGAAGGCGACCAATTTACGGGTGTTGGGATCGCGATTCGTGGCCATTAGGGGAATAATTGTTGTGGATTGTGCCAACTGTGTTGATGGCATTTTAAGCCATCTATTGCAGAATCAATAGCAGTTAAGGAAGGCGTTTCTTTTCAACAATGAGATTCAAAAAGGGCAGGTTGATCCGAAGCAATGACTTTTGTTCATAATAATATATCACCAACCAAGCCAAGCTCGTTTTGAGGTCATGGAGGATCTAATGGTAAGATTGGATCGAGGGTGGGTTGTAACATCCTATCAAATTCATGAACTAAAGAGTAAAATTCGACTTTATACCAACGTAAGTAAGAAATCGCAAAATGGACAATACAAGGAAATGCTACACCAATATGGTCGTCCCGTTGTCTTGTTGGCAACACTACTGTAATTCATATGCTAGATGGTGGAATCATACCTGAATTAGACACCCTGAAGTAAGAATTTGACTCTCTTCCGATCCTACTTCTATGCCATTCACGTGAATCAAACATTTTCCAAGGTTCTTCAAATGGAACCATCCACAAGAGTCCATCTTTATCGAAGCCTAACCAGAATACAAAAAACTCATAATTGATTGTATCATCTTGCTCAAGCAACGAGTAGTCACATGCAACAATGATTTACCGAGATGTTAAAATCAACAACGAATAACAAGATTAGGCATATCAAACAAAGAACAAAAATTTATACATGCCCTTAATAAAGGGCATTCACTAAATGAAATTTTTAGGATCAAATGTCTGAAAATGAGGTTAAAATTGCGTAGAAATCGTGCAACTCAAATTCTTGAAACTATATAGTAGCCTATACTGTCACATCTACTACTACCTTGCTATCCACACGAAACATTAGGGAAATTACTGTTCACACTAACCCTCAAACTAAAGAAAACACTAAAATTACCTGCCGACGAGATATTTTACCACCTTCTCGTTCTCTTCCCAAATCAATGTCAACTTTTACGTCTTCAGTTGATCTGCCAAGCAAAACCTGAAGGCCAGATTTAAACTAAGGATGGTATTTGAACCAAAAAAACACATAAAGATAATCGAGTCCAGTATATTAAGGAATATTGGTTAAGAACAACCATTAATATTGCATTAACCCCTTATAGCTTTGTTAGAGTCCCTTAATACCATCTAATAAAGAGAAGAAAAGTTCAGGGCAGGATTCAATGAGCTGAATCAAACTGAATCCTTAGCGACTCCAAGTTCTGTTACAAAGAAATATCTTTCCCATCTTCTCAGAACCATGCATTATTTTGCAACACACAATTTGCTTCTCAAATGATGGGCAATTATGAGAAAACAACGAAATGATGGGCAGTAAAAATGTTGTTTAGAATACTAGAATGAGCAGCATGCCAGACAGAGTTTATGAAAGTGATGAGTGCAGAAGAAAATTATATGAAATTATCAAACTACACTTTGGTTGCAAAGTTTTGCTTCTTGATTGTCTTCTTTTTCCTCAGTTACTCTTTTCTTGGTCAATGCAAATGTGCCGGTATGAGTTCACATGTACATGTGTGCATTAAAGGGTTGATGTGAAGCAAGTCAGCAACAGGAGGCAGCTATAAAAAATAACAGATGCAACATTGAAGTCCAACTCTTCGAGAGAAAGCCCTAGGGTACCAATTACCATACCACCCGTCTCCTCATTTTTACATAAAGATGAATAGCAAGGCCAATGGAGCTTGCATAATATTCTGTATCATTCAATATATTCCTTTTTAGATAGAATTTGATGTATTAAATCAAGATACCTTTTTCCTGGTAAATTCTAATTGATGCTCGTGATTTTACCTTCGACACTTTATATAAATACACCCTTGACATAAATGAAATTTCATTCAGCAAATATATCAATGGTTACTTAAGCTACCTAGCTGTCAGTATTCCACAATCATATATATAAACAAAAAAATATGTTGCTCCTCACCAACTCCAGAAAAGTCTTTTCTTCAAAAACCAAGCATCTATGAAACAAGATACATCAAAAAGCATTGGCAAATCACAGAGAAAAACGGTGGACATGAAGATTTTTTTCAGTTGGGGGTGGGGCCAACTATAAGTGAGGTATTACGTGATAACGTTTTGGTCTCAAATCCCACCCCACCCCAATCAGAGCAGCTTTGGCATGAAAAAACTTATAGAGTTCATCATTGACATGACTTCCAAAGAAATCTCTCTAATTCTTAACAACCTGAACCGACCAGTGAATTTATTGACTAACTCCTCAAAGTAAATTAGTGACTCCAAACTAAGTAGTAAGTAATGACCACGTTTCTTTTGTAGCTTTTCAGGTAAGTAGGCACTTGTCTTCTATGACAAGAAAAAACGTAAAGAATCAAAAATTAAGTGGTGTTCATTCATTTAGCATTTCAATTTAGTCTAAGCTACATTTTTCAGATTGATTCGCAACCATGAGGATTCCAAATTTATGCATGAAAACGCAGTAATGAAGTAAATGTTGAAGAATCAAGTAAATTAAGTCCATTCTAAATTATTTTATGACAAATTATTCGACGATATTGAATGTCAAGCAAGAATCAAAATAGTCAACAGTTCAGTATGTACAATCTGGGAGTTAGAAATGATAAGGTCCCATCATACCTCAGTTTTCTTAATGAAATGCTTTCTGTGACGACCATATAAAACAGCAAATGCCCCTTGAGCAGCAATGGCTCTCTGCATGTAAGCACAGGTGGCTTGTTCCAGCCTAATGATTGTTTTTTTAGTTTCTTCGTGATGAAATCTATTAACTGCAAATATCATTGTCAATAACCAGAGAGAACAAGATAGTACAAAAGTATACACCCGCCTAATTTACAGAGTCTTGATCAACTGCTGACACAATGTCATAAGTAAATGACAAGGGGTTTTATCAGACATAAAATTTGATATCAACGTAAAGGACAAATTTTAATTACTGAATGCCAATGAAATGATGTTTTGCAGAAATAAATGTTAAATTATACACTATTGCAGACCCACCAACAAGGAGTTCGAACTGTTTGAATAATTGGTTTCTATGATGGTATTAGACCTAGGAGATCACAAGTGCGAAACTCCAGGGGCATACATCTGTTATACTTCATCAACATATTTGTGGGTGCCTTTTTTTGGACTTTTATTGCATAATGCTCCACCATCATGCAAGTGTACGCCTTGAATATCTCTTACAGGCCTATGTTCTCTCATCTATGGCGCATATGTCATGTAGCATACTAATCATAGAACTATTGTTCAACCACCTCCTGTATGCTCGAACATTTCGGAGAAGTTGTTTCTAATGCCAAAAGTGATGCTAGTCAATCAACAAGCATAATTCAATCACCCCACATGATGAAATTAAACTATAATCAAAATAAATCATAAATGATAACCTAAAGTTGCAGTAAATCCAGATTGCATGCCAGCTGTCAAAAGGTGGCAATTATAGTGCTAGAAGCTCACATATAAATATAATCATACAATATATTGACAGATAAAATATACCTTCTGGATCGGCAAGTAAACCACATTCATCTGGACTCAAGTCCATATCAAGTATCTGCAAGAAGTTATTGACCGGAAGCCAGAAGTTAGTCACAAGTAACCCAAGAAATATTTCTACCATTTTAAGATTACAAGCTATTACCATTGCTTCAACATCAGAAAAATAAGGCATGTCAAAAGCGTTCTCGGTCAAAATCTCTTCCTGATCTGACAGCTGAGACTTTTCAATTGATTTGGTGGCTGTTGTTTTCACAGAACTGGCAACAAAATTCGATGATTCAGTGTTTGGGGCCATAACTTTGGAGTCTAGTTCATTTCTACAGCCACTACCATTCTTTTCAATGCTTTGCAAAATGTCTGGACCACGAGAATGCTTATCAAGACAAGGACCTCCCTTCACAACTCCACTAACAGTATGGTTTAAATTTACATTTTCCGATCTTATAATACTTGGACCACCGATATTTAATGCATTCCTGAGTCCTACATGCTGGATACTACTTGAAGGCAACTCAAATTTAACTCGACGATCTCCATTTGGATCGTTCAAAACCTTTTTTGATGGGTTCAATGGCTTTATCATGCGAGATTGCTCATAGGAATTATTTTGATTGGTCTTGGGCCAACGAGATATTCCACTAGCTTTTCGAGCACTTGAAAAGTCATCAACAGATGGGGGCATATCATATGATTTCCAATGATCCCCCAAGGTCTTTGGAGGCGATGGGAATCGAAAAGGAAGGAAAACATCATCATTGCTAGGTATTTCAGGGTCCTCAGAGTTAAGTGTGCAACAAATAACTCCATCACGATATTCAGGTCCAAAAACTTTTACATTTAATACAACATTTCCAGTTGCAGCTACTGAGGCCTCACCAAGGCTGACATTGGGCAACTCATTATCATATGGAGATTCTGATAAAAGTGAACTGAAACCATTCAAATAAGACTTGTCCAAAAGTAACTCCTCATCATTAGAGAAGTCAAACAAAGTACTGGATAGTTCTTCAAAGTAGTCCTCCATGCTGGGAGTTATAATTTTCATGTCATCACAAGATATGGGATTCTTCAGGTCTGAGATGGCAAGACCATAATTTGGTGACTCATCTGCCTCAGCAGGATCAGTATTCTGTGAAGAACCTATGGCAGATATCCCCGGATCAGTATCCCAATTTGGCATTTGAGGCAGAGAAGATGAGCGCACAAAACTACGAAATGGTGCACACCCAAATTCCGAACATGCACTTCCATCGTTCTTTAATCCATAGACTCCTAATAAATTCCGTGCGGGCAATTCTTTTGATTGGCCAGTTCTAATAACCACATTGTTATCCACAAGAAGAGGTACATTACTGTCACGAGGATGACAAAAGTTCTCAGATGCCATGTTTCCACAACTGACAGGATTCTGAATATATTGAACAGGCTCAAGAGGGGCATAATCACCATTACCAGTGCACTCTGTGGCACAAGTCGGGTATTTTGAGTAGGAACCATGTGCAGAGCCAAGATTTGGGCCTTCTTGATTTCCAAAATTATATAGAACAGGTTTATCAATCATCATATCCGCAGATAAAAGTATGTTTCTATCCCCAAAATTCGAAGTCACAGGTCGAGAAGGAATTTCCCCATCCATCATGGCAAATGGTGTGTGACAAATTCTTTTACGCATAGCATAATAGCATTTTCTAACACTTTCACCCTTTCTCTTTCTCGACTTTAAGGTTATCTCTTTTGCAGCTCCCATATTATTAGATCTCGATGGATGAGTTGACGCAGAATACTCAAAATCAAGCATGTGTGCCGATGCCTTTGCTGAAACAACCGGATCATAGAGGAGAGAACACCAACGATCTTGCAGTTCCTGAACAGTATATCTTCGAGAAAACTTCACCGCACCTTTTGCAAGAGATTCCAAAGATGCACCAGCCTAAATAGGGGAAAAAAACTATAGTAAGATTATCCTAAAGATAAATGTAAAGTGACTAGTTGTCAATCATCTGCTTGACGCCAAATATGAACTATACCTGAGAATCATAGAAATTTTTCAATTCAATATAATATCAGGCAGTGTTAAACACACAATAACTATCTCAAACCTTCAACGTGCGGAAATTTATCAGTAAGGTTCATAAAAAAATCGAAAATACTAAAATTGGTATTAATCAAAAGCGAGAGTTAAACTTCTTACTTCTTAGATATCTTTGATAAAAGATTACATTGTTGAGCAGAATTACTATTCATCACCCACAAAATTAGGTAAGAGATTGTGACTAACTGCGTCTAGACAGATATAGAGAAATATATACAATGGAGGAAGGGCAATTGGAACCAAATCATTGTTTCCCTCGTTTTTCATTGGACTACATTCCTAACAAGTATATGAAAGTCGAATTTTAAACGCAAAAAGTATTTGCACAACATTTATCATCATCTCTTCTTCCTCGTTCAAAAATTTTCCAAATTTGTCAAATCCCCAAAAAATTTACATTTCTTAGAATGTTACTCTTAATAACTTGGCATTCACCTCAAGGCTAGCATTCCTCAAACGCATTGGTGGGACTTTATGGCGTAAAATCCATTCTGTAAAGATATTTGAACCATCAATAAATTTATTATGAGCGTTGAAATTCAAGAAGCAGAGCTCATTCTGCTGTTACCAAATTCTTTGTACCATAGAACCACACAAGATGGTGTAACGCCGCCCCAAAAGCTTTTACATACAATGTGTCCACTGACCACTTCAATTTTATTCCACGTGAAAAATTCATTTGAAGTCCTCTATTATATCCCTAACTTTGGATAAATTTGCTCATCATTTTCGTATGTTTTGGATTCAATGAATTTTCTAAATACATCTGCTCAAGAACTTCCATAAAAACGTTGATCGCACACTTTATAAACTCTATGTAACCTCATGGATCATTTGTACACGTGGCAAATTAATACAAAGACTACGATCAATGAATCAACAACGGCAATAAAAAACAATAAATATAAGGAAAACATTCGGGGAATCGCGCACGTGTTCTTTTTTCACATTCAATTCAGCTAGGAAAGTTTCCTTTCCTCCCGTTACCCGCCAAGTTCCCAACCATTTTTAACTCAACATAATCTAACTCCTCCAATGATCACTCCGGCTTTCGTTTAGAGTTTTACACGTACTTCAACATATAATTCCGATTAATCAATCACCAATAAAGCTGAGAAACTCCAGCACTTCATGCAACCATAAAAATCAAAGATTATACAACAAAATCCATTTCAAAATCATAAAAAAAAAACCTCCAAATCATACCTTTGCCAACTTAAGCATTTGAAGAACTAAAGAAAAATCAAGCAAAAACCCAAAATCAATTCAACAACAAGAACACACGTACATAACCCCTGTTTCATAGCATACGCAGCATTTTACGATTCCAAACCCAAAAGAAATACGAAACCCAAACGCATAAACAAACGAAACAACACCCAGAAGCCAGAAACAACAAAAATATCCAAAAATCGATAATTTCCCAGAAGAAAAATACGGTGGTCCAATGGGTCGTACCTCCACCGCGTTTTTTAGCAAAAAGTCGTCTCGGGGAACCCAATGAGTAGGCGGAGCAACCGCTCCCATTCCTTCTGCTCGGCCTTGTTCAAACTATTCTGCTGCGCCGCTTTTCGGTTTCCCTCTGTGCAGTCTTTTCCTTTTTTTATTTTTATTTTAATTGATTTTATAGTTTCCGTGCGTGGAATGTGGCAGTATAAAACAGAGGAGACAATTAATTCCCTTGAACGAAAATATATTGACGAAGTTCATGGTCTCACGAATTTTTATCTGTGAGATGAGTCAATTTTATCGATATTCACAATAAAAAAAAATACTATTAACATAAAAAATAATATTTTTTCATAGATATCCAAATAAGAAATGCTCTTAGCATAAAAAATAATATTTTTTCATGGATAACCCAAATAAGATATCTTTCTCACAAAAAATACGACTAGTGAGACCATCTCACACAAATTTTTGTCAAATATATTTGGAGAGGCGAATTTGGGGTTGGGAGAACCCTTTGATTTTATCCACATAACACATTTTTATTATTTTTAATTCAATTTTTTTATTAAGAATGATAAAATCTTTTTAAAAATTCAAATTTAAATAAAAATTTAAAAAATATTTTAATAGTTTAAAAAATTTATTATAAAAAATACACATGTTCGACCTTAATCATTGGCCAATGCCTCATTGACCACACCAAAGTTAGTTAATTTAAATGTTCAAACATACTAATATAATATATATATATTTCATACCGGAAATATTATTTATAGAACTTGTCTCTTGTGATACGGTCTCGTGGTTATATAATTGTGAGATATATTGATGTGATCTATGTTTTCAATGAAAAGTCATATATTTTCATCGGTTGCATTTTATATATATCTTAAAAAAGTTCATCTGTGAAGCGGTCTTATACGTGTTGTGTCATTTATATTTTACAGTTTCAATTCAATTTCTAAAAATTTATAAATTGTATAGAATTTTTTGGATAATTTTTCGTGAATTTTAAGCTAATTTAGGTGCATATAAACAACATGTTAAAGTTAATTTTTAAAAATTTTGTTACAGAAAATATATATTGAAAAATAAAAATATACTTTGTTTCGTGTCACGTGTAATCTTAATTTATAAGAACGTATTTATGATAAAAAGTAGAAATAATAATATTTAGATGGTCTCACGAATCTTTATATGTGAGACGAGTCAACCTTACCGATATTCACAATAAAAAGTAATATTTTTATCATAAAAAGTAATATTTTTTCATGGATGACCCAAATAAGATACACATCTCATAAAATACGATCCGTGAGACCGTCTCACACAAGTTTTTGCCTAATATTACTTTAAAATACATAATGTAAAAAAAAATAATGTTTTCTCGCCCGACGGATCGTACTATTTTTTTAAAAAAAATAAAATGAAGTAACCTTGTGCAAATAATGTTATCTTTGTTGAAATTATTAAAGACGACAATTTTGAGAATTTAAAAAATTGACTTCTAATTTTAAAGACTTGCAATCTCTTCTCTTCCCCAAATTTCGATATGGGACAATGCATAAGCATTGTAAGGTAATATATTGAAATTTTAGTGAAAGATAAATGATTGTAATGCTATAAAATATTAAAATGAGAAGCATATCCCTTAAATTGTTATTCCTAATTTTACATTTCTACATGTTATTCATAATATTTAAAGAATGAAGAGTTTGTTTTTTTTTTTTTCAAAATTTTTTAAAAAAGTAGAATCGGACCCAAAATCGACGTTTAATGGGACCCGAACCCGAACCAGAACCAATCACCGGTTCTGTTATCATATCATAACCGGTAACGAACAGGTCGATTAAGGGTCGAGGAACTCGGCTCATGGTCAGGTCTACATGTTCTAGCCCTTCTTATTAGGTTGCTGAAAAGTCATCCGACTCATACCCATTTTACAAGATTACTTGAAAATTGGTGGATGTTTCTCAAATATCCATATTTCTTATAAAATGTTGTTGATTATCTGGTAACGGTAGAAAATACATAATGATATTTATCAAATTTGAAGTTCATCAAAAATTTTATTCGATCAACTATGTTACAAAAAATATTTTGATTATTAAGTTTTGCTTTGTTTTTTATATTATCTTTAATATATTAATTTAATTCGAAAAATTTGTTATGAAACTAAACGCTAAAGGTGATTTAGGAGTTTTTTTAATTGTTGTCGCTCGTGCCCCTAGCTAGTCTAGCTTCTATCGATTTATATCACTACATATTTTAATTTTCAAAGTAATTATATCATTCCTTAATAATTTTCTATTATAATAAAAAAATAAAAAAATATGGTCATATTATTTTATTTTGTTATTTTTGTGCTAGATATGTTGTGAATATGTAAAATTAGCTTCACTTATATATTAAATAATGTATATAATATTGTATAATCACTTGATTTTGTTACAAATTATATACAATTATTCAAAATCAAATTAATTTAGTTAATTTCTAAGCAATAAAATTAATTAAATATTTTCAATAAATAGAGAGACCTAAATATTTTTTTTAAAAAAAAGTAATAAATATATGAATAAAAAATATTTCTCCCCAGAACTTCATTTTATTTCTTGTTCAATTTTTTAAAAAATTTAACAAATTGAAACAAGATAACTTCAAATTAATATTCGATATAATAAAATAGCCAAATCATGCTATACATATAATTTCAGTTAAGAGTTGACATTTAATTGAATTAACCAAATATTTATAACTTATGTTAAAATTTAGAGCATCAACATAATATAATTGAGAGAACACACACTACTACTCTATCTTTAGGGACTATTTATAGGTTCACCTTCTTCAATTACTTATTGACACTTCACTTTTTGAACTAGCATGGGAAGACAATTGAGGATAATAGCAGATTCAAAGCTCAAATATAATAAAAATTTTGCATTTATATTTTACCTATATGTATAGTAAAAATTATTAATGATTTAGACATGATATTTTTAATTGTTGATGCAAAATATAAATTTGAAATGTCAATCAAGATTTTGTTTTCTATAAAGAAAGTCATAAATAATCGATAACTTTGTCCAATAATATAATAAAAAGATAGTATAGAGTTTTATTAACCGTTTTTGGAGTATAAATAACATTCTCTTTATAATAATGATTTCTTGTGGGAGACTTGTGCTCCTGATTAGCGTTTAATTACCAAACAACCAAGATTCGTTAATGTAAACTGCGAAAGCGATTAAAAAAATTCCTTTTCGGGCCAACATAAATTTCGGTATGACCTCCCCGTAAGTAGGACATCCCAAAAATTTTCAAACAACACAAACAATATTCATATACTCGAAATAAATTCATAACATAAATTCACAAACCTACAGCCGCACTGGCTATGACTAACACATGCAGAGCCGACAAGGCTCGATCACACAACTATCAATCCAAAACATCTACAAGTAACAGTATAGCTACACATGACATCTCATGGAAAATATATGACTCGATGATATAATACACACACATATACCTGGGAACTCTCAATAACAACCCAACTCTATGGCATAAAAAACAACTACAACATAAAAAGAAAAGAGGGGTCAGACTCTAATATGGCGAACCAGCAAAATTATGACAAATTTCTAGCTCGACGAACTTATTTCAGATATGGTTGCTCCAGCAACTACTTCCTATGTCATGAACGTTCTTGCAATCGATTTCAAATTAATTTATTCTATGAAAAATGTTGTTGTCTCTCAAGTCTAAAGAGTTGTTGAGTCATCTGGACTCAGGACTTTTCTTAGTTCTTCATTGGACATCTCTATGTGGAAGAACTGAAAATTTTCTACGCAAGAGAGATAGTAACTGAATATGGGTAGATAATGTTGTCTCTGGGAGTGGATAATCTGATAATCGAGCATGATTATTTCTCTGAACTATTTCAGTTGCCTACTGAAGGGCTAACTGACTCCTCTTTAGTACCTCATCAAGTAGTTGGGGCTATGAAGCTGAATTTTTTTGCATCTGGTGATAGTATCAGGACCTCTGAGAAGAAGAAAAAGATGAAGTTGGAGTATCAACTTCTGGCTGACGTTTTGACCAAGCCAATTCTAGCGAAGACGTGCTCTTTTGATGCCTACACTACATAATTTTTTTTGGTGATGACAGCTATTGCCACATGACTCAAAGTTAACTGGACAGTCATCCTGCTTTAGATTCTCAAGGTGATGATTCAAATGGAGAAGCAATTAGTTGGATTCGCCATCCCCTTGAGCATAATGTTTGAATGCTCAGAAGCCTTACAGAGAAACTTTGTAATTTTGCATAAGTTCAAAGCTCTCACTGTACCAAACATCCTTTTCTCTCAGACCTAAAGATCAAGCACTGAATATCTCTTCTGCTGGGATGATGGTCATCAAGAAAGAAATCGGAAAATATCTGGCTACTGAAAAGAAACCAGTTGATAAAAAGGAAAGTAAGGTAACTAGGCCCAAGCCAAAGAAGAAACTGATTCTACACTCTAGTGACTCTGAGGTAATAACTCTTTCTCCTCTTCTGAAAAAGTCCAGAACAACAAAAATCAGATTAATGCCTACACCAATCAAGGCTGTACCTATCTCTCAGATACAAGTGGCCAAGGATACAGACCAGCCAGCCAAAAAACTGAAACTGATAGAAGTGGTAGCTCCACCTGGAAAAATCAGTATGCCAACAGCTCTACCTCCTCGAAGACCAACAAAAAGAGTAATCATTCGAGATTTCATTCAATCCACCGGGTTAGGACCTTGGGGAAAAGAAAAGCTAAGATAGACGAAATTCATGTCTCAGAATCAATATTACCTATCAAGACTCAAATAGACCTGCTACTGGATGAAGTAAATGAATTCGCTGAAGAAAAGATCAAATTATTTGATGAATGAGTGGAATTAAGGACATTCATCCTGACATCAAAAATGAAAAAAAAAACAAAACAAAACAAAACAAAAACAAAAAGGATGTGCTGAAGAGGTACATAGCCTTAGAAAAAGTTGTTCTACAACAAGTCAAGACTGTGGTCATAAAAAAAGCTCTTCAAAGACGAGATTATCTCCTGAAGCTTTTAAAGATTCAAATGCTGACTACATTTTGTGCTAAAAAAATATCCAATTATGATCTTTCTTGCCCAAAATCATGTGATGATATAGATGTGACAAGTCCACTAGATATGGACCTAGTCTCTCTGTAGATAAATGTCAAATTTTGGGAGAATGATCACAAATTTTTTGAGCCAGTGGATGCCAAGGAGCAGAAAGTGGGTGGATATTTAATTCATTCTATCTCTGAGAAGCCGACTGATACTAATTCCAAGGAAACCAAACTGCCCATCCAGTCAGATCCTATCACATCTCCACCTCTAAAAAAGATCACTCTAGCCAACAGTGAGAAAATTGTACAATCCATTGCACAAAAACAACAAGATGATGATGAAGACGAAGTGTTTTTGAGCGAACTACTTTCTACACTTCTTTTGACCGAGAAAACTGAGGCATAGATCTTTAATGCAAAATCATCATATATGAGGATGTGCTTATGATTGAATATGATGAAGCTACTTTTGTTCGGGGAATTTTATAGGAAATAGTTGAGATTGCAATGACTGAGCAAGACAATCCAAAACCTGAAGAACAAATTAGTCAGACTGAAAAAGGAACGAGCTGAATCAAAAATCGTAATTATCGAACAAGCATGGTCTTCTAGCAATCATGCTATTGGACTAATAGTTACTAGATCCAAAGAACTACCAAGAATAAAGTCATACTCCCATGATTCAGACTTAACTGATAAAACAACTTTGGATCAGATCAGCTCAAGTCTCACTGCTATCTCTTCTTCTATAACTGTTCTAAAAAGAAGCAATCTAAATACCGAGGAAGCCTTAGAATGCTTCAAATATAAAATGCTCAAAGAAGTGTCAGATCTATCTAGGGGTATGATTCACATATTTAATCGTCTCGAGCATATCAAACAGGCCTAGATAGCCACTGCTACTCATCTTACTGGAAAATTCCAAGTCAATAACTTCAAATTTGCACCAAGATAGAGGAAGTTTAAGCAAATTTTAATGACAAGATTAACATCAGTTCTCAGTTAGCATCTGTTCTTACCTACCTTAAGCCTTCTGGTGTTGATTAAAAAAAGAAGAAAAGAAGTCAACATGTTCCGGTTAGCCTAAATTCTCTGTGAAAATGTGTAATTGAAAGTAAGAAATCTTACTACTCAAACTATTTAGATTGAATTTGTACTGTCTGAAATCTGTTCACACAAACCACATGCTTAAAAAATATTAAATGTACTAAAATAATCTAAATAAATAATTTATATTATTTGGAAGTAATTATATGTTTATATTTGAAATTTTGTTATTTTATTGAAATTGAGGATTTTCAGGCGAATATCCGATGTTTGGCCGAGGGAAAGAGACCGGAGACGACTGCGATAAAATATTTTTTTTAAAAAAAATTATTTTTCTTATTATTAAGAGGCTCAAAAATATTTTATTAGAGGAGGAACTTTATAAATTGTATAGATTTAGTATTTATTTAAAATTCGATAATTATTTCACTATAAAAATCGAATTTCGAAAAAAGTACGGGATTTTTTTTTTTAAAAAAAAGATATAACCTAGGGTTTCTAGTGGCAGCAGCCGAGACCTAGCTGCACAAAAATCAGTGGAAAACATCAATTTATAGAGAGGAAAGGGAAGAAAAGTCATCTCCCGATCGTGCTTTCCACTCCTTTTCCCCAATATTCGAATTTCGAGCGTTTTTAACGCAAATACATGTTCTAAACCATTCTTTTTGCACCATTCAAATCATATTATGTGTGTTATTGGTGTCTTGCATGAAAATGATTTCTAGCCACGTGTTTGGGCAAGGAAGTTTAAAGAATCCAAAAATCTAATAATTTCAGCAAGTTTTAAATTTTACTCTTTGTTATTTTAAACTATGTGATTTATATGTTCATTTTCTGGTAATGATGTCAACTTATGATTTGTAGTACACGGTATTATCTTTGATTGGACAGTAAATACACTCCTTGCAATCAATTGGAATCGAACTCATGATCTTGGCTCTGATACCAATTGTAAGACCGAGCGCTTGCCGCTTTACCAAAAGCTATAGCTGGTGATAATGGTACAACTCAAATCTTTTAAACCGCACAGCAGTTCAAGAATCATGGTTCGATCGCTCTTCTAGCAGGGACAATTAATACACACAACATTTCATTTTCTGGAAATGTTATACTTGGTGTTACTTTCGATTGGACAGTAAATTCGAAATTTTGAGTAAGAAACAAAGGAGATATGGTTTTTCTAGTAGAACTACTCAATATGTGCGAAAATTTTACGCGTCAACCCATCTTATGTCATTTAAAATTATGTGATTTATATTTTCATTTCCTTGAAATGGTGTCAACTGATGATTTTTATTACGCGGTGTAATCTTTGATTGGATAGTAAACTCAAAATTTTTGAGTGAGAAACGAAGGAGATAAGGTTTTTCTCGTAGAAATGCTCAATCTGTGCTAAAATTTTATATATCAACCCTCAATTATCTATTCATTTTATTACTGCAATTTATATTTCATTTTCTAGAAATGTTGTCAATTGATGATTTGTATTACTTGTGTTATCTTCGACTGACTAGTAAATTCGAAATTTTTAAGTGAGACAATGGTGATATGGTGTTTCCAGTAGAATTGCTCAATATGTACAAAAATTTTATGTATCAACCCATCACCTTATGTTCTTTTGATTACTGCGATTTATATATTCACTTTATAGAAATGTAGTCAACTAAAGATTTGTAGTACTTGGCGTTATCTTTGATTGGATAGTAAATTTGAAATTGTTGAGTGAGAAATGAAAGAGATATGATTTTTCTAGCAAAACTGCTCAATTTGCTAAACCTGTTTTATTTGTATATGCACGGGGTCCGTGCCTAGGACACGGACCGCAAACATTCTTAGAACACGAGCTATTACAGCCCATTGATTTATTGTGTTGAAATCACCTCAAAGATGCCGAGCACAAGATCCATCAATATAGATGTGATAAGTCCACTAGATATGGACCTAGTCTCTCTATAGATAAATGTCAATTTTTGGGAGAATGATCAAAAATTGTTTGAGCCAGTGTATGCCAAGGAGCAGAAAGTGGGTGAATCTTTAGTTCATTCTATCTCTGAGAAACCGACTGATACTAATTCCAAGGAAGCCAAACTGCCCACACAGTCAGATCTTATCACCTCTCCACCTAAAAAAGATCACTCTAGCCAACATTGAGAAAATTGTACAATCCATTGCACAACAACAACAAGATAATGATGATGACGAAGTGTTTTTGAGCGAACTACTTTCTACACCTCTTTTGACCGAGAAAATTGAGGTAGAGATCTTTAATGCAAAAATCATCATATATGATGACGTGCTTATGATTGAATATGATGAAGCTACTTTTGTTCGAGGAATTTTACAGGAAATAGTTGGGATTTCAATGACTGAGCAAGATAATCCAAAACATGAAGAACAAATTAGTCAAACTGAAGAGGAACGAGCTGAATCAAGAGTCTTAATGATCGAACAAGCATGGCCTTCTAGCAATCATGCTATTGGACTAACAGTTACTACATCCAAAGAACTACCAAGAATAAAATCATCCTTCTATGATTCATACTTAACTGATAAAACAATTTTGGATCAGATCAACTCAAGTCTCACTGCTATCTCTTCTTCTATAACTGTTCTAAAAAGAAGCAATCTAGATACCAAGGAAGCCTTAGAATCCTTCAAATATAAAATGCTCAGTGAAGTGTCAGATCTATCTAGGGGTATGATTGACATATTTAATCGTCTGGAGCATATCAATAGGCCTAGATACCCACTGCTACTCATCTTAGTGGAAAATTCCAAGTTAATAACTTCAAATTTGCACAAAGATAGAGGAAGTTCAAGCAAACTTTAATGACAAGATTAACATCAGTTCTCAGGTAACATATGTTCTTGTCTACCTTAAGCCTTTTGGTGTTGACAAAAAAAAGGGAAGAAAAGAAGTCAACCTGTTCCGGTTAGCCTAAATTCTCTATGAAATTTGTGTAATTGAAAGTAAGAAGTCTTACTACTCAAACTATTTAGATTGAATTTGTAATGTCTGAAATCTGTTCACGCAAACCACATGCTTAAAAATATTAAATGCACTAAAATAATTTAAATAAATGATCTAAATAAATAATTTATATTATTTGGGAGTAATTATATGTTTATGTTTGAAATTTTGTTATTTTATTGAAACTGAGGATTTTCAGGCGAATATGCGATGTTTGGCCGAGGGAAGGAGATCGGAGACGATTGTGATAAAATATTTTTTAAAAAAATTATTTTTCTTATTATTAATAGGCTCAAAAATATTTTATTTAGAGGAGGAACTTTCTAATTTGTATAGATTTAGTATTTATTTAAAAGTCGATAATTATTTCACTATAAAAATTGAATTTCGAAAAAGTATGGGACTTTTTGGAAATTTGCACCATAAATTCAAAAATTTTGATATTTTAAAATGACATCCAGATTTTATTCGGCTTAATGATCCTAAATAAATAGAATTGAGATGATTAATTAAGGCCTATTTGTACTAAGCTTAAAAAGACTCCTAACCCTAAACCCATGAGGGGAGACTTGTTTTAAAAAAAATAGAAAACCTAGGGTTTCTAGCGGCAGCAGCAGCCGAGACCTAGCTGCACAAAAATCAGTAGAAAACATCAATTTATAGAGAGGAAAGGGAAGAAAAGTCATCTCCCGATCGTGCTTTCCACTCCTTTTCCCCAGTATTCGAATTTCGAGCGTTTTTAACGCAAATACACGTTCTAAACCATTCTTTTTGCACCATTCAAATCATATTATGTGTGTTATTGGTGTCTTGCATGAAAATGATTTCTAGCCACGTGTTTGGGCAAGGAAGTTTAAAGAATCCAAAAATCTAATAATTTCAGCAAGTTTTAAATTTTACTCTTTGTTATTTTAAACTATGTGATTTATATGTTCATTTTCTGGTAATGATGTCAACTTATGATTTGTAGTACACGGTATTATCTTTGATTGGACAGTAAATACAATATTTTGGAGTGAGACACAAAGGAGATATGGTTTTTCTCATAGAACTTCTCAATCTGTACGAAAACTTTACTTGTCAACCTATCATCCTTTGTTCATTTGATTACTGCGATTTATAGTTCATGTAGGACCGATCACTTACCGCTTTACCAAAAGCTATAGCGGGTGGTAATGGTGCAACTCAAATATTTTAAACCGCACAACAGTTCAAATAATTTTGGTTCAATCGCTCTTCCAGTAGGGACAATTATTGAACCTTACAATCTCCCTCTCAATAATTACACTCCTTGCAATCAATGGAAATCGAACTCGTGATCTTGGCTCTGATACCAATTGTAAGACCGAGCGCTTGTCGCTTTACCAAAAGCTATAGCTAGTGATAATGGTACAACTCAAATCTTTTAAACCGCACAGCAGTTCAAGCACCATGTTCGATCGCTCTTCTAGCAGGGACAATTAACGCACACAACATTTCATTTTCTGGAAATATTATTATTTGTATTGCTTGGTGTTTCCTTCTATTGGATAGTAAATTCGAAAATTTTGAGTGAGAAACAAAGAAGATATAGTTTTTCTAGTAGAACTACTCAATATGTGCGAAAATTTTACGCGTCAACCCATCTTATGTCATTTAAAATTATGTGATTTATAGGTTCATTTTCTTGAAATGGTGTCAACTAATGATTTTTATTACGCGGTGTTATATTCGATTGAATTATAAACTCAAAATTTTTGAGTGAAAAACAAAAGAGATAAGGTTTTTCTCGTAGAACTGCTCAATCTGTGCGAAAATTTTATGTGTCAACCCTTCATCCTCTATTCATTTGATTACTGCTATTTATAGAGAGAAACAATGGTGATATGGTGTTTCCTGTAGAACTGCTCAATATGTACGAAAATTTTACGTGTCAACTCATCATCTTCTGTTCTTTTGGTTACTGCGATTTATAGGTTCGTTTCCTAGAAATGTAGTCAACTGAAGATTTGTAGTACTCGGTGTTATCTTCGATTGAATAGTAAATTTGAAATTGTTGAGTGAGAAATGAAGGAAATATGATTTTTCAAACAAAACTGCTCAATTTGCTCAACCTGTTTTGTTTGTATATGCACGAGGTCCGTGCCTAGGACACGGACCGAAAATGTCTTTTTTTAAATGTATATAAAATTATATGGAAGCGTCGAAGTATGTTTATTATATGATTTATTTAAATGAAAGGAAAAATAAAAAATATTTTGTGGAATGTGAATTGACTGTTACTAAGAGGTAGTGAGAAATCCATCGAAAATGGGGCGGCGAACTCGCAATGAAAATGGGGAAAACCGTCGAGAATGGGGACGAGGATCTCACATGGATAATAGATTTGTTGATAACGGGAACGGTGAACTTACCATATGATGGTTAGAGGGATTCGACGATAACGAGGTCGTTAAACTCTGCCAGCTGGTGCTACTGTTTATAGATTGATCAATCAAATAGATGATTCACTTTCAATGAACAAACTTCACAAAATATTTATGAGGAAAATTTTATGTTATGAACAAAAAGTATTTTTAAGGTTTAATAATGATGTAGATACATTTGATTTAAAAGCAAAAATCATTTTTAATGTAATTTTAAATGCATGTGATTGTGTGGTTTGAACATGTGAGGATTATGTTGAGACAGGATGGGCTGACTATTGAGCAAATCCGGACCAAAGGCAGTACATTCCCGAANTTATAAATTTATTTTCTATCCCAACCGTTTTTCTTAGCTTTATATATAATGCTTTAACTTTTATTTAACTATTTAATTGTATTGAGAATCGAAACTAATAAACGATTCGAGATTTATCTTACTTGTTTTGAAGTGAGATTTCATATTTGGTACATTCTCGTGTCGGACACGCCCATGCTATTAATTTTTTTCTCCAACTAAATTTTAAATTTAAGTCTTTACTTTTGACAAAAACGACACAAATGATGTCACCCCTCCAATGTAATGAAAGACAACATGTCACATTTAAGCTAATGAGTAGAAATATGCATCTTTATTATAGCAAAAAGATTTTAAGAACATTTTCAAAAATTTAATAAACTTACTTAGCATAAAAGTTTATTTCTAAAATTTAATATAATTAAATAACTCATATTTTATTACCCCTTTATTTTAAATGAATTATTTTTTAAAAAAAATATTTATTAGTCTTAAAATAATATAATTACAAAAAAGTAAAAGAAATTAAATCAAATGTCTAAAATTAGTCCACATTTAATATTTTTAGTGAACTATTTATATTTAATTTGAGAAAAAATTTATATAAATAAATCTGTCCACTCTCGTATCCCATCACATTACAATTTTCTTCCCTACACTGCGTTAAACTACACCCCCTACCTCTTCGATTCGAGGAAGAAGGCTCGATTTCTTCACAGATCTGAATCGATTTCAGATCGTGAATCCCAATTGGGGTTTCGAATTTTTCGATTGGATTGAGATCTTGTTCCGGTGTGTGTGGATTTTTTGTGGGACAAGGATTGTACAAAGAAAATGCTGACGAAGTTCGAGACGAAGAGTAATAGAGTAAAAGGCCTGAGCTTCCACAGCAAGAGGCCATGGATCTTGGCTAGTCTCCACAGCGGAGTGATCCAGCTCTGGGATTACCGGATGGGCACCCTCATCGATCGGTTTGACGAGCACGATGGACCCGTCCGTGGCGTCCATTTTCATAAGACGCAGCCGCTTTTCGTGTCCGGAGGTCTGATTTATCCCTTTCTTGGAATTTGTATTTTCACTGTGATTTCTGCTTGGTTTGGTGTAATTATGTGTCTTTTGGTGGAATTGACACTGTTTTATGAGCTGGATCTGCTGTTTTGTTTTAGTTGGTTACTATTAGACTTGTTCTGCATGAGGGATTGGCTTCAGATTCAGTGATTTTTTTTATATAATTTTGAATATGTGTAATGTTCATTTGTATGTAATTCTTTAAGTGGATTGGGTTATCAATTATTTCTAATTTTGGTTTTCAAAGCTATGTTTAGTTGTTTTCGTGATTCAGAGAGTCTCGGCCTCTTGAAGATTAGAATTTTATCGATGCCCTGGTTAGTATACATTACACAACGACTTGTAATGTGGACACGCTGCAATCTGCGGCTTAGATAACTTAGATGATTGATGGATCATGGATCTTGGTTTAACTTTAGACAATTCGGCTCGCCAGAGAAGGAGAATCATGATTTTTGTAAATCTTGTCATCTTCTTGTTGTTGTTTGACAAATTTAAAGTTTAATTGTCTTCAGCACATGATATGACCATGGCGTGGGTAGACTTTGATAACCAAAAATTCGTCTGCGTCACTTTGTTGACATCTGATGTATTTTTGTTACCTTGGATAACTTTGTTTAAACATTTTTCTGATTCGCCACTTTCTCATCATCTGATTATTTTAGAACATTGAATTAATTGCTGCATTTGATCTGGGAAATGGCTATTCTGATCTTGTCGAGAACAAAATTTTTTGATCAGTGACTTTTGGAAGGCGATAGACTATATTTCCTGTAGCTATTTATGTGTTGGAATTAAGATGCATCTATCTTTGCAGGTGATGATTACAAGATCAAGGTGTGGAATTATAAATTGCACAGGTGTCTATTTACCCTTCTGGGTCATCTTGATTATATCCGGACTGTTCAATTTCATCACGAGTATCCCTGGATTGTAAGCGCTAGTGATGATCAAACTATTAGAATATGGAATTGGCAGTCACGAACTTGCATTTCTGTATTGACTGGGCACAACCATTATGTAATGTGTGCATCATTTCACCACAAAGAAGACTTGGTTGTGTCTGCCTCCTTGGATCAGACAGTACGTGTTTGGGATATCGGTGCCTTGAGGAAAAAAACAGTATCTCCTGCTGATGACATATTGCGATTGTCTCAAATGAACACAGACTTCTTTGGTGGTGTTGATGCTGTTGTCAAGTATGTCTTAGAAGGCCATGATAGAGGGGTGAACTGGGCTTCCTTCCATCCCACTCTCCCTCTGATTGTTTCCGGAGCAGATGACCGCCAGGTGAAAATCTGGCGCATGAATGGTATGCTAAAGTGATTTTCCTTGATATAGCTTTCGGACACTATTTAAAAAAATATATACTGTTTTCTGAAATTCATCACAAATTTATGCAACAGTGTGTAAAGTTAAATTTAACTGTGATGATGGGTGAACACTTTTTATTATAAAAAAGGCGGATCACAATATTTCTTGAAGTCTACTTTTGCATACCTCAAAATTTTCTCCTTTCCCTATAAAACAATGTTTAGGTTTCTGATCGCTTCAGCTTCCTTTACGTAATTTAGTAGTTGTAGGATGATTGTAATCTTTGAAGATCTGAATGAAGCGTTAATTTATATTATAAAGTCGGTGAAAGAGGTTAATGACCTAAATGTTGTCTATTTAACGAGAGATTGGGAAAGAGGTAAGGAAGATTAGTTTGGACGAGTAGATGATATAAGCTAAATTAGCCACTAATTTAGCGACTAATTTAGCTTGTGTCCAATTGGGAGAAAGCTTATCATCTGGTCAGATGCTTTTAACCATCCACTTCAAGCCTCAATATTTTATTTGTAGATCATGAGATTTTTGTTCCTTCCACAGGGATCAAGAAATTGTATGTAGCTTTACTTGAATGTATCAGCACATGAATGCGAACTTTCTCTTATCAGTTATGGTTTGTATGACCTGGAATTTATTTCTCAAGTATTGCATACAGCCTTATAGTTGCGTAGATGTTTTGGTTTGTGAATATTCAGTAGCTGATATTTGATTTGTTTTGTCTTCAGATACTAAAGCTTGGGAGGTGGATACATTGAGAGGGCACATGAACAATGTGTCATGTGTTTTGTTCCATTCAAGACAAGATATCATTGTCTCCAACTCAGAGGACAAGAGCATCAGAGTTTGGGATGCTACAAAAAGAACCGGTCTACAGACTTTTCGTAGGGAACATGATAGATTCTGGATTCTTTCAGCCCATCCTGAGATGAATCTTCTGGCTGCTGGTCATGATAGTGGCATGATTGTTTTTAAGTTGGAGAGAGAGCGCCCTGCCTTTTCCGTTAGTGGTGATTCAGTCTTCTATTTCAAGGATCGGTTTCTACGGTCCTTTGAGTATTCATCTCAGAAAGATACTCAGCTGATACCAATTCGCCGACCTGGTTCTAATAGTTTAAATCAAGGGCCTCGAACTCTTTCTTACAGTCCTACCGAGAATGCTGTATTGATTTGCTCTGATGTGGATGGGGGATCATATGAACTCTACGTTGTTCCTAAAGACAGCTCTGGAAGAGGTGACACAGGTCAAGAGGCAAAAAGAGGTGTTGGAGGATCAGCAGTTTTTGTGGCTCGAAATAGGTTTGCTGTGCTGGAGAAGAGCAGCAATCAGGTCTTGGTCAAGAACCTGAAAAATGAAATAGTGAAAAAGAGTGTTCTTCCTATTGCTACTGATGCTATATTCTATGCGGGCACTGGAAATCTTCTCTGCAGGGCTGAGGACAGGGTTGTGATCTTTGATCTTCAACAAAGGAATGTTCTTGGAGATCTTCAAACTCCATTTGTTAGGTACGTGGTCTGGTCTCCGGAGATGGACACTGTTGCTTTGTTGAGCAAGCACTCTATTGTTATTGCTGATAAAAAGCTCGAGCACCGCTGTACTCTTCATGAGACCATTCGTGTCAAGAGTGGATCATGGGATGATAATGGTGTCTTCATCTATACTACACTCACACATATCAAGTATTGTCTTCCAAATGGGGACAGTGGAATTATCAAGACGTTGGATGTGCCTGTATATATTACAAAAATATATGGGAACACTGTATTTTGCCTGGACAGAGAGGGGAAGAACCGTCCTATCATTATAGATTCAACAGAATATATCTTTAAGTTATCCCTGCTTGGGAAGAGATATGATCAAGTGATGAGCATGATAAAAAATTCTGAACTATGTGGACAGGCCATGATTGCTTATCTGCAGCAAAAGGGATTCCCACAAGTTGCTCTTTATTTTGTGAAGGATGAAAGAACTCGATTTAACTTAGCCCTTGAAAGCGGTAACATCGAAAAAGCCCTTGAATCTGCTAAGAAGATTGATGAGAAAGACCACTGGTACAGGCTAGGGGTGGAGGCCCTTCGTCAGGGAAATGCTGGGATTGTTGAATACGCATACCAAAAGACCAAAAACTTTGGTAGGCTGTCATTTCATTATCTGATAACTGGTAATCTTGAAAAATTGTCCAAAATGATGAGGATTGCTGAGGTCAAGAACGATGTTATGGGCCAGTTCCATGATGCACTATATCTTGGTGATGTGCAGGAGCGAGTTAAGATTCTGAAAAATGCTGGTCATCTACCTCTTGCCTATGTCACAGCCAAAGTCCATGGGCTCAATGACATTGCGGAGGATATAGCTGGGGAACTTGGGGATAATGTTCCTTCTTTACCTGGGAAAGCCGAACTGTTAACACCCCCGAGTCCGGTCTTATGTGCTGGTGATTGGCCATTGTTAATGGTCAGTAAAGGAATTTTTGAAGGCGGCCTTGATGATACTGTCAAAAATGTACATGAGGAATATGAAGAAGCCGCAGATGCTGATTGGGGCGAGGGCTTGGATATCGGTGAGGTGGACAATATGCAGAATGGGGACATAAACGCATTGTTGGAGGATGATGAGAAGGAGGAGAATGAAGAAGGAGGATGGGGTCTGGAGGACTTGGATCTGCCTGCTGATGCTGACACTCCAAGAACAGCTCCACATGCACGTTCTTCTGTATTTGTTGCCCCAACCCCTGGTATTCCCGTAGGCCAGATTTGGGCCCAAAGATCGTCCCTTGCCGCTGAACATGCTGCTGCGGGGGACTTTGACACAGCAATGCGCCTATTGAGCCGTCAGTTAGGGATAAGGAATTTCTCTCCTTTGAAGTCTCTTTTTATTGACATTCACATGGGCAGTCACACTTACCTACGGGCCTTCTCCTCGGCTCCGGTGATACCAGTGGCGGTGGAAAGAGGTTGGAACGAGTCAGCAAGTCCCAATGTGCGGTCCCCCCCTGCACTTGTGTTTAATTTCTCTCAATTAGATGAGAAGCTCAAGGCTGGTTACAAGTCTACGACTGCTGGAAAGTTTTCTGAAGCTCTTAAACTTTTTCAATCTATTCTTCACACAATCCCACTGATTGTGGTTGAAACGCGGAGAGAAGTGGACGAAGTTAAGGAGTTGATTGTCATAGTGAAGGAGTATGTTTTGGGTTTGAAGATGGAGCTTCAGAGGAGGGAATTGAAGGACGACCCGGTTCGTCAGCAGGAACTTGCTGCCTATTTCACCCACTGCAACCTCCAGCTTCCCCACACAAGACTCGCATTATTGAATGCCATGACTGTTTGCTACAAGGCCCAGAATCTGAGCACTGCTGCCAACTTTGCCAATCGACTTCTGGAAACCAACCCAAGTAACGAAAACCAAGCTCGAACCGCTCGACAGGTTCTGCAGGCTGCCGGAAGGAATATGAAAGACGCTACACAGCTGAATTACGATTTCAGAAACCCATTCGTGTTGTGTGGAGCCACGTATGTCCCCATATACCGAGGCCAGAGAGACATAACTTGCCCCTACTGCAGCACGCACTTCGGCCCATCTCAGGAAGGTCAGCTTTGCACTGTTTGTGACCTTGCCGTGGTCGGATCTGATGCATCCGGCTTACGCTGTTCTCCTACACAAAGATGATTCAACACGAGTCGCGATTTCTTGTTTGAACTACAAAAGCATTCGGCCGAAGGACGGGTTCCATCAGGACGAACGAAGAGGTAGGAATTTCAGACTCGGATTCATATATTATGTCCTATACTTGTTTTCATCTTGTAATCACTTTGATCAAACCACCCCACCCCACCCCACCCCCCCTCCCCTCTTTCACTCCTTTTTGTTTTCATGATTTTTAAATTTTCGTTGTAATAAAATTACGTATGCCTTTTTTTAAAAAAAAAAAATTTGGACCATTCCGTGTGTGAAATGATGCCTAAATGTGGCAAACTTTATTTAGTATGTTGATCTTGAATGTTATTTTTGAAGATGTAATAGTCTTTTTTTTTGGTATCAATTCATTTTTCTATGCCTTTTAATTTGGCTTGTCTTGATTTATTAGCAGTATGTTGCTGAATGTGATTGTAAAATAAAATTAAATATAAATACCTCATTTTTAATTGTTTTTCCAAAATATCAATAATACTTTTTAACATAATCGTAACATAATCGCTACGCTAAATTTAATTTTTCGTCGTTTCTTTAGAATATTTATTATTATATAATTTTTCTTAGAATTTTAGATAATCTGTCTCTAGTCATCATCCATATTTCACAAGAATATCTATCTATTCATATATAATTTAATAATATTTTTTATATAAGTAAATTTGTTATTCGTTTTAAAATTTAATTCTTGTGATAAGTCAGTCAGGACTTCCACTATTTTTGATGAATCAGTGTGCCAACGATTTAAGCAGATATAACAAAGCCACAAAATGAACATATATACGACATCATCATGTAGGTGAAATAAAATGTGTTTATGACAGTTTTATAGAAATTTGAAGACGGTGAAATTCTTCGACTCCATAAGAATTCCACTAGAAGATTTGACTCACGGAACTCTTAACGAAAGAACGGTTACTGGACAAGAAGTTCAGTCTTGCCGAGTTTCATCGATACAATTAGACTATCACCTACCCACTCACATTTTTAAGTAACTTTGAAGCAACTCTCATGTTTGATAAGACAATCAAGATGCAAAATAAAATTGATCCCAAAAGCATATACTTCCCAGTACACAAAAAAAAAAACACATATTTTCTTGACATAAAACGTAGTCTTATCCAATGCAACATGTGTACAAACATCAATAAAAACAAGTCACAAATCCCAGTATACCCTCATTTAGGCTATGGTTCATAAGAGCTCAAAGAGATGGCGTATGGCTGTTGCTAAGCATAGGCGACGATACATACATGCACTTATAATACACACAACTACTTCGGTAATACTAATAATTTCACAACTCAATTCGATGCAGTATGGGCTGCACTTACAGTTGAAACCATCGACTCTAACCCACACACATTATGACCTCTGCGGATTTTGTATTATCCATCCTCTCCTCAGTTAGCCCCCCACGAATTCTTTGTGATCCAGTAAGGCATCTCCTTGAAATGAATAGAAGGGTACCCAGTAGAACCATATCCAACCAATACAACACCGTGATCCAACCTCTTTGTACAAATGTATGGACACAAGACTCCATGTATGTTTGCATCAAGCTTCATTGATTCCAACTGTGCACCAGAGAACATATATTGGATTGGGTTTCAAATTTCAGATTATTCTTTGACTAAGGCACATAATTCATTAATAAATATAAAATACGCACTCGACAGATACGGCATATTTCTCACCAGTATTTCAAAAATATAAACCAACACCCCATTTGAGTACCAAGTCTCAACACGAGAAGTTACATTTTATTGACTTCGAGTCTTCGACTGGTATGGACTATGGACTATGGATTGCCTTCAAATCAGTACCAAATGGAATTTCTTTGAGGTCTTTGTCGCATTTCCGATTATAGATTGAAGCAATGAACTCGTGATTCATTGAGCATGTAACTCGTGAATCACATATGCAGTTAAAGGTTTTGTTATTATATTTGAGTGGTTGACATTCACCGCTCACCTCATGTTACGCCACATATGTGCATCCAATACCGCTCACCTCATGTTACGCCACATATGTGTATCCAATACCTTGGCTCAGTATTATGCAAAATAGAACCTGAAGTAATCATCCAATACACCATCACGTGATGTATGGGTCTTGCATTACTTTTATACACTACCCACATATGTTTTAATATCTCCAACAGTGTATGATACACGGATATTGCCACATGCTAATTTTCATACATACGATTACCTGCAAGAGGACCATATTTCACCAATTTCGCAGCAATTTGATCATCTATGGAGACCACTCCGAAGTTTGACACAGACGCAACAATCCCGTTCTTATTAAATTTGCAGGCACCATCTCATCCGGAATAAGGATGGTCTTTCTCTGTTTGAAGCTCACCAACCTTGAGAGTGTACTCAAAGGCGTGGTTCATTAATCCCCCATTACACCCAGCATCACACCCGTCATATTCTTCTGGATCGCACTGCATATGTATCAAGCAAATCACAGCAATTAGTCGTGATCAGGGAAGCATTTAAGTTGAGACTTAAAACACTACAAACCTAATGATCAGAATCCACTAGCTGCTGCTCGCTGAGACTGATGAGCACTTCTGTCACCAGGAAGTTTGCTCCTTCCAACTCCCTGAACTTGATTTTTTGACCCAACAAAATTACTACTGACCTGGAACTTGTAGTGGCTCATGACGTAGACGTCTTCACAATTAACAGGGATTTTTTTTTTTTTGAGAATTAAATAACGGGGAATTGAAAGCAATATCATTAAGCACCTTTTTTATATATATATATAATTTCAGTCATGAATAAACCAGCTTTCTTATATGAATCTAGAAGACCCAAACAACAACAAAATAAATTCATATTCCCTGCAGAAGTTTCATGGAAAGATAGATAAACTAAGCCAAATATAAGTACCCTCATCACCAAAATTCATTTAGATAGGATTTGAAGAGTATCAATTATCCACAGATTCCCAGTGAAATTTATTCTTCAAGAAAAACAAAGGTAAAGAGCTTAACCGCTGAATTTTGTTCCATCATTTTATTAGAACTCCTTGTATAAACAACAGCTGCGAGATTAAAATCTTTTTGCTGATACAAGTGTATTGGTAAGAGAAACATAACTACACACGTATAGAAAAACTACTTCAGTGTCGCAATCGATAGCCGTTGATAGTAAGAACCAGTGCCGACAATATCTTCTCAATTCCGACTCTAATTGCTGGCATATCTTGTTCTAGCCAAAAGACACACACAGATAACAAACATATCTCGTTTGCCCGACAAAAAACCACAAGAATTTCGACACAACAAAGTTATTCATGACCTGGAACTTCCCTCAGAAATTTTCGCCCCGTTTTTACTGCCATACACCAATCCAGTTTCCTGCTCAAGTATGAATATACACACCCATAAATTTTTAATTCCAATAAAATCAAGGTTTATAAAGTCCAATAGAGTACCTGAGCATCCGGAATTGGTTTCCGTTTCTCAACATATCGGTAAGGGTCTGAAGCCGCCGCCGCCGCCCTCTCCTGGCGCATCACATTCAAATTTCTCAATACACAAAATGAAATGAAACGAATTAAGTAATAACTAATAAGGAGACTTTGATAGAGAATATGGCGCATGCCTGCTGTTCCCTTTTGAGCTGCTGCGAAGGGCGGACCCAGAGGAAATAAGCTAGTGTTCCGGCCACAACCCAAGAGGCTAAACTGCTGGTTCCCCTCAATCCTCCCAGGGAATTGCCGACGAAGGATCTGACGTTCCCAAACCCTCTCCTCCAACCGCTCGCCATTCCGAGGATTCTTGAGATATTATACCGGCTTTCCAGGCAGTGATTTCTTGAAATCGGTGTTGGGAATATTGAGAAGATTTTAAAGCATTTTTTGCAATAAATTTTTTTAATGGAATTGGCTTAAACAAATATCTCAATAACTTTTATCAAACCGATTGTGTTAGACGGATTATTCATTAAAAAATATTATATTTTTATGTTAAATATATTATTTTTCATTATATATGATCGGATGAACATAAGTACGAGATACGTTAGCAATTTTACCGGGTCGGGTTGTGAAAATTATAAGAAATGACAGCCTAGTGAGATGTGTCCAAACTAGAGGCTTTTTCTTCCTAGAAAAATCAATAGTGACCAGTAAACACGAAGATAACCATGTGAATGGACGTCGGAGAGATGTCCTGCGTGGCCACTTCAATGCTAAAGTCAGCAGGTGGGTGAGGAAAAAGTTAGGTAGGCAAGAGAAAATGTTGTAGAAATGGTGTGGGCAAGATATATATGTGAATGAATGTTTTAAATTTGAGCAAACTTGATATTTATAGCAAGAAAATCAATGATGACCTTGTTTTCAGTGTCCACTTACTAACATGTTTTATTTTATAACATTTTTATTTTATAACGACTATTTTACCGTGTATAAAAGGCGCAGGCCATCTAGTCACCGCCTAATTTAATACACATATTTTTTTTAAAAAAAAATTTGATATATTTGTCAATCAATTTGTACCAGGTAAAGAGCAAGAATATGTCTTTGATTTTGAGTTTGCATCCAATATAAATGAATTAGTAGATAAATATGGACATGAAAAACAAGAATTAGATATTTAACTTAAAAAGAAAAATTGCCTAGGCGCCTATGCGGGCACCTAAGTGGCTAGGCCCTTGGCGGCAGCTTACTGCCTACCGTTTTTTAGAACACTGCTATTTTACAATGTTTGTTTTATTAATAATATATTTTATTTTTTATTAAATATTTTCATACTACTTTTCAATTTAATACTTAGTATATAATAATTTTCTCTAATTATAATTTTAGTTTTGTTTATGAAAAAAATAATTTGATGAAAATATTATTGAAAGTTCAAAAACTAGCTGTAACAACCCATAAAAAAATTAAATAAAAAAATCGTTAGTAATTTTTTTTAGGAGAAATTATATATACTACTACTTCTGTGAAATCTCGATTTTGTTTATAAAAAAAATTTGTGCTAATAACCCTGCGTGATTATTCCGATGAAGAAATCAGCCTCCTTGAATAAAGCAATGGATTCGGGAATCTTTTGGTTATTGTAGGTTGGTTCTTTGATTCCATTAGGGCCTAATTATGTAGGATAATGATGTTGGATTAACTATTTATAATATTTGTCAATTCTTTTTTTATAGTTATTTTGTTAATTTTTATCTTTAATTTTATGTATATTTTCATCGAAATAATTTAAATATGAAAAATGAAATTGTAAGTGATAAAAAGATATTTGGGTAGCGTATGAATATCTAGTCATTTGACGGTTATGTAGATGGTAATAAAACTTGAATACTCGACAAGGATGTGGATGAATATGAATATAATTAATGAATACGATGACAGAAGATATAAAATCATACTGTTAATAATTTTGTAAATATGCATAGTTTAATCGAAATAACTCAAATTTTTAAAAATACAATTGTATGTGTTAATAAGATATTTGAGTAGATATGAATATTTCTATCTTCCGATTCTACGAAGAAGATGAAAATTGAATAACCTCGATGATGATATATATAATAAATAGAGACGGAGGCCTATCCGAATCCTAGCTACTATGATCATCTCCTTGATATAGTATATCACTAATTATATCTTTATTTTTTTTTATGTCACTTATGATATTTTTGTTACTATTTTATAAAAACTATGAAAACATATAGCGAAATTAAAAATAAGAAAATACACCAATCAGAACATCTTAAACAAAACAAATAATCAAAATGAATTAAAGTTCAATATCTCAATAAACACTAATTTACTTTTTAACTATAAAATTTAAAATTGATTGGTTTCACTTCATATTTGACAATAAGATAAACATTAATACATGATATTTAAAAATATCTTTCGACAAGTAAAATTTTTGTTAATATTGCAAATAATATCATTACAAGATTTTTATTTTCCAAAAAAAACATGGACTAGTTCATTAACGTTATTGCATTTCAAAATCTTTCCAAGAAATAACTTTAACAAGAAAAAAAATTGTTCTCTATAACAGTAGTTCTCTTGTAAGACGATCTCACGTATCTTTACCTGTGAGACAGATCAACTCTATCGATATTCACAATAAAAAATATATTTTAACATAAAAAATAATTTTTTTATGGATGACCCTAATAAGATATACGTCTCAAAAAATACGACCTGTGAGACCGTCTCACACAAGTTTATGTCATATATAAAATGATGATAAAATAGTACCAAGTTTATGTCATATATAAAATGATGATAAAATAGTACTAAATATATGAACTCGTACAGATGAGAAAAATTATTACATTTTATATTTGAGACAGAAAAAATTCGATTTTCAAGAACATGTAAGAGTTCAAGCAAGAGTGAGAATCATGAAAACACAAATTATCTTGACATAAAATACAATACAGAATGTGTACATACATACATCCCATACAAACAAGTAAATCCCAGTTTACATTCATATAGACTACTACTTCATAAGAGCCTGAAAAGAGATGGCTTTCGAATAGTTCGTAAGAGCAGACGATGACTAGTGATACATACTTGTGCTTATTATATACATCAAATACTTCAACAAGGCTAATGGTTTCACAACTCAATTTGAGGTAGTATGAGCTGCGCTCACAGTCGAAACCATCGACTCCACGCCGCACATATCATGACCCCTGCAGATTTTGTAATAACCATCCTCTCCCCAGTTGGCGCCCCACGAGTTCTTTATGATCCAGTAAGGCATGTCCTTGAAATGAATAGGAGCATAGCCTGCAGCACCGTGTCCAACCAGTACAACACCGTGATCTATCCTCTTGGTGCAAATGTATGGGCATGATACTCCCTTCATGTACGTTTGCATCCAAGCTGCATTGATTCCCACTGCAGCACAGAACAGATATGGGACATTAGACACATAATTGGTAAATGAATACAAAATTTATGATAAAAGAATTAAGACATATTTCTCACCAGTCTCTCAAAATTTTGTAGTTTGAATACTAAGTGTGCGCGCAAGAAGTTACACGATTATCGATTTAGATTGATATGGATTGCCTTCCAACCAGTAATGAATTGAAAGCAATTTCTCTGAGGTTCTCGTCCGTCGTATTTCAGATCATTATTCTAGCGAATTATTCATTGTGTACGTGACCGACATGGTTAAGACTTAGGCCTATCTCAACCCAAAAGCAATCTAGGTCAAAAGAGGAAGATTGTCCAAGTTTATATATTCAATTCCCAAAAATTTTATCTAACTATGTGGAACAACTAACAGGCATGTCACACATGAAGTTACACATGCAAGGGTTTTACTCCTTTTATTCGAGATGTCAGCTTTCATTATTCACCCCTTTGTTATGTCCATCCTCATCCTAGTTGACTACCAAAACCACAAACTACACAGGCTATGTTTCGTTACATTTCCGGGCATATAATTTCTTGAAAAAAAAGTGGACTCTACTATAGCAAAATGTAGAACAAAGTAAATCAAAAGTAAATATTCAGTTTTTGGAAAAGAAGTTATGGAGATACCTGCAAGAGGGCCATGTTTCACCAGATTGGCAGCAATTTGATCATCATCTATCGAGACCACACTGAAGTTCGACACAGACGCAACAATCTCGTTCTTGTTAAGTTTGCACACACCATCTCTTCCGGTGTATGGATAGTCTTTCTCCGTTTGAAGCCCGCCAACCTTGAGAGTGTACTCAAAGGCGTTGTTCATAAATCCACCATTACACCCTTCATCACACCCGACAGATTTCTCTTCTGGATCACACTAGGTAAATACAAGCACAAAAAAGCAGCAATTAGTCGTGGTCAAATGGCGGAAGGCAAGAAGAGAACAATGCAAACCTCATGATCACAATCCACTAGCTGCTGCTCGCTGAGGCTGATGAGCTCTCCTGTCTCCAGAAAGTTTGCTCCTTCCAACGCCCCGACCGCGCTGAACGACCAGCACGACCCACATGATCCCTAATGGAATACCATCACCCAAAACTTTCATCACATACCCATTAATGGAAACCAAATATCTTGAATTCATCCTTCTTTTCGCTTCTATAATTTCAGTGATTTAATTGTGTGTGTACCCAAAACTTTCTAAACTAGTCTTGTTAGATGATGTAAATTGACGTAGATATATTAATAGATGACTCAACTATGAGTTGTCTACCTCATGATCGCGGATCTAAACTCTGATATCATGATAAAATTGCAACTTTAACCTAACTCATCACGACAAACTAGCTCAAATAAAAATCAGCCTAAGTGGATCAATCAATATATATGAGAAAGGAAAGACCTGATCTTTAACAGCGGTAACGGCGCCTTTATCTCGCCAGTCAAAGTCCTTCGGAAGATCATCGGTAGGGAGAACCGCTGCCTTGTTCGCATCCGCCGGAAGCTTCAGCCGCTTCTTGTTCAGCCCCAAGTAGCTCTTCTCGAACTCTTCCACAGTCAAGTCGGAGAATTTCGTGACGCCGTGGACGGCGGTGGGGTCCAGAAGCTGGTGGCGCTTGGCGCGGCGGAGATTAGCCTTGAACACGGAGAATCTGTAGTCATGCTCCTCTTGGCTGACGTACGACTTCCCGTACTTGGATTTGAACAGAGAGAAGTGGTGCTCGGCGTGCAGAAGCCTGTCTACGGCCTCCGCGCCATCGGAAACCACCTGTCGGATCAAAGGGTCGTCCGCGACAACGGGCACGGCGGCGGCGAGCGCGCAGGATAGGAGAGCGAGAGCAAGCAGTAGAGGAAGGGCGGCCATTGGGGAGATATTTGTTTTGGTATTATTGGTCTGACTTTATAGTGGTGATTGAGTGAGTGGGGATGGCTTATCGGATGATGACACGTGGCATGCTGTTTGGTCGATTCCGTGTGCTTATAATTCACCAGTATATTTTCTTAATCTTTTAATATACAGATCATTTCATATATATATATATTTTTTTGTGGTTGTATTTTTTTATAAACTTCATTTTTTTTTTTTGTGGTTGTATTTTTTAATAAATTCGACACGTATTTTACATATAAAATATAACGTAAATAATACAAAATATAGTATAAATATCAACTTCATATATATATACATATATCTATATTTTTAATTAATCTTGAGTCAAGTTTTATGTTGTTCGATTGCTATTTATCTTTCTAATTTGCAACCTGCTGCATTAGATGTTATATCAGGGATCATCAAATAGAAATCGAAGGGTAGCGGCTGAAGACTCAACCGTCATTGATATTAAGGATTTCAAACAAATATTTTCATATTTGAATGCCATAATTTCGTTTCTTAATAAAGTTTAATGTAGTTTTTTAACTGAAAAGTTAAAATTTACGACTTTGCGCTCGAAAAGTTAAAAACTAACGTCATTTGTTAATTACAGTAACAACCGAGCACACACGTTATATGTCACACAATTTTATGTTTATAACATTTTTATAAAATTACATAGAAAGAATTAATTTTCTTAAATAGAAAATATAAAAAAAAAACTAAATAAAATTTATTATAAGTAATTATAAAACAAAATCAATTGTTGATTATGACAATTGAAAGCATATGTTAAAGAAATTGAATTGAAAAAATGTTGGTAAAATGTGAGATTTTGCGAGAAGCAAATATACATTGATTTTTTTAAAAAATATTAAATATTATTTATTGTTAAATATTAAATAATGTTCAAATATTTGAAAAAATTAAATAAATAAATAAATAATTTTCAATGACACTTCACGAATGACGTCTTCTCTTGCTTTCACTTTCACTCTCACTTTTTCTTTTACTATATAATAATACGTGGTGATTTAGCAATCATATACAAATAAAATAATAAATAATATGTATTTCTTCGGTGATATCGATCATATATGATTTTTATATTCGTAAAACGGATCGATTTGAAAATATTTTGTATGAGTCGATTTATGTATGAGATCTGTTTTATAAAATTATTAATTATAATATCTTATAATAATTTTTGTGTTTTTTAATATGAAAAAAATGATTAATTTAGTGAATTTTTAATAATTAATCTAGCATTTTTTTTCCAATAAATTTAAAAATGTTTTTTTTAATATGAAAAAATTGGATTTTAAAACCTCAAAAGTTTATTATATTAATAGGCTTTGGTTGAGAAATAATTTGTCTCAAATTAATGGCATAAATAGGTCAAAAAAAATGGCCACATCAATGACTTAACATGCATGTTTTGATGTAAATATCTATCAATAACACCAAAATTGAAATTTGAATCAATGTAGGACAAACTTTGTTCATTTAACTTTGATATAAACGAAAACTTACAAATCTCAATAAATACATGATGGTTGAAAATATGAGTTGAAATCATTGAATGTTGAAAATATGAGTCGTAAATATTGAAAATTAGTGTTTAATTATGTATTTATTTTTGGATTATTTTCAAAAAAATTCTATAAATAAGTCTCTCAATTTGTGATAAAAAACACAATTGAGTTGAGAAAATTTTATAAAAGTGTGTAGTTTAACATATTTTGTGAGTTTGATATTTTTACTTTTTACCGTAAATTTTTACTCTAACACGTTATCAGTACGATACTCAAAGGTTCGGTTCTCCATATTTTTCCAAGCTCTAAAACACAAGAAAAAGGTAACAATATTCAAAAATAAGAATATTTATTTTACTGTTCATTTATTTTTATTGTATATAATGTAATATATAATATCATGTTATTATATAAAAGGAGTATATGACATCTTATTATAATAACGTAATGCGATTATATTATTACAATGCTTATATAATTTTATTGTGTTTCTCATTATTTATTGTATAAATATATTTGAATAATATCATGTTATTATATAAAAGAGTCTATGATATCTCATTATAATAACATGATGTGATTATTTCATTGTTTAAATATTTTTATTGTGTTATATAATAATTATATATATATTTGTATAATGTCACATTATTATATAAAAAGAGTTTCTGACACTTCATTATAATATTGTGATGTGATATACATAATTATTTGAATATGACTAACATTATATACATAATATTATTACCATAAAATTTACATATACATACATTTGTTTTTTTAAGATTTTGTAACGGTCATAAACAACTAAATTTTACCCTATAAATATGATTTTACAAACACATTCAATCACTCCAAACTTACTCTTCCTCCCTAAAAAATTTTTTCATCAAAATTTTCGAAGAAGAAGAAGATGGTTCTTTCAAAGTTATTTTGTATAATTATTTTGGTTATTATACGCACTAGTCTTGTATTTATCGGATAATATCCGCCTCGTATTTTTTTATTTTTAAGAATGCTTGTATTTATAATTTATCCTTTACTTTTTATTGTCATATTAATAGATTTAGAATTTAACTAATAAAATACATTGTTATTTTTCTAGTACCACCATGTCAAATTTGACAAAGCTCGAATTTGTTGAGCTCGATATTACAGGAAAAAATTTATATGCCATGGACTCTTGATATAGAAATGTATCTTGAGTCATTGGGTCTAAGCGAGACATTAAAGAAAATAGTATCTCTTCATCACAAGAAAAAGCAAAAGCTATAATATTTTTGCGTCGACATCTTGATGAATGATTAAAATATGAATATCTCATTGAAAAAGATATCATGGTTTTACGGAAATGATTAAAAGAAAGATTTAAACATATAAGAAAAATTATACTTCCTATCGCCCGTGATGAATGAAATACGTTAAGATTCCAAGATTTTAAGAAAGTCAGTTATTACAACTCGACGATGTATCGAATAATCTCGCAATTAAAATTTTGTGGGCATGAGACTACGGAATCAAAAATGCTTGAAAAAACATTTTTCACTTTTCACGCATCAAATATAACTCTACAACAACAATATAGAGTGTGTGGATTTGCGAGATATTCTGAACTTATGCATGTCTTCTTGTGGCGGAAAAGAACAACGAGCTGTTAATGAGAAATCATCAGACCCGACCCACTGAATCAACAACATTTCCAGCAGTAAATGTTGTAAGTAAAAATGAATTTAAACCTGAAAACCAAAATCAAAGTCAAAGCCAAGGTTTTGGTCGAGGTCGTGGTCGTGGTCGTGGTCGCGGACGTGGACGTAGAAGTTGTAGTGGTCGTGGTCGTGGCCGTGGTTTTGAAAACAATCGAGATAGTTACTTCTATAACTCATCTCAAAAGGACGTCACGAACCACCCACTGAAAAGGCATCATGAGAATATGAGTGCTAATGAAAATCACTCAAAACGATTTGAAAGTTCTTGTTTTAGATGCGGCACTCCAGGACATTGGTCTCGTATTTGTCGAGCCCCCGACCACCTTTGTAAGCTCTATAAATAATCAATAAAGGGAAAAAAAAAAAGAGACCAACTTCACTGAACACAGTGGCTGTTTGAGTTATTCAACTCATTTTGATGCTGCAGATTTTTTGAATGATTTCTCTGAAAATGATCAATATATTGATGGAATTGAAATGTAAAATATTTTATTTTTCATGTGCTCATATAATAAAGATTTATTGTATAAAAACATATATGTAAAATAAAATAACCATTTTTTAATTATTTAATCAATTAATTAATCAATTTTAGACAGCTCTAAAATATTTCATGAGAATCATGTACATAAAAGTAATTACCACTACTAATATTTTTATTTAATTAGTAGATTGTAAATTTATTAAATATATGATTGTGAACTCATTATAACATCGATTTACGATCAGACAGTGTTGATGTACCGAGAGTACAAATCTTGTTCATATAACGAAAATTGGAAATTTTGAATATCAAAATTTCCATTAATCCATTTTTTGCAGATGTCAGTTTTGTGAATTCATTCACCAAAACAGACAGTTCAACTCTAATCACTTAATTAATTGTTAAGCTAACTTGCACATCTTCAATCATATGAAATTACCTTATAAACTTCTTAATAAGCAATCTGTTTGATCTTCATCAAACTACAATCGTCAAATTCAACTCCTTGAACTTGACTATCTCAAAGGGAACACAGAATCCGATACTTGTGTGACATTCAATTGTTCAAGGATACAGCTAGTCGTGGGTTCACAACTTCATGTGACTCAGAATAACAAGTATTTTTATTCAGGCTTACCCAAATTAGCTACATTCTTTTCATCAATCCCTTGATCAAGAACGTCATAACTCATGTTTGATTGCACCAATCTGATATGGTAAGAGTGTCTAGTAGTATTGCACCATAATCCCCTTGGTATCACTGATAGTACCTGTAAGAACCTTAATTTATGGTTAGCATATAGTAAGGTCCATTCAGCTCATATATCCGAATCGAATATGAAACCATTGGCATATCGAGAGTTGCAAATGAATTCACTAATAATATGATATATCTTTGAATAATAATAGTAACATGATATGTGCAACTGAGAAAACACATTTCTAAAATGCACATGTCTTACTCTGACCAGAGATTTCTTGCACTATTAACTTATCAGATCACATATGATATCTTCATTCTTAGGTAAACGGTGAATCCCCGACTACAATGTATTGGCTCCTACGTATTTCAAAACTACACCCAACCTCGTCACTTGATGACCCTTAATGAAGTCGGTAAATGGATCAAAGTGTATGTTACTACGTAGAGCTTCTATGTTGTCCCGGGTCAAATGACTGATGGTGTATAGCTATAACCGCGGACTATTCCACTCAATAAATGATAACAACTTTGATAGTCCGAAGGAGGGTTGTTCAGTACATCATTATATGATCACTCATCTGTATGAATGAACATCTCCATGCTCTTACTAATTAAACATGTCAGTTACATCACAGATGCTAGTCTCAAGCTCAAGAGGTCTTTATTCTTATTTTATGCGACTGATTCGACTAGGAATATGTTTAGAATATATGACATACTTGCTAATGAGTTTCACGATTTTACGTTTTGAGGCAGATCTCATGATACTTATAGTACATTCAAGGACTTTATCTATACAGCTTGCACGTGTATACAGATAAAATAAATGGTATACAAATAAAGTAAATGTTCTTATTAGATAAAATTGTAAAATATTATTAAAATAAAGATTTTTTTTACATAAGAGTCAATAAAGCCAAAACCATAAGTTGGCTCGCTGGCAACCTACTATAACATGAAGCATATTTCAACATGTTTATGCAAGATGCTGGTTCTTTATATAAGCAAATTCATTTTGTTGCAGTGTATTTGCATAAGTGAACTAATGGCATATAGCCATATTTTGCAACCACGCAAGTATTGTAGGAACACGTTTGACGTATACTCTCTACCATTGTCTATGCTAATTCACAGAATCTTTTGTCAACTTCTTCTTTAATCATTTATTTTAATTATTTAAATTTGGAAAAAAGTCCTGAATTTTTCTTACATGAAGAAAACCCATACATATCTTGAGAATTATCAATGAATGTGACCATGTATCTCATTTAACCGATATATGGTTTCTTGATAGGCCCAAAAACATCAGAGCAGACTAGTTCCAATGGCACATTTGTAGTAGCAATAAATGCAAGAATATTTATTTCCATAATCTCATCGGTTTTTTTACTTCACAATAACTCGGGATTTAATCCCATAGAGATGATAAATCTTTCGTCTGTAAATTCAATGAATGAATTACCTTTCAATGATCTTGAATGGGATCAATATCATGAATAACAATATCTGATATATCAAATCAACTCGTAGTCAAGACTTGAATAGTATAACATAGAAAGTTCTTTTATCAATACCAAAAAATAATTTGGATTTTTGAACCAATTAATAATTTACTTTGATTCTTCTTATGGTAATTGAGATGCCTTTCTGTCATGCCCTGAGATAGGAACATACGACACCAACATTGTTTAAAAATTTACATTTAAAACAATAAGTATTGTAGCAAATCAAATAGCCAAAAGTCAGTCTACCGCATAAAAGAACATAATATTTACAATGCATAATCCAAAGAGTGTGAATGTTGTGTTTACAAAGAAAAGCGTACACAATGTGGAAGCGAATTACAACTGAACTATAAATAGAAGGATAATACTAAAAATGAAAACTTGATCTTCGTGATCAGAGTTTACTCATGGGTCTGAGAGCGTATTTTTCTCATCCTTATCCACCTTATCTTCATTCTTATCCGGAGAAAGAAGTAAGGGGTGAGTGTTTTGTGACACTCAGCAAGTGAGGACCGATCAAACATCCGAATAAGAAATTATACATATAATTATGATTTCCAAAGTAACATATCAGAATATGTTGCATTAGAACATGAGACAAGAATTCGAACTTCATGAAACTTGGCATAACATGAACAGAACAAAGCATAAGACAAAATTCACTTAAATTTATATTATTATCCATGGTTAATTGATCAGTCTCATATATGTTATTTCTTTAGGATATGAGATTATATCATGGTTAAATACCCACCGTCTGACGGCTAGAACAAAACTTATCAGAGTTTAGGAATTTCTCACTTCTAACTCGAATCCTAATAGAGCTTTTCAAATTTGGAGCATGATGAAATGAACATAAAAAATTGGAATAAAGAGAGTGAAAGCAAAGGAAACGAAGCATAACAAAACATGTTGTAATTCGATTAAATTTTAATATATATATATTCTTTCAAAAATATATAAATTCGCTTACTCTTGATTCAAACATGTCAACGGAACTTTGTTAGAAATTTGACGGGACATGGAAAAGAATTTCTTGAATATAGACGGAGCTTACTTGTGTTTTTGCTACTAAAATGCTTGAAAAATGGTCGCACAAAGGCTAAAAAATTCTACTTGCAATGGACTGATATATCACTCGAAGATGCCAGGATACTACCCGATTTTATGCTGAAGTTGTTTGAATTTGGTGTATCATTTTCATCATATATTGACGTTTTTATAGGGTATTAATAGAAATTGAACGGATTTTTTCACTTGAAATCATCATAAATTGGCCAATTTATTTTGATAAAATAGTTGGTGGATTCAAAGAGCACATAGAATATCTAAAGGTTGATTTTAACAGCATAATCAAGTCTTTCTCCAAAATGAAATTGCAGATGCATTTTTCGAGTTTTAAGATAGCAAATCATTGAGTTTCTTGAGCTGAAATCTTGAATTCATGAGCTGAAAATTTTACGTTCCTGATTCGCCACACTTCGAGCTTAGGAGTTGTAGAATTTCGAGTTACTTGAGCTGGAATTTCAAGTTCCTTGAATTGAAAATTTTGACTTTCGTTGCTTACGTGGTTTGCGCTTTTAAAATTCAATTAATCACATCTCACCTCTTTATTAGAAATTTAGTCCTTAAATCCTGAGTTTTCTTGATATTAAAAAATATAAGGGTATTGGATGCACATTTTCTCCTCTAGCTCTCATGTTGCTTCTTTTTTGGTATGGTTAGACCATTATAATTTGATGTATGAAATGGTGTGTCGTCTCAGTAACTAGTCTAAAATGTCCACTATATGGATATATACTTCTTCATATTTATTTCTTCTTTCAATTTCTTTCTATTAGTAGTGTTTCGACTTCAAGAATATTGTTTGGGTCAGGAATGTATTTTTCTCAAATTTTAAATGTGAAAGACGTTGTGGATCCTTGACATGTTCGCTGGCAAGGCTAGTCAGTATTCCAATGTTCTCATTTTTCCTATAATCTTGAAGGGTCCTACATATATGGGGTTCAGTTTTTCAGCCTTATGGAATCTGACCACTCTTTCATGTGTGAGACTATCACATAAGATTTTTCATCAACTTCAAACTCTACTGTTCTCCTTTTCAAATCAGCCAAGCTTTTTTGTCTATCTTGGGCTACCTTGAGTCTTCTTTTTGTGATGACTACCTTGTCACTGTTCCGATGATAAATTTTTCTCCAATGTCGTCCTAGTATAGGGGTGATCTACACTTTGGTCCATACAGGACTTCGTATGGAGCCATTCCAATGGTGGAGGTCACCCATCCCAAAATTGCCCCAAGTCAAGCACGCTTAACTTTGGAGTTCTTATGTGATGAGCTACCGAAAAGAAGATGCACCTTCGTGATATGAGTAGTACAAATCAAATCTTTTAAGCCCTCTTCAACTGTACAGTCCATTACATTGAACAGTCTCGGAATCCCTCTCATTCCCGTGTGGGATCGGTTCATTCATGTTCCCTCCACCTAGAAGCCTGCCAGGAGCCGCTCATTGTCCGTGCAACTGATGGCACCGGCGATCACCCCCCGCCCTCTTCGGCCCCGGGCCTCACATGCCCACCAGCTTCCGCTTGGTTCGTCCCCGAACCACACCGTACTAAGAGAGGTCGGCTCTGATACCAACTGTAACGTCCCAGATTCGACGACTGTCCTCACTGTACCAAGACGAGTCTTTCCAGCGTGCTTATGTCCTCACTCACACGCACCCTGGGAAACTTCCCAGGAGGTCACCCATCCCAAAATTGCCCCAAGTCAAGCACGCTTAACTTTGGAGTTCTTATGTGATGAGCTACCGAAAAGAAGATGCACCTTCGTGATATGAGTAGTACAAATCAAATCTTTTAAGCCCTCTTCAACTGTACAGTCCATTACATTGAACAGTCTCGGAATCCCTCTCATTCCCGTGTGGGATCGGTTCATTCATGTTCCCTCCACCTAGAAGCCTGCCAGGAGCCGCTCATTGTCCGTGCAACTGATGGCACCGGCGATCACCCCCCGCCCTCTTCGGCCCCGGGCCTGGCACAAGACCTCAACATAGTTTCAAAGGTTTGAATTGTTCTTTTAGTCTGGACGTCGGTTTTGTGTGATAGGTTGTACTGAGAGTAAACTTGTTCCCATTGCTTCTTTAAAACTTTTCCAGGATCAGGATACAAATATTGGATAATTATCAAATAAAATGCTTATTGGAACTCTATGAAGTCTCACAATATTAACCAATTTGTCCAGATTATAGTTCATTCTGACAAATAAGAAATACGTAGAATTTGTGAACCTATCTCCATTTACCCATATTCCATCATTATTTTGCTTTGCTTTTGGTAATCCTACAACAAAGTCCATGGAGATATGATTCATTTTCATTATGGTATTTCTAGTGGTTGAAGAATTCATCCAGGTCGTAGGTTTTTTGCGTTGACCTATTGGAAAGCTTGGCATTTGGAGACAAATTCCGTAACATCTTTCTTCGTTCCATTCCACTAGAAATTTTCCTTTAAATATCGATACATCTTGGAACTACTATGGTGGAATGAAAATTTCAATTTATGTGCTTCAGACATCACCTCTTGCCAAAGGTTATCGATATCTGGTACGCGCAATCGTTATTTCATCAAAAATATTACATTCTCATCAGTATGAAATTTTAGAGATTTTCCTTCTTTGAGTTGTTCTTTAATTTTTTTGAAGGAGGGATCTCGATCTTGATTTAGTTTGAATGATTCTCGAAGGCATAGTTGTGCTGAAGTGAGGCTAGGATTACCTTATGTGTTCTTTCGACTTGAAACATCGACCACCTTGTTGGCTTTGCCTAAATGGTAGCTTATCTTTAAGTCAATAGTCTTTCAAAAGTTCAATGCATTGCCTCTACGATATGTTTAACTCTTTTTGGGTGAATATGTATTTGAGGCTCTGGCTATAAGTGAATATCTCACATTTGACACCGTAAAGATAGTGTCTCTAGATTTTTAATGCAAACACCACTACTACTAACTCAAGATCATGGGTCAGATAATTTTTCTCGTACAGATTTAATTGCCTTGAGGCGTATGCAATTACTCTTCTATCTTGCATGAGCACACACCCTAATCCCCCTTTTAATTCAACACTGTAAAAAGTGAAGCTCTGGGTTTCTTCGGGGAGCACTAACACGAGTGTCAAAGCAAGTTTCTTCTTCAAGGTCTCGAAAATTTTCTCAGATTCGTCACTCTAGTTGAATTTTGAGTTCTTTTGGGTGAGCTTCGTGAGGGATATGGCTATCGATTTTCTTCGAAAAACTTTTGGTAGCAACCATCTAATCTCAGAAAGCTTTGAACTTCTGTTGAAGTTTTCGGTCTAGGCCAGCCTTTGATTGCCTCTACTTTCTTGGGGTCTACTGAAATGACAGTCTCAAAGATTATGTGACCTAAGAAGGTTACGCTCTTTGGTCAGAATTCACACTTTTTGAATTTGGCTTTTAGTTCTTTCTCTTTTAGCATCTGTAAGATGAGAAGAAGATGTTCATTTTGGTCTTCTTAACTTAGTGAATATACAACAATGTCATCGATATACACCAATACAAACTTGTTGAGGAACGACTTGAACACTCTATTCATGATATCTATGAAAGCCGCTGGAGCATTTTTCATACCAAATGACATTACACATAGTGTTCATATCTTTTCCTGAAAGTTGTTTTAGGAATATATTGTCTTCACTTTCAGCTGATGATAACATGACTTTAGATCGAGCTTTGAAAAGACCTTAGTTTCTTTTAGTTGATCGAAAATCTATCCTTGGGAGATTGTATTTATTCTTGATCGTGATCTTATTCAACTTTCTGTAGTCGATACACAATTTTATACTACCGTATTTCTTTTTCACAAATAAAAGTGGAGTTCCCCACGTCGATATACTAGGTCTAATTTGTTTCTTGTTTAATAATTCTTGTCATCCTTTAATTCTTTGAGTTTTACTGGAGCCATTCGGTACATTACCTTTGAAATTGGTGTGGCACTAGGTACCAAATTTTTTCAAACTCCATTTCTCGGTCAAGAATTGCGCCAGAAAATTCCTCAGGAAAGAAATCCGAGAATTCTTGAATTACGAGAATGTGTAATTTCTTCGTTTACCTAGTTTATCATTGCCAGGTAAATTTCTTCACCATTTTTCATGGCCTTCCAAGTCTGATATGCAGATAAGATAGATTTTTGTTCACTGGATTTGTTACGATAAATGATTTCTTCTTACTTCGGAGTCCAGAGTTTGACATTATTTCCTTAACAATCCACCATGACATGATTCTTAACTAACCAATACATTCCAAGGATGACATCAAATTTCACCATATTTAGCTGAATCAGTTCCACCTCAAAGTTTTGTTTATCAATGCGAACCTTGCAGTTTCAATGAACTTTATGTATTTCAATTGTCTTTTCTAGCAGACATGCTACATGTAATGGTTTGTTCGCCATGTGTTTCATATTCAACTTTTAACTTTTTAACGAAGCTTCTAGATATAAATGAATGAATAACACCATAGTCAAATAACACATAAACATGATTTTTATTGATTCTAATGATAATTGCCACAACGTCATCTGCATTGTCCAACTCATTTTGGCTTGTGTAATGAGCATAATTAGATATAATGTGCTTTATTATATTGAGTGGGCTTAGAATAGCTAGTGGGCTTGGATTGATTAAAGTAGAAAAAATTCTTAATAATGTTTGGCCCAAATATTATACCCGACCCGACACGGCCCAAGAGCAGGTATTTGACGTGGTCCGAGCATGTCTTCCGCATTCTTCAGACAGCAAATTCTTACAGAGACCTTTCGAACCCTTCAATGGAGGATGATTACAGTAATGGCGGTGAGAGTAACACCATCGTCGACACTGCTAAAGCTGAAAGATCTGTGTGGCTGATGAAGTGCCCACCGGTCGTTTCCAAGGCATGGCAGTCCGCCGCTGCGTCAGCCGCCGACGCTCCCGCCGTCGCTAAAGTCATCGTCTCGCTTGATCCCCTGCATCCTGAGGACCCCTCGTCCCTCCAAGTACTTCCATCTTTCTCTTATTTGTGGTGTTTTAGAATGCTAAGGGAGCGAACCATGGGCAGACCCAGCTGGGTTAACTGGTATCTCGTAGAAAAATCGAAACTTTTTCTGTTTTTAGATTCAAGATTTAGACCCAGGGTAGTGTAAAGATACTGGATTGGGCAATGGATGTTTGGAATTTTTTTAAAAAAAGAAAGAAAAACATAGTTGTTCATGTGTTTGTTGGGTGGTTGCTCGCAAAGGCTTTTGTTTGTGTGACGTGATTATTTGGATTTAGGATTTGAATTTGTGGTGATCTTCAGTTTACCATGGAGATGGCGGGGAGTGAGGTTATGCAAGCACCCAAGAGCTACTCTCTCAATATGTCTAAAGATTTCGTTCCCATGTGTGTTTTCTCAGAGACAAATCAAGGTAAAATCATCAGTTATCTTATGTGATTTTTTTGGGACTTTCATTTGTTTGTTTTTCCAATTTCGCATATGATGATCTTTAGTACAGATATTGATTAATTTCTCTCGTTATTTTCAATTTTTTTTATATTTTAGTATGTTGATGGTTGGATATTTATTTACAGTATGAACTCTGATGTCATCATTAATGTTCATTGCGTATTGCAATTACTTTAATTTTTGATGTGTTATGGACAGTTTATTTAGTTGTCGGAGGAAAAATTTATTAACCTAAATGTATAGTGTGTGACATTGTGAAGTAACAATAGCACGTTATCCGTACGTGTGATTGCTTCTGTAAGGAATTTGTTTTAAAGCATGCACTCGCAGTTGCGATAATTGTGATGCAAATGATCGAAGGAAGCAACAGAAGAAATATTTGATTTTTTAAATTTTCTATCACCGTTTGGCTTATCGTGCTGGATGTTATGTGGGTCAGTATTGTTGTTTTGTGCAAGACATCATAGTTTAAGAAAATTTGATAAACGAGAATCGGTGTTGAACCGTTGTAATTTTACTAGGAAAAGAAAGATGAAGGATTTACTAATTTAAGTGATGTATTGTTTCCTGTGTGGCTAAAACAACTTTTTCATTCAAAATCTCTTTTTCTGATGGAAATGACCTTTTTGATCTAAGCAACTTGCTTAATTTTTCCTTAAATATTTTTTTCGCATATGAAATTTACCCCTCTGATGCCAGCAACTTGCTTGAGTATGGATACTCTGATATAGGAATGACAATAGCCCATCCAAATCAATAATATGTAACTTTTAATTGCTGCATCATACTGTGAAATTTTAATTACTGACTGCAGCTTAGGCGAGTTTAAATATTATGACTCATTATGTGTGATGTTACCTGGACATGTTGGGCGTTGATTCGGAATTACTAATTTTAATATCCTTTTTGCTACCTGTGTATTCTTCATTTACAAATTTTCATTGCGAAATTGACTTCAAAGTAGGCACTGGTACATTGATTGTTGACTTGTTCTTAAATTGTGTTTCTCCTTTCTTTTTCCTAGAAAGAATTGCAATGGAAGGGAAAGTAGAACACAAGTTTGATATGAAGCCTCATCATGAGAACATTGAAGAGTATAGAAAAATTTGTCGTGAAAGAACAAATAAATACATGATCAAGAATAGGCAAATTCAGGTTGTACACTTCTCTGGTCTTTTTGTTTGCCTCTTGTGACTGGCAGTTTCTGTTTGATACATTTTTATTAAAGTTCCTTTTCCATCACGCCTTAATTTTGACAGGTGATCAATAATGATCGCGGAGCGCACATGAGGCCCATGCCTGGGATAATGGGCTTTATTTCATCCACATCTAAGGTTTGCATACATTTTCACCCCTAAAGGTTAAATTCTAGGCATCAGTACATTTGTATTTTCTGTATCACACCACATGTCTTTTAATTGAAGTGCTGGTGTCAGATTTTTTATGCTTTCTGAATAATAAAAGTTTTGGAAAATCGATCCAGTTTATTACTCTCGACCGATCAATTATGATTTAGAGTATATGTCAAGCATTGATGTCAAAGATTTGAATGAATCCCAAAAAGCATCTTACTAATCTATTCCCCATTCTCTTTGGTTATCTTTTTGCGTAATCCTATTACCTAGTTAGAAGCTATAGAAATACACAAGAGGCTGGTACTGGATTTTTTTAGAATATGGAAATAAGAGGCATTATCCCGATCAAAAGAGAGTTTATCTGTAAAACATTGGAGATTTTTCCTTATCCACAAAGTGAAGGATTGCTAATTCTCTTCATCTTTGGCTTCTTTGACTTTCCCAAACTAAGCTTTCCTTTTCTTTTCCAAATTAACATATTATGAATATTCACTCCCTACCCCCAAATTGAGACATAGATACATGATAGGTTTGTGAATTTATTTTAATAGGTTATATTAAAATCCTGTTTACATTATCCTTCCTAGGGAGGTGAAGGTTACAAGCAATTTTAACTCATGATAGAAATTAATTATCAGTTGGTAGTGTTGTTAGTGGCAGACTGCTGTAGATGAACTCATTGAAATGTTTTATTAAATTAGGATCTTCGTATTCGAGTCCTGGTGTTTCTGCTGCACCTCCTCGTAGCCAATTGTGTGTCTCGAGTCTTGATGCAATTAATGCTTCAGAGACATACTTTTTCCCCATTCTCTAGTGTCTTATCTTATAGTACATGTATTCCAATTGATATGTGGATATTTATTTAAGATTTTTCTTTCAAAGTTGTTGAGGATTGTTTTTAGCAACAGGAGCGCCTTATCCTTTAAATAAATTGGGCCTTTGCAGGATAAGAAGAAAGCTGCTCCAGTTAAGGGACCAGATGTGAAAAGAACCAGAAGGGACCGTGGTGAACTAGAAGATATCATGTTTAAGCTTTTTGAAGAGCAGCCTAACTGGGCATTGAAGCAGCTTGTTCAAGAGACAGATCAACCTGCGGTATATCTTTGCTTATCACAACATACATGCACACTTGGAACCTTTGTTCTTATTTTTTCGTATCTTCTTTTTTTTCAGCAATTCTTGAAAGAGATATTGAATGAACTCTGTGTATACAATAAAAGGGGAGCAAACCAAGGTACATATGAGCTTAAGCCAGAGTATAAGAAATCGGCTCAGGATACAGGTGCTGAGTGATGAGTATTTTCTCTTTGTTGCACATTGTGTGATGAGAGTGTTAAAGTTGAGAATTGAGAGGGTTCTTTAACATTGTACACCTGTTACCTCTCTTGGAAGATAGTGCAATCTTTTAGGTTACAGATGTTTAAAATATGCTGCTTGATATTTACCCTTCCATTTATTTTTAATCAGTTGATGTATCAATTATGTAATGAATCACTGAATCAAAAACAAAAAGAAACAAGTTAGTGTTATTTCCGTCTTAGGCTGATATGCTTGATCTGAAATGCTTTTCGTGTATGATAGTTAGCTGCTTATGTAATATCAATTCTGATTGGACTATCTTCAGTGACATAGTAAAGATGCCTTTATTCAGCTTATGTTTGGCGTGAGATGCATGCTTGAATTTCACTGTCATTCCATCTTTTCTATGTCTTGCTCATTCCAACCATTTTTTCAAATGACGTCACAAGAGCTAGAATTTACCCCTTCTAAAACTCATGTCTGACTGACATGTCAACCGGGAGGTGGAATTGATGTAGTCACCACCGAATTTCCATCAGAATCCAGGATTGCTTCAGATGCCTGCATTTGCAACAAAAAAAGATCCAATTGAGATCCCATCATTCAGCCGTGTACCAAAAAGTGCAACTTTATAGGAGCACCAGCTTCAAATAGACTCTGTTGTACTTCTCAACATAAATTGTGCTATAATTAATCCCGGCAGTCATATTGTTTGGATTTTGTTTCGGACAGATGATAGCCATAGTTAGGGATGTAAATGAACCAAACCGTTTGCGAGCTATTCGAAGCTCGGCACGATAAAAATCTCGTTTGAGTTTGTTTGTTAATCATATCAAACCAAGCCCAAGCTCGATTTTGAGCTCGAAAATTTAATCAAACCAAGCTCAAGCCTAAGGATATTAGGCTCGTGAGCTCGCAAACATGTTCGATAATAGGCTCGCGAGCTCGAGCTCGAGCTCGGCTCGTTTAGGTGGCTCGTCAGCTCGAGCTCAAGCTCGAGTCATTTAGGTGGCTCGTAAGCTTGAGCTTGACTCATTTGTTGAATTGACAAATAAAAATATTAGTACTAATATCAATGGAAGGAATTGAATACAAGACATGTTTGAAAAAATGATGAATTCACACCATTTAGTCACAATTACATTTTTAATCTTATTTGCATATCATTATACTAAAATGTTCTTTAAAATACAATAAATAAAATAAATTAACAGAAATTCATCAACTTATTCTTTTTCCCTAAAAATTTACATAATCAAGTCATATACAAGTTGAGTAACTTTACTATTAGTCTATGAAGGTTAATTAAAAATTTTACATGCTAAATTGATATGCCATTTGACATTAATCAATAATTTAAGTTAATTATGTCGAATTCATTTCATAATGATGTGCTGTCTTCGATCTACTATATTTAATGAATATTCTAGATGTATATAATGAATATTCTAGATGTATGATTTTGGTGATATCAGTATATAATGAATATTCTAGATGTATGATTTTGGAATGTTCAATAATATATTGATTTATGTTTTTTTAGCTCTTATTTGTGTCGTTTTGGTTATTTATGAATGAATTTACATTTTTATGTCTGATTTAAAATTAGTTTATAGATATATTTAATTTTTAACAAGCTCGATTCAAACTCAAACTCGAGCTCAATTCTATGCTTATCGAGCTCGAAAATGAGACGAGCTCAAGCTAGACTTGTTAAACATGCTAAACAAGCTATTAATGAATCAAGCTCGAGCTTGGCTTGATTAACATGCTAAACGAGCTTTTAACGAGCCGAGCTCAGTAATTTCAATACAAACCGAGCTCGAGCCTGATAATAGAAGCTCGAATCGAGCTCGAGCCTCAAACAATCTTAAACAAACCAAACTCAAGCCTGATACCTTTTGGTTTGGTTTGGATCGTTTACATCCCTAGTCCATAGTCAGACATTCAAAACACATTGCACTTTATCAACTGTGCCAACTAAAATGAACCTTCAAGACAACCTAGAAAAATTGTTGTTCATCCACTGAAATCCACTGCCACATCTATGTTAGCATTGAAATATGTCAAAATCACATGGAGGACTGTAACCTGGGGCCATTGTTAGTGAATAGATTTTACTGAGCAAAACAAATCTGTCCTTGGTAAGTTTTTGCAGTTTTAAAACCTGCCCATGCTTTATGAGTTTCGCCAGAGAATGATGTTCCTGCTTGATTTTGTGCTTTATATTAAATTGTTGAAACTACTTATTAGTTTTTTTCTTATGTCGTATATTTGAAAGCCAATATCTATCATACATTAATTTTTGGACTTGTTCTGAATCTTATATTTTATGCTTGAAACAATGGAAGCAGATGCCACACCAGATCTACTTGACTGCTAAGATAGAACCAATTTATTTGTATATAAAGCATACGCATGACCTAAAACCATTATTTTTTTCGTCAAACAGAAAGGTGAAGTTGAAATCAATGAGAATTCAGTTGCTTTCTTCGCCATGTTTGCTTTTATTTTTGGTTTCTCTTGTCTAATTATTCTGTTTTTGATTCTGCTTCTGTCTTCCGAAACGATGTAGTGGGGGGTGGGGATATTGATTTTTCCTTGGAACGGTATTAAATGCCGCAACACATTGGTATAGAAAACATGTGACATCCTCTTTATTCAATACAAAGTTTTAATGCCAAAATACACACAAGTGCCCCTTGAATCTTGAGTTGCGCATGCTGTTTTGTATCTGGTCGAGTTTCATTTAGAGATCATGCTTGAACCAATGCAACGACCTTAGATTCTATTATTATTCATGATGCCATCACTTGTAATTTTAATTGTATTCCCCCTGATACTTGCTTTATGATTGTCGTTGCACGATTATGTTATTCTGGTAGTTGGATTACTTGACTAGTTTACTGTTTTCAGTATGTTCATACTGATAACTTCCATGGTTCTCCTTTAATTTAAAGTCATGTCTACATCGTGGAAACTTACGCCTGTTTCACAGCATATCTTTTGCTATCGGATCAGCATATGATTGTTTCCTTTTTCGAAAGAGTAGATAGTTTAGTTTTCTCTCTGATTGTGCATAATATATCTGTCTCGTCTCGTGAGGATAAGTATGTTATCATCATATCATGTTAATGAAGTTGGTGGCACTGCCTAGATTGAGCTCTTCTTGAATGCTAATGGCTTCTGATGTGTCGCCCACTTGTTTACCATGTTCGTTGCATGCGAGCCATGATTAGTATCCTGAAAATGAAACGAGGAATCTTTCTTTGTCGTGTTCGTGGGATATTTAGGACGCCTGTCGACTAAAGATAGTATTATCATCTTCTCCATGGTGCATTGAATAGAGGAATTGACATGACTCGAACTTTATTCAGCAATGGTGGCTCTTCGAGGCTGGAGGTAGGGACACCCTTTTTCTATTTTGTGCATTCTAAAGGGACTGTTAATGGAGACATCGTCATTCCAATGAACGTGGATGTCAAAAATGGGTAACAAATAAAAGATGGAAAAGTTTGTGGAGATTTGGTTGACTGGTTTGGTGTGGGTCTTGCCCATGAATAGAAAACATGATTCTTGATATTTAGGTAACATATACGATCATATCATGGCTCTTTTGTTATCTGTTAAACTTTAAGTAGGCATGTATTTTACGGGGACGAAAATACGACTCGATGTATATAGGAGATGTGGTACTTTTAAATATGTAGGATATGACAGACGATTAAGATTTGACCAATACTCTCATTGTTGATCGTAATAAATATGGTATTCGTATTTTATTTGTTGATTAACATATCTATCTAAGGATGTAGATGTATATTCGATACAACACGACATGACTGCGTGGTTATTTTACGAGTCTAGGTGCCTCATATGTGAGCATAGCCATTGTATCTGTTACTCTTTGTGGTTTCTCTACTTGCATCTGTGGGTCATCTTCATGTTTATCTGATATTTGGTTTGATTGGTGTTCTTTTTGTCAGCCACTTCGTTAATCTTTATCTGCTTTCTATGACGCATTGCTGATGCATTGATGTCGTTTGATTTTCATGGGGTTCTGATATGGCTACCCAATGTGGAAAAGAGTGAATTGGTGGCATGATGACGGATTGATAGTCATAATAAATTTTGAATTAGAGTGATGAATTCATTTGAGAATGTTTGAAAGTAGAAGCAAATAGTAGGGAACCCAAGATTACATGACTAAATTATTCTGCAGGTTATCATAATCTTGATTCATCTTCTTTTACATAGATCAAGATGATAAATTAGTATTTGCCTACTGTTCGCGAAAAGTTAGTGTAATGACAACCGCGATAGCGATTGTCATTATCGTCTCATCAAGAACATGTCAAGCATGATCTTGATTAAGTCGAGTGGATTGGATTTGACTAAAGTTTAGTGTGAAATCCATCTTTTAAAGACTGCATCAAGAAAATAATTCAAAAGCTCAACTTTTGTGTAAAGTCATGTGGAGCTGATTTTAAATGATTCATTTGTGGCCTCACTTGATTTCTGGTGCAGTGTTTGAGTTGGGTGGGATTCACTTTACTGTACCGAAAGTGCCAAACATGAATGATAAAGTTAGGGGAGTGGACCAACGCCTTATTATCTAAGTGACGAGTAGTTTGATTCCACGGACCCGAAGTATCGAGTTCGAGTCATGTGAATGGAGACGTACATGGTCGGAAGAGTTCTCTTCCATGATGTGTTTTAGCATCAAGAACTCATTTCTAAAGATGCGCCGGCGTCGCATGTTTATGGCATAGACGACGTAGCCATGTGTGCCGCCCGATTGACCACGAAAACGAACATCGTGACATGTTTGCAAATGCAAAAATTGCTTACATTCTTCATCATTTCAAAGATCGCCAAAATTGTGTATGAAATCGAGTCTTCGCTAATGAAAGAGACTGGTCGAGGGTGTTCCCAGTCCCTGTCGTTGCACAATTTGCAGCAGAGAAAGACTTGTGAATGAATGATCACGTATTTCTATCATGTCCTGATACCATGCAGCAATGCTTATATTTGTGCATGATACTTCGGGATCCAACAAGATTTTCAATTTACTGACATTTACACATTAATTTATATAATTTATTACTATATATTAATCGAGATGTTAACTATATAGGTAATATTCTCATCCACTCAGCAAATGACACGTATGTTGAGTGATAAATCATGATCATTCATCCTTACATCATGATTGAATGATTGACCATGATTTATCTACTGAAAACACTTGTTATGTGTTGAACGTGTAAGGGTATTCATTACCCATATGGGTAGCATGAGCAAAGAGCATTAAAAGAGTGTTAGCAATAAATTATGATTTAAAAAAGACGATAAAATTTATATATTATGAAGAAGTATGAAGAAATCAAAGTGAGAAGTGTTTCATCGAGCCGGATTTAATCGGAACACACTTTAATAACATAATTTAAAAAAGACGATAAAATTTATAGATTATGAAGAAGTACGAAGAAATCAAAAGTGAGAAGTGTTTCATTGAGCCGGATTTAATCGGAACACAATTTAATAGCTTGGAGCAAGTTTTTAGTTTGGATTGACAGCTAAGGATGCAAAGCAAGAAACTAACTCAAATTATAAGTTGAGAGACAAGAAGATTCGCTCGTGGAAACCAAATCTAAATTTTAGCTGTCATTCATGTACTTTCTTTGTTACCAACGAGAATATATAACACACACACACACACACACACACACAAATATANATTAAACTTGTTGTCACTGTTCTTCGGTGCGTACTGAGTATACTCTTGGGGGCAACAAGATTGCTCGACAAAAGGTTGGTAAGGAGGATTGAGCTCATGATTATTGACCAAACGCTCATCTAGTCCTTCAACTCGGACACTTAAAAAGAGGAATTAATTGTTCTTTTCTCCATATATAATATTGATGATTTCCTTCTGGACATATTATATCATAATTATTTTTTCGTTCAAGAAAATCCATTGACACATTGTGTGTTGAAGATTTTGATAATGTAATTAATAAAAGAATAATATTGCATTTACAACTAAATTTATATCATCATTCTTACAACGTAAAAAAAATTCAATACAAAAATTTCATTTATCAAAATCTTATCATTAATTTACATAAAATCACATCAAATAATAACAAAATCTCACGATATAATTGTTGTAAATATCATTATACGATATTTTTGTTGTACATTTAGTATTATTTTTAATGAAAATAGAATAACAAGTGGTGTTGAAATTGCTAATGTCTCCGCCCATTTCTCTAATTTTTTGTTTAGAATCTTTCAACTTATTTAAAAAAAAAAATCTTTTAACTTCGAAACTAACATAACAATTACTGTTAAAAAATCGACGCCACGTCGAAAAAAACACTTAAAATTTTTTTTTCCTAAAAAGAAAAGAAGAAAATATGACATTAAAATTGAAATTTAACTACATAGAGTATCAAAACTATAAAGACGCAAATATATATGACCAAAATTATAAATTTACCTTTATAAAACATAATCCGGTTGAAGTAATTTTTTCGAGCAAATTGTGTTCGATAATTTTTATTTTGTTACGATTTTCTAATAAAAAGAGAATTAAAGGAAATGGTATGCAATTTTGTGGAAAAAATTAGGTGTATTTCCATACTATATTTAGTTACTATAAGGATCCCTCGTGAATAAATTAAACGGTTTTATAATAAAGTCATCTCCGGAGTTATAGCGTATAATGTATCTAAATAATATAAATTTCAATTCGTCCTACCAACACTTTATCAGGTAAGCCCGTTGCACATAATTTGTCCATGCAATTTACACGTATAACATAATTTGTAGGCTATTGCATGAGCACAGATATTTACTCAATGCGTGTTGAAGGATAACGAACACAAGATTCACCGACATAAAAAAATAAAATCATATATTTATTAAAGTTTTCGAATTTTAATTTCATCAACTCACACAAAAATACCCGCGTCGCCATGAAAATTTTGCGGTACACCATTTGGAGAAATCGGTTAATGAGATATATGTTTCTAATCTTATATTTCATTATGGTTCTATGATTCCGAATATCCTTTCCTATTTGATCCCTTTGAATTTCATATTCGAAGCCGCGACGACGCGACAATTACAAAGAAGTTGAATTGTTGTTGATGTAATTGTTAGCATCTTTAAACTATCAAATTTTGTGACAACTTGTTACTAGCAACTTTAATGTACGCGTACATCTTGAACAACACAAAATTATAGTATTTTTTTTATAAAAAAATAAAATAATACGTACATGCATGTATACAGATGAAAGTACGAACATTTGGTACCATTCTTAAATTTCACATGGCAGGGCTGTCCAAAAGAGAGAAAGTTTAGAATTTTTATATCTGTAACTTTTTTTTTTTTAAAAAATAAAATAAAAAAAGAGAGCATCATCGACTTTATTCAATATTTTGGGATATTATGGGATAATGGTTGTCTGAATTGAGGAGGGACAAGATGTTTCTTAAAGCAGTATATANTTCGATAACTCCATTTTGAGAAACAAAATTAGTCGGGGAGGAGTTTGTTACAATTAGATCTCAAACTGAAGACTTCGTTCCAAATTTAGAACATTAGTATCAGATGAGCTACAAGTCATCGGTCATTTTGAAATAATTTTATATCCGCTATATTCATACATATACAAAATTAAAACGGAAGTAATTAGAGTTCTCAGATTTGTGAGAAAATGAGGTAGGAAATTGTTGGGACCAAATTAGATTTTATAAGATGTGAATAAATTCTTTTAAAAAATTTTAAACTTTGATTCGTTCTAAGTTTTTAGGAGTTAAAAGATACTCTTGAACAACTAGTTTTGTTAGACTACTGAAAAAACAGACAAGTGCGGAAACGATCCGGCTTATTAGTGAAAAAATATATAAAGCGTTTGGCAATTTAACAAGAAACAACTTGAAATATGATTTGTAAGAATGTAAAGTGCCTAGTGAAATAACACAATAATTTTTACGGATGTTCCGAGATAACACACTTAAGTCATCCATTTTATATGTTTTTACTAAAAGAATTTGATTTCACAACATTTAGTAACAACCCATTTCAGCTAGAAATTATCAATTCTAAAGCTGAAACTCTCACTGATGACTTTTCAAATTTGGATATTTAAGAATTCTATGTGCACCAGAAAAATGATACAAAAACCATACGGTCACATTTAACGCTTTACAAAAACACAAAAAATTTTGTGAGACGGTTTCACGAGTCAATTTTGTGAAACAGATATCTTATTTGGGTCACCTATGAAAAAAGTTATTTATTATTGTAAATATGAGTATAGTTAACTCGTCTCACGGATAAAAATCGTGAGACCATCTCACAAAAGATCAACTATTGCAAAAAATGATGTTATAAAAGTTTATTACTGCTCATTATAAGTCATTTTAACTTCGATTTTTGAATATTACAATATGTAAATCCTTTATTATCCCGTCTCAATGTATAGGTCCACCCTCCACATTAATTACATATGAATTTATATATTTATATGTATAGATTAAACAATCCTATAATTTAAATTCTATCAAGGATTTTCTTTAATTTAGTATAAATCTTAGACACAAAAAAGATAAGAATACAAATTTTTTTTTTAAAAAAAACATGTTATGTAATTTGAGTAGGTCTTTTGTGAGACAGTCTCACAAATCTTTATATGTGAGACGGATCAATCCTACCGATATTCACAATAAAAAGTAATGCTCTGAGCATAAAAAGTAATACTTTTTCATGGATGACCCAAATAAGAGATCCGTATCACAAAATACGACTTGTGAGACCGTCTCACACAAGTTTTTGTCATGTAAATTTTTTTTTATCAATTGTTTCAAATATAAATAATTTGTGAATGAATTCCAAGGCATGTTTGCAAATTGCAACACTTTCTTTTAAGAAATGTTTTCTCCCTCACTTTAGTCACAGAGATATGAAAAATTTCTCTCGAGATACAATGGAGATATTCTATAATTGTAGTTGACTAAATCAAATCAGAATCCAACACAAACAAACTTAATAATTATGAAAATTGTTGTAACAATTTTCCACCAAAAAAGTATTTAATTATATGCAATTTTTTTGTTAAAATATAATAAAATCAAAGGTCAAAAATAACAATTGAAAAATTGTACCCAAAACATATAATTCTTGAAATAAAACTTTATAATAAAATTTAATGTGTATGAACGAATCGCGATTCAACGGGGTTTTTTTTAAAAATAATTTAATTTTAATTTTTTTTTTCAAAAATAATGTAAAAAAAAAACATTTCCAAAACTACTGCAATCCGCGCTTACGGAGCGCGGACGCTGCTCCGCGCTTCGTAAGCACGGATGCTGGTCCACGTAAGCGACGGAATATATATAAAAACCGTCGCTAAAATTGAATCAGCGACAGTTTATAAACCGTCGCTAATTTTAGCAACGGTAACGGCTTGCAACTTTGCAGCGTGCAATATACGTTGCGGAAAAAGAATTTGCGCGCTGCTAAAAGCCATTTTTGTTGTAGTGAAGATAGAGAAAAAAAAACAGACAATAAGCTCATCAAAAAATAAGTTTTTCCAGGAACCTCTACTATTCAACCTAGTTTTTTCAGTGATTCAGGGGTGGCTGACTTTGGTTTGTTTGGTCAACAGGATTTTAAGACTCCGTCTTGGTCGAACATACACAGTGTTACAAATTTGCTTAATGTTGGTCCGCAGCATCTTATACATGACATTCGACCACAGAATGATGTTGAGGAAAATAAACAACATTCAATTGAGATATCTCAGTCTTGATGAATTTCTTATTTGTTTTTTTCTCTGTCTTCACTACAACAAAAATGGCTTTTCGTAGCGCATATTGCACGCTGCAAAATTGCAAGCCGTTGAAAGTTCAATATTATTTGCGGCGTACATGTGCACGCTGTTGATACAAGAGGTGATATTTCCAATTAGCGCGGTTTTTGAACCGTCGCTGATTCGTCGCTAAACCGTCGTTGATTCAATTTTAGTGACGGTTTAATACACCTTCGCTAATTAGCGACGGTTTTTATATATATTCCGTCGCTTACGTGGATCAGCGTCCGCGCTTACGCGCAGTAGTTTTGGAAAATTTTTTTTTCATTATTTTTGAAAATTTTTTTTAAAATTAAATTATTTTTTAAAAAAAACCCGATTCAACGCGGTTTATGTCCCGATTGTATCGAGGGCGTAACAGGGGCTTCCCCACCCCCTCGTGCACCATATCTATCTAATCGACAGCGGCTCGCCACCAAACGCACACCATAAATTGAAACCATGCATGGTCCCGGTATATTAAAACATTTAATTATTTATTTTGTTTAATTTCTCAATTCTGAAATCATAGAATCTGAAATAAAATTGTAATATATTTTATTAATGTGAAATGCGAGAGACGACATACTAATTATTTTGATAATCAGTAAGTTTATTGTGAGTCAGTCTCACGAATTTATATCTGTGAGATGAGTCGATCCGATCCATATATGAAATTAAAAGTAATACTTTTGACTTAAAAATAATATTTGTTCAGGTCGGCTCGAACTCAAGATCTATCTCATTTTTCGGGACACATGGTGCCACTAGTTCAAGAGGCCAATAACGTTTTCTTTACTATTTTACTATGCATGAATCCCTTATAAAACATGTAATTTCTTTGCTTTATCGTTTTAAATCGACAAAAATAGTAACTCTTTTGGTATATCCACTATTTTATATTGCATATTTAAGAAAATATTGGCATTAGAAATGTGTTATGAATTAATATTATTATATTATGTGACATCTTGGTTTTTATTGGTTTTGACACTTATTTGGACTGCATTAAGAGTAAGTAGACCAATATGTCAAAGAAAGGTTTTAAGGGGGATTTAAACTGTGGAGATCATACTCAGAGATAATAGTTGTCCAGATATGGATTTATATGGTTAGAAATACATTATTGCCTTTATTTATAATTAGTCACGGTATATATATTTTTAATTGCTTCATAATAACTATGAAGTATTAGATGTTTGACAAAAACATATAAGGTTGAAGTAGAGAAGTAATGTTGTGAGATGAGATAATGCGAAAAAGTATTATGATAGATACATTGAAGATGAACATTGTACGAAGCATGTTAGTAGCTTCAAATTTATTAAGTTTTTGTTAATTAATTGAAACTCTTAAGACTACTCTGCATATATTAAATCAGATTTCAATTGACGTTGTCTATAAGATGACATGTGAATTACGAAAGGTTGAAATCCGAGTTTGGGACATATACATGAATCATGAATGAGTATGCTTGTCTAAGGTACGTGTTGATAATCTACAAGAAAACAAGTTAGACCCGAGGATCATTAATGAGTATTTAATTGGATATGCCAAAAGGTCTAAATGAATATATATTTTACTATCCATCACAAATCATAAGGTTTGTGGAATCGAGAGATGCGAAATTTCTTGAGAATGACTTGATTAGTGAGAGCAATCAAATTTAAAATATTGATTATTATGATACTCAATCATCCAAGTAAGTTACACATATTGATTGTTGTTCACAATATCTCTAAAGTTAAAAAGTGTCTTGTAGAACCAGTCATACAAATTCCACAAATTGTTGATTATAACACTATAGATCTTAATGCTCATCAAGATATTGAGCATTCGGTTGAACAACACTATCTAGCTTCGTTGGAAAGTGCTAATAAAACATTAAGAAGATATAGTTGAATTAAGATCTCAACAATTTCAATTGATTATAGTTCGGTCATAAAAAAATAGATGAGTTTAGTTGACAATTTTTCAACCGGTCAAAATAACGAGACCGGCCTGGCAAACCGGCTCGTCTTCTGGCAATATCTTGTACCGTGTATTCCATTTGGTTTGGACTCAACAACAAGTTGTTCAAGTTTGTTAACATCTTAAAATTCTCATTCTTCTAATTATAACAATATAAAATGCAAATTTTCTTAAATTATCTTTTATCTTTGAAATAAATATTATTTTGAAAATAACTATACTTTATTGTATGATGATGAATAATTCAATTTTTATAAATATATTGAGTTTATAATAAACAATTTATAAGTTGGAAGGGTCCATTAAATAAAGAAAATCTATCTGGCCACCCATCATCTCCACCCTCCCTTCTCTAGTATACTCTATATATACAACCCCTGTGCTCACTACTCAAACCACACTTGTTCAATACAATACTATCTTTGTAATGGCGGAAACCGGCGGTGGCTCAGCCGTGGTGGCGAAGATCAGAATGTGTTCGGTGCCGGAGAAATTCCAGCTGCATTTGGCTATGCTAGCCTTGCAGTTCGGATATGCCGGCTTTCATGTGGTGTCTCGAGCTGCACTCAACATGGGCATAAGCAAGATTGTTTTCCCTGTTTATAGGAACATTCTTGCCTTGTTTCTCCTATTGCCCTTCGCTTATTTTCTTGAAAAGTATGTCCATATCAAATCAATGATTATATATACAAATACAATGCAATCGTCCCATTCAATTTTTGAGCAAATATGTCAAGTTTGATTGATTTCTTTGTATCAGGAAAGAGAGGCCACGCCTTACATGGAACTTCGTCGTCCAGTTCTTCCTACTGGCCATTGTTGGGTATGATATTGTTTGTATATCATGGAATGAGGCCCATTCGTAAAATATTCGAATTTTCGTATGTAATTTTTGAATATGATCCGAAAATTAATATTGATTCGATGTACAGGATCACGGCGAATCAAGGATTCTACTTACTGGGATTGGACAACACATCCCCGACTTTTGCTTCTGCGATACAAAACTCAGTCCCGGCCATTACCTTTCTCATGGCTACCATTCTCAGGTAAGTTTGGCTACGTAGTTTATACTATTTATATATTTATGTGATATATATGCTTAAATATTATATTGGAGGCTACTTTTCCATTTCCAATTTCCATTGTCATTTTCAAGGAACGGTTAGTGAGATTTCTGTGACGGGGGATCAAATTTCGAATCTGATGTTTGCTTTTCTTGATTTTATACCTTTTTTTTGGCAGAATAGAAAAGGTTAGATTAGACCGTAAAGATGGGATCTCGAAGGTGGCGGGGACGCTTTTCTGCGTAGCGGGGGCATCAGTGATCACGCTGTACAAAGGTCCCACCATCTACAGCCCCACTCCGCCGTTGCAAACAACGGCGGCGGAGCCGCTGCTGTTGGCTCTGGGCGACGCCAATGGCAAGAACTGGACTTTGGGGTGCCTCTTCTTGATCGGCCACTGCCTGTCGTGGTCGGGGTGGCTTGTGCTGCAAGCGCCGGTGCTGAAGAAGTATCCGGCGCGGCTGTCGTTCACTTCGTACCAGTGCTTCTTCGGAGTCATCCAGTTTCTTGTCATCGCCGCTTTCGTGGAGAGGGATCCGCAGGCTTGGCTCGTCCATTCCGGCGCCGAGCTCTTCAGCGTTTTCTATGCTGTAAGATCATCCACACATCTTTTGCTTTGAATTAGAAACCTTGATTTCAGAATTAGCCAATAAATTTTTTTTAAAAAAAAATTTTGTGGGAAAAATATACAATTTTTTAAAATTATATTTTAATACAAAATAAACAAATTATATATTTTTAAAATTTTTTGTCACACAAATTAAACAGCCAGATTCTATGAGATAGTTCCATGTTACCTTATTATGGGATTTTGGTGTTAAAACATGCGAGTTCCTAATTTCGGAAAAAAAAATTAAGTCATCGGATCGATTTTAAGACATTTTTTTTCATGAATAGGATCGAATTTTATCCGTGGATGTACTTAGAAGAGAGTCTCATTACTCTTTCATCACCCATGTTCTTCTCCATACACAAAACTAGAACAAAGATTTTATTAATTAAATGTCAACTTACCACTTGCAATGTAAAAGGTCTCGTCTTTGTCATATTTTAAATATTAATCAATCAATGCTTGGACTCAATTATGATTAAGCATTATGTCATGACAATAGTGGACCAAATTGAAGGGATTTATCAATAATTTTTTTTTAAAAAATATTTGTACAAGATATTCATTCATATGATCATCTGAATTCAAAACAGGATGGTCAGATGAACATTTTTGGTATAAAAATATGCGCGGTGTAGCATAGAATCAGCAGTATATTTTTGTGTATACAAATTAAGCAACTGTGATGACATTATTTGAAGTTAGTAAGCATCAAACTTGATGAGTATAGAAAATGAAGTTTTGGTGACAAATATCTTTAATAATTGTTTGTCCAAACCATACAAAACAGTGGTGGGGCTTTAACACATGGTTGGGTGGTTGAGTTTCAAGCATGTGATGTGCCAATTGATGAGTCATTGTTTCCTGCCCCCCTTCCCATTCTTTACAATTCAAACTCTTTGAAATCTTGAAATAAATGTCAAATTTGTGATTTATATACCAAAAAAAAATTATCTTATTTAGGCAAAAACTTGTGTGAGACGATCTCACGGATCGTATTTTGTGAGATAAATATTTTATTTGGGTCATCCATGAAAAGTATTACTTTTTATTCTAAGAGTATTATTTTTTTAGTGTGAATATCGGTAGAGTTGACTCGTTTCACAGATAAAGATTCGTGAGACCGTCTTACAATAGACCGTGTTACAATAGACTTACTCTTCATTTTATATATAAAATGAAAAGTAATTGACCATACAACTGGTGAATGATGGATCCTACGAATCTAAATACAAAAATCATAGATTAAAAACAATATTTTATGAAAACATTAATTTTTTAGAATTGCAAAATTAAATGTTGTTTATTTAATAAAGTTGATCACATGGATTGATGTTGGTTGTTGGCGCAGGGAGTGGTGGCCTCAGGGATCGCATTCGCTGTACAGATATGGTGCATAGATCGCGGCGGGCCAGTGTTCGTGGCCGTGTATCAGCCCGTGCAGACTCTCGTTGTCGCTATCATGGCCTCCGTCATGCTGGGAGAGCAGTTCTATTTGGGCGGGTACGCTACACTACATAAAATTTATATGTATATACATTTTTGATATGCTGCACACCAATCGTGAACACTTATATAAGCACCGATGAGGTGACACTCACCTATTGGATGTACAATTGTTCTATGTTTATATGTGTGTAAATTTGATGAAATCTATAATTGTGATGTACAGGATAATTGGCGCAGCGTTGATTATCACCGGATTATACTTCGTGTTATGGGGCAAATCTGAAGAAAGGAAATATGCTACATCGGAGAAGGCAGGGATCCAGAACTTGGCAGACCATGATGGCGATGGATCCACAGCGCAGATCACCGAGCCACTACTCCTACCGAAGTCAACAGGAAATGTTTGACCTTTTGAACCTAACTTGGACTTAAAAAAGAAAAATAAATTCAAGATTTGAGTGTGTAATGTTATAAATTAGGGTTTGCTTTTATGTTTTAAATGTGTTTTTTTTCCTTAATTTAGTGGGTTTTAATTTCGGTTTTGCCTTCTAGGGAAGTGATTATCATGTATTCTGTTTTTAACGAAACAGTTTCGTTTTCCGGTCAGATAACGATTTCATTTAAAATTTAAATTATTAGTACTAATTGGATATGACCACGATTATCTTCAAATCGGGAACTGAAACCAAATCCGTCTCTCGGAAACTTGAACCGAAAAGCTATTTTACGATTTCCATCCCAAAAACTTAAACCGGAACGGAGAACTTAAGATTCTATTCTACTTCCTAAGAATAATAATGAGGCAGCAGAACCATGTTTAAACATAACCTAACCAATCATTTTTTGAATAAAAGATTAAACGGTCTCTTTGTAATATAATTATTAAATTATCAGCTTTAATTAACTTGATTATCTAACGATTTGGACCCGTTTTTTTTTTTTTTTTTTTTTTTCAATTGTTAAAATTTTTAATATAAATATATTCCAGTTCAAACCAATTCAAACCATAACATAATTAACAATGACCAAAACCATTAGAAACTTAAATTGAGATTGTATACAAGCTGTTCCTGGTTGACCGATCCATATCTAGATTAAAAAGTAATAATTTTTACATAAAAATAATATTTTTTTTTCATTTTTCAAGTCGGATAAGAGACATATCTCACAAGTTTGGCTTATGAGACGATCTCATATTAGTTTTTGTATTATTAGAATCACAACCATCGAGTTCAGAACCGTTATTTTTGAAAAAAAAAACATATATGAGGCAATAAGAATTTTAAAAATATGTCAGATTGTGTGTTACCAAAAAATATATAAAAATAGATAACTTGTTTATATAATTATGATTTGTAAAGATTGGCAAATAGAAGTGGGATTTGGCATGATAAGTTGCATCAAATAGAATATTGACAATTTGTCTTACTTTAATAGGAGACTGATCATTGTTGTCTCCAATCAAAATTTAAGTGGGTCAGTTTATATTTTAATTAGTAAAAAATTATAAGTTCTTTATTGGTTAAATATATACATATTTTTATATAATCTTTAATTCACTTTATAATATAAATATAATAAAATTATTAATTTATTGATTAATATGGACTTTACTCTATTAATTTACACTCAAAATATACTCCAATACCAAAATCCTAACCTACACTACCATATTTATTCGAGCTCGAGTCGACTCGAGTCAAGCCCAGCTTCGATCAAGTGCGAGAGCTCGAGTCGACTCGAGTCAAGCCCAGCTTCGATCAAGAAGCTCGCACGGGCAACGATCAAGACCAGCTTCAATAGCTGGATCAAGTAGCTCGCGCGTGCAACGATCAAGAAGCTCGCGCATGCAACGATCGTTTTCACATTTTCTTCTATTTCCGACACGAATAACAAGAAAACTAGCCACCATATAATACACAACCTTGTAAAGGGTAAAGGGATCAGAACTTTCTGTCTGGATACTAAGATTATACATGGAAATTGGAATTCAGGAGTGTATTGTACACTGTTTCAAAAGGACAACTTACATTCTTGAGAAAACTCGTCTCACATTACTACTACCTCTATTTCAACTTCGAATCTGCATTCGAAACGGGACAAGTATGTTTAGTTGGATGTGGTAGAGCAAGCAGCTTCGACCGATAACTTCTTCAACTGGCCGGGGCATGGATCCATTCCAAAGAAGCTATTCGAAACCGAAAGCTGGCAACTTTGCTTCCCTATGCACATCTGCGGCAAGGTAGATCAATGAAGAACACATAGATATTCGTTTCACAAAATTGAATCTGCTTGGCCTGAGTTATGAACGTTAGAATGGAAATAGAAGATTTATGAAGCAAAAAGAGCTTGCCTTCTCGACGAGGGCTAGTGAGTTATTCGCATGGCAAGTTCCCAGTCGAAAATTTCCACAAGTTCCTGTAGGATTTCCGAAACTTGCGAACTTGATTATCGATATGGACTGAGAAGGTGCACATTGGAGGTGAACTTTGGCCTGATGTAGCATTTTAGGAGCAGTGGTGCTCTCTGTTTGGTAATTTGCTACCTCAGGATTGTCTTCGAATGCATCCGCGCACACACTTGATATTGTTCTTTTGACTAGATATATATTCGATGCATCCCTACCAAGCTCTTCAAAAAGAACGATTAGATTTCGTTCCGCCTTCAACCAAGATCTCGGGACATGATACCTAAAGTCCCAAAACATAAGAATTAGAACACTGTTTTTTCTTAGTAACTAGCAAGTTTTTGTTTGTTTCGTGATAATTACCATCGTTGAGTTGGTTGGCCACAGGCAACTTGACATTTTCGGGCACGGAATGTACCAGCATAGGAGCAAAATGTGCAGTTGCCAGTCACATTTGCCAACAAATACCTTCCAATACTTTGGCCATTGATCCATATTTGACCCTTCCCCATGCTTCCCATGTCCAGCGCCAAAGGCTCGTGTCCGCTTGGTGCATCGAAATAAGCCTGTGAAGTTTCGAAAACGACACATTCACGATTTCTTGTACAAGAACTTGTTAAGAAAACAACTCCCTTTGGAGTTGATGTTTTTGAATTCACCTTGTACCATATCAAAGGCTGCTGATTTTCGGAGACGATGGATCCTTTTGTCCATTCGATCAAGTAATCATTGTCTGGAGAGACCAGATTCATTTCCTCCCCCTTTAATCCAATCTAATCATGCAAAGTGTAATGATTATTACGTAGAAAGACTTGAGGTATATATTCATGGTATGAGTATATAGTTGCCTGTTTCGTCATTTCGTTACCTTGTGAGACCATGTTTGCCTGGATAAGTCCAATTTTCCTTGATCAAGCCCGTCTAATATTACTGGCCCCAGAACTCCCACATTCCAATTTTCGAAATGAATCCCATTGTTCTTTAAAAATTTGTTTCTCATCAGTATCAGTGCTTCTCTTCCGAGTGAACTATATATATATATATATGTATGATCCAAAAGGATTCAAACTGATTCGATTTCAGAACAGCCCTTGGAACTTTTAAAGAAACTTGCTGGTAGTCCCATAGCTACACTAAGCAGAGAAATCTTGTTGGTTCCAGCTTGTAGATTCACAGGTCCAGTGAATGTGACTCTTGTATTCTCCATCGACCCATAAACCGATCCTGTAGATATAGCCTAGAATTATATTCAGCATTGATAAATATAACCGGTCGACATAATTAGTAAAAAGACATGCAATATACATATACAACTTGCAATTCATGAGAACGTTTCTTGATTACAATTTCAAGAGGAGTTAATTTCATTCCATTCAATCATCAAAAGTCTCCGGTTAATATAAAAGAAGCTCATACCTGAGAACTGACCATTAACGAAAGCATGCATGGCATGGCCTCTTGAATTTACGGTTAAAACAACCATTTTGTCTCCCAGAAGAAATGATTCTGATGGATCAATATTGAAGCTGTGGATAAGAACATGGAGAAAAAAGATTAGGAGTCACGTTTGATTTCATAATCCCATGTCGATAATTGATTACTGATTGATTATACTGAATTTATTTCTTAAAAAAATAGCTGCTAAAAGCGTTGTATTAACTTTCAAACTACAAATTACAATGGATTACCTAGTACTGTACCACAAATAATCACTGCTATCCCTTGTGATGTTTATTTGCTCCAAAAGACCAGTAGCTGTTATTTTTGAGCCGTCTTCTATTGAAGATACGTCTTCACCGAACATCTCCCACGAGTGAAAGCGAGTATTGGTTGGTAACATCTGAACCCTTGAAGTTTGTGCCCCAACCTTATTGATCACCAGACAATAAGTTAAATCATAGAAAATGAAGAAACATGATTCATTGGTTGTGTTGAGTATGATTGCACTCACCTTCGCTGCGTTGAAAACTACATTTCTGCAGTCGGGAAGTATGCTAATCGACCAAGGAGGTAAATCGTAATGTATGTTGTTGAACATCACTTTTACGGTAGATTTAGTATCGAAGTTTGACAGAAACGCTGCACATTTTCCACCCCCTGGACAGAATACATGAGCCTGAAATAACGTACTTTTAGTATGTTAAACTATAACATGTGAACAAGAATATGGAGATTTTTTCTAGTATGATAAATCAAATATCTACTAACTTCGCAGGCGGATCAGAGATACTCATACGGTGATTAAGAATTTTCAAATATTGTAAATGGTAAATTTTATATTTGAATCTCACATAAAATTTGAAGTTTTTGCTTGGGGATCAAGGGGGTTTGGTTGCCCTATTCGTCTTCTTTTGGTTCCATGTCGTGGCTAACCTGCTGTCGGGTGCCTAATGATGTAATCACGGGATCTGATGAAACTAAAGAATGTTCACAAAGTCTTATTGCCTTGTGAAGCTCCTTCAAATGTCCATACTTAGGTTCCCTGATCATACCTGTAAAAAATGGTTACGACCTACCGGATATTAATTTTACCAGAAAACATCAACATCGAATCAGGTTCACTGGTTAATATCTCACCATATTCATCGATTGGGGCGTCGTAGTCATAACTTGTAGTAACAAAAGGACCTCCTGCTGAGCGCCCAAAATTTGTGCCTCCGTGAAACTGTCCAAAATTTGCAAGGTTCAGAGCTTGATTCTCATGCCCTTCTTTACTTTCACCTTATCTGAGTCACTAAACTACTAACCATGTAATAGTTGACATATGAGCCACCCTTTTGTACAAAACGAGCAACCGCAAATGCAAGATCTTGGACAGGACGTTGATGAATCGGGCCTCCAAACTTGGTGAACCTGCACGTTTTCATGAAAAAGTATCAGAGTTTTATTCCAGATAAATAAGCAAATAACCGAATCATACAGCTCAAGATTTATTACCATCCACTCCAAGCTTCAGTCCACATACTAGGTTTATAAGGTTTGTTGGGAGTAAAGGTGTTGCAGTAAAATCCGTTGCATGCATTTATCTGTTCCGATATCAAGAAGAAAAGCGAGACGAGGTTTCATAGCGCGGTTTAAAAAGTCGTTTAAACAATGAAGGCGGCTGGAAGTAGAGGTAAATGGAGAACATACCACAGGATCAGGTGCATTTCTGTCTTTGCACAGGATCCATGGAACCCCGGTATTCGAACTAATTGCCATTTTCGCAGCCCAATTCATGTACGCCTCACCAGATGATCCCAGCGCCTGCCTTTGTGTTCCATATTCGTTTTCAATCTATCAAAATAGGATTAGATTCTTTAGTTCTTTTCTTAATAAAACGTTAACACGTTTAAAACATGATATCAAAATATAATGGTTCTCTTCAAGATTTGATCCATATCATGGTCTAAGCTTCACAGTACAGCAAGAACTTTGCAGCATAACCATGGTAGAGCGGGTGGTCGGTTTACGGCCTCAACTTCCACTAATTCATAACTATTATCTATAAATAAATTGTTTTCATACCTGAGATAATATAATCGGACCTCCCTGCATTTCAAATAAATTTTCACTACTCATCATATCAATGATTTTTTGCGTGAACTTTTGCATTGAAGCCTACACTCCACAAAACCAAACACATTAAATTATAAAAATGCACAAGTCAATAAATAAACCACAAAAAGTTCAAAAAGGGTCATCCGATGAACCAAGTACGATACAACTCGTGGGCTAATGATCGACAAATCATCAAACATGTATAGAATTCATATATTTCATATGGTGTAAGTGTAACAGATTATCAAATCAGTAAAAGAAGTAACCTTAAAAGGCTCATTATTTGTTCTGAAGCTGATGCCAGGAACATACTTCAACCATACAGGAAATCCTCTGCAAAAATAGAAGCAAAATTGATAGATAAAACAAAACTATATATCAGAAAGTGCAACTGAAACATCTGAGAAATGTGTCTACATAATTTTTTTTTTTAAATACCCGAAATTCCACTCCGCACATACATAAGGTCCAATGCGAAGATTAACGTAGAGCCCAACTTTTTGAACCGTCTTGAAGAATCTTACGACATCGTACCGACCTTTGAAATTGTACTAAAACGCGGCCAATAATCACGATAAATGTAAGCCTTACACATTCACACACATATTCACTAAAACTAAAATAGGCATCTTAAACTGGAAACTAACATTGCCAGGGGAAGGCTCGTGCACATTCCAAAATACATATGTGTCAATAACATTCAATCCTGCATTCTTAGCCTTCAATATCAGATCCTCCCACATCTGCACAAATCCCACTTTTCTTTTCTGAAAACAGTCACAAATTTCAGCCGGATTTACTTCGTGTTTTGTGTGTGTACATGATCAGCAATCAAATATATCTTTTCGACAAAAAAAAGAGGACAAAAATATATTCCTGTGATCATCAATAACATTCACTCTCATGTGACAATGCTTTTATTCATAAATTGGCGAGCACATAACATAAAACAGGCTGCAACTAATATCACTCGTTTAAATTTCAGAACATTCAATATCATCCTCGAAGTTTTAGCTTTTTTTAGTAGGATTCGTCTCACGACATTCTATATGTGAGATGAATCGTCGATCCATACCAACCATGAAAAGTAATAATTTTGATACAAAAATAATATTTTTTCATTAGTTGGGCCTCACAAGAGTTTTTGTGCATTTTATTTTCGAACACTTAGAAGCAATGATTGTTAGTGTTTGGGAAATAAACACTTCCCAGAAACACATAGACTAGATAATTCTCAATATGACCATTTTTTAAATGACATGATACCTGCAGTCGCTATCCGGCATCTGTTATATGCCAAAAGGTCTCTAATGTTTTGATTTATTGTTAAAAATTAATGGAAAGTGCTGCACTACCTAATTCTTGGGTACTACTACAGGTTTCTTCGGAACTAAAACTATATTTTGATTCATGATTTTTTTTCGAACACCATTCCTGTTAGTTTTTAACGATGAATTTAAATCGAACACGAAGATCGGTTCGAAAAAAGCTGTAAACCCATTACTTTTCACCAAAAAGAACATTAAATTTGTAAAAAAAAAAGAAGAAAAATTTCAAGGAAGAAAGAAAATACATCCGGGGTGCTTCTGGTGTAATGTATAGAACCAGAGAGAAGGATTTTCCTCTGCCCATTGATGATAATGGCCTTCCTGTCATAAGTTACACTGCAACTCACAAGCTGAGAATCCAAAACCAACAAGACCAAAACGCAGAAGCAGAAAATAAAACTGGGAACTGATTTAGTTCCCATATAGAAATGATCTTCACCCTCTTTTTTGGTGCAAAAACAAGAAAGAAAACAATTTTCTTGAGAGTAGAATGGGACTCGATGAAATATTTAGAAGATAAAATAAAATAACAAGAAACGGTGAGTTTTGAAATGATCGATGGTGGTAAGCGGTGGAGGAACAACTTACATTAGTAATACATGCACAGAGTTCGCTGCTGTTCCTCCATGCTGTCTGCGGAAAATGACAAAAGAATTGGAGCTACATGTGGCCACGGGCCGGGTTGGACCCGGTCTGTGATCAACTTAGATGGTTAACTGGGTCAAAGATTTGACCTGAATCGTGACTTTAACTAGGGGTGTCAATCGGGTCGGGTTTCGGGTCAACCCGCGAATTTTTTTTTCAACCCGAACCCGAAGCAACCCGAAGCAACCCCCAACCCGAACCGAACCCGTCTAACCTGAACCAACCCGTCTAACCCGCCTAGCCCGAAATTTTTTTATTTTTTTTAAACAAAATTAATGAAAAAAATCCGAAAAAATAAAAAATTATAATAATATTTTAATTTAAACACATAATAAAAAAATTTTCGATTTAAATTTGAAAGTTTAATTGTAGAAAATTAAAAGTATATTTACTAAATCAAATAAACAATTGTTAAAAAATTAAAAAATATACAAAATAAATATTAAATGATGAAAATTTAACATATAAATATGCAATAAATTTTGTTCAAACATATAATATATAAAAATATAGGTAATATTTTCAAAAAAAAAAATTTCGGGTCAACACGCAACCCGACCCAACCCAACCCGAAACCCATCTAACCCAGTTCTAACCCGAACCCACCCAACCCGAACCCAACCCAAACCCAAAAAACCCCAACCCGAACCTGATTTTTTTCGTGTTGGGTCGTGTCGGGTTGACGGGTCGTGTTGCATTTTGACACCCCTAACTTTAACCAACCAAAATTTGTCTACCTATGGTTTTAAGCATCGTTTGGTTCGTGTAATATGATAAGTAAATGTTATATAATAAGAGTGATTATAAAATAAAAATTAAAGATAAATAACACATTATGATAAATTATATGATGTTTGACATGATTTTAACTTGCTTGATTATTTTTGTTAATTATTTACTAAATTGTCCTCATTATATATTAATTAGTAATATATTCTTAAAATGATTGAATAAATAAATAAAATTTCTAGAATTAATTGATTTAAAAAATTATAAATAAAGTTAAAATATTATATTAATTATTAAATTTTCATTAATTTTAATTTCTCAAAAAACTAAAAAATCGATTAATATTATAGAAAATAATTAAAATTTGATAATAACATAAATATGTATTTATTGTAATAATTAAAATATTAATACAAATTTGAATATTAAATATTGGTTAATAACAATTATCATATTACGGTTAAAAATAATATAATAATAAAAATATGATCAATAATAATTAAATTATTTAGAATATTAGTCAAATTAAAAATTACATTTAAAATTTTTGAATTTATAATTATTTTAAACTTTAGGATAGTAAAGAAAAATTTAAATTAATCAAACATCATCCCTTCTCCTCCAAAAGATTATATAACCACCAACAAGAGGATAATAATGCAAATAGTGGGGGCCGGGTGCGGGCTGAACGGACCTATCACAATCTTAATCATGCACACCAAACACATGATAAGTGAAAGATTAAAAATCAATCACCCCTTATCATGCACACCAAACAATGCCTTAGGGTATAAAATCGATTGATCCGTTGGGTAGGACAGATAATATTTAATTAAATAATTTTTTTAAAAAAATATGGACAAACACGATTAACGGGGTAGTTAGAAATCAACAACCACGATCAAGTGACAGTTAATCCGACAGGTTTGAACCACTGGACCAACCGTTTGAATTTATTTTCAAAAAGAACAACAATGATTTTGTGGTAGTTAATGATCAATGATCACGATGACATGACCGTTATTCCACGGTCGACCAATTCAATCTTAATTTCTCTATTCTCAAAATATTAATTGTTGATTATTGTTAATTGTAAATTATTTTCCTAATTAACTTAATTTTATTTTATACAAATGCCCAGTTCAAGTCGAGTGATAAGGGCAAGGGAAAGAGAATCATGCTCTAGTTTGAGGATCATGGTTTTCTTTCATTCAATGTTGACGGCCAGAGGCGGATTTATGCTAGTGCTCACGTGGGCCACGGCCCCCCTAAATTTTTAATTTTTTTAGTTTATATTAATTGTTTAGTGGGCTTTAAATTTTTTTAGTTTATATTAATCATGTTAGGGTCCACGTGGGCCACGGTCCCCCAAATCTTAATACTAATCAAATGTTTAGTGGGCTTTAAATTAAAATACTAAAGAAATAGATTAGGCCCATCAACGAATTGAGAATCTCTTTGTAAAAGCCTATATATTATTAAAACTGATGCAAAAAAAAGAGAGACTCAGCCTCATCAAAACTATAGCACCGTCTTCTTTTATCACAGAGAAGTAGGGTTTAGGAAGAAAATTTACTCATATCCTATTTTCCTCTAATTTCTATTGTTTTAAGGTAAGCACAATTACTCTTTTGATTTGCTGTATTATTTTGGAAACTTGATGTATATGTTGGCAAATATTTTAGAAACGATAACAAGTGAATTTGGGAATGTTAAGTTTTGGTGTTCATAAAAAATAATTTATTAATGTTGGTTTGATGATCCTAAGAACTGAATTGCTACTCGTTAATTTCAGTAATCAAGTTCATGAAATTTCAGAATGTTTACTGGAGGAGTTCCAATGTAATTTGGCAACTTAGTATGACTTTTAAATAGAAAGATTATTTAAATTTATGGTTAAGATTTAGCTAATGACATGCACAATTGCCGATTCAATTAAATGGAAAAATGGATATTTAGTGCTAATTAAATTCCAGTATGTGGTCTTGTTTAGAATTTGACTAAAGGTATATAATTTGACAACTGGGGTCATGAAAAATAGATAACATAAATAAATGAGGAAGCCATGAATTCAAAAATAATGCTCCTTAAATCTCTTTTATAATTCATTAATACATTATCTTTGATGCTTTTTTATGAGTATTTGTTGCTTAAAACTCAACCAGTATTTCATTAATACATTATCATTAATACATTATCTTTGATGTTTGTTTGTTTATATTTTTTTATACACTTTGTTTATTATATTTTGTTGAGATTTTGAAGTTTAGCAGTGAGTATTGATAATGTATTATTGCAGATATTTTATTTATGGTGTTAGTATATTTAAATGACTAGATTTTATTTATTGTTTCAGGTGTGATTTTATTCATAAATGGGAAAATCTGTTACAATTTATAAATTCTTTCAGAGGAAGAGATCTAATCAACCAGATCCTCCCATTTCTACAGCCCCATCTATACCATCAGATGATAATATTCCACCAGAGGTTCATTCTCAAAAGTTAAGAAAGGTTGAAAGTGCAGGGGTTGATCTTAACTTCTTAGAGCGTGATCCAGGATTACGTCGACAAATATGGGAATACTCTCCCAACGAGCAAGAAGAAATTCGTCGGGCTTATCTAAATCTGAAAGTATATCAGCCTATACTTTCAGAATATCCACTAAATAAAAACAATATTCATCCCCGCAGGTTTCAATCATCTTGGTATGAGCTTTTTCCTTGGTTGGAGTATTCTCCAGTAAAAGATAAAGCTTTCTGTTTTTCTTGTTTATCTTTAACAAGCCATCAGAATGTCTTAAGCAAACTGCATTTACTGTTGTTGGATTTGATAATTGGAAGAAGGCTCGAAGTGGAAAAACATGTTCTTTCCAATGTCATATTGGGAAAGATAATGTATCTTCACCTCGTCGTATTGCTGAAAAAGCATGTGAGGATTTAATGAACCAACCTCAATATATACCAAGATTTTTCAACAAAATTAGCTCAGAAGCAGTTGCAAGGAATCACCTTCGATTGAAAGTTGGTATACATGTAGTTCGGTTGCTTGCGCTTCAGGGCGTTCCTTTCAGAGGTCATGATGAGAGCTCTAATTCATCTAATCGTGGAAACTTTCTTGAATTTCTTGATGTGGTGGCCTTGTATAACGATGAGCTTTCAGATGCAATACATAAAGCTCCGAAAAATCCAAGTATACAAGTCATGATATTCAAAAGCAAATACTTCACATGTTCTCAGTGAGAGTGAAAAATGTAATTCTTGAAGAAATTGCAGACAACAAATATTGCATAGTCATCGATGAAGCTCGTGATGAGTCAAAAATAGAACAAATGTCTATAGTGTTGAGGTTCGTGGACAAAAATGGATGCATACAAGAACGTTTTTTTGGGCTTGTTCATGTGTCAGATACGACAGCTTTGAAATTAAAGAATGCTATATATTCTTATTTGAGTCATTACAATTTGGATGTCCAAAATATTAGAGGTCAAGGTTACGATGGTGCTAGAAATATGAGAGGTGAGTTCAATGGATTGCAAGCTTTGATTCTGAAAGATTGTAAGAGTGCTTATTATGTTCATTGCTTTGCCCATCGATTGTAGTTGGCTCTTGTTGCGGCAGCAAAAAATGTAACTCCCATTCATCAGTTTTTTGATAAATTAACTTTCATAGTTAATATGGTTGGTGCTTCGTGCAAGCGTAATGATGAATTGAAAGAATCTCACGCAGATGACATTGCTTATTTGATTTCTATTAATGAACTCGAGACAGGGCATGGACTTAATCAGATATGTAATTTACAACGAGCAGCTGATACGCGTTGGAGTTCTCATTTTAGATCATTATCGAGCTTGATCAAGATGTTTAGTGCAGCATGTACTGTATTGCTCAAAGTTATGGAAGATGGACTTCATTTCCAAAGAGCAGAAGCAACGTCTGTTTATGATGAAATGAATTCATTTGATTTTTTATTCATATTGCATCTAATGAACGAGATTATGGAGATCACAAATGTGCTTTCTCAGATATTGCAAAGTAAGTTTCAAGATATTTTGAATGCAATGGAGCTAGTTTCATCTACAAAAAAATTAATTCAAGAGCTAAAGGATGACAAATGGGATGATTTGCTTGAAAAAGTGAAGTCTTTTTGTGTGGCTCGTAACATTGATGTTCCTGATTTTAGTGCTCAGTATGTTGATAGGCGAGGTCGAGCCCGTCATCATCAAGGCAATTTCACCATTGAGCATCATTATAGGGTAAACTTTTTTTATGCCACTATAGATTCACAACTGCAAGAAATTAATGTGCGTTTTAGTGAATATGCGATGAATTTACTCATGCTTAGTTCTGCTTTAAATCCTCAAAATGCAAGTGATTCATTGAGATATATGGATATATGCAAACTGGTTGAAAATTTTTATCCACAAGATTTTACTAGTGAAGAAAAAGAACGGTTAGAGATGCAGTTGAAGCACTATGAGCATAATGTAGTCAAAGGGTCACACTCCAAAAGTCTTTCAACCATTTCCGAGTTGTGTCAATGGTTGGTGAAGACTAAAAAAGTTGCTACATATGACCTTGTTTTTAGAGTGATCGTGCTTGTGCTGACTCTTCCAGTTTCTACCGCTACTACAGAACGGTCATTCTCAGCTATGAATATCGTCAAAACTAGGCTTCGGAGCAAAATGGAGGATGATTTTCTCTCGGATGTATTGATGATATTTATTGAAAGAGAAATTGCTCAAAATATTTGTATAGATACTATTATTGAAGACTTTGAAAATTTTAAGGACCGTCGAATTCCTTTTAGTTAGAAATTTTCTTGTTAAAAACGTACTATTTATGTTTAGTTGAATATAACTGATGGATATTTTGTCTTTCTTCTTTTAATATTTTGTCTGTATTTTGAAACGGCCCCCACAGAATAGAAATCCTAGATCCGCCCCTGTTGACGGCTATGATCTTGATGTTTTCAAAGAGGAACAACATCAAGAACAATAGACTTCCCAACAAACACATCATAATCCAATTCAAGAAAGTATGAGCAATTCGACGATGCCTTAAACTTGAGCGATGCCTCGCCATATATATAATATTTTCACCAAACATTTCGAAATGGCGACGCTTCTCTCAAGTGATTTGCGAGCCAAATGTAAATATTATACAGTTCGAAAGTTTACAAATGGAAACAAGGAGGTGGCTATGGAACTTTAACGCGAGATATCGAGAAAGATCATCTGGTGGACATTGATATTGATCGTTCTCAAATGCTGGCATTCTCATCTCAAATGGGTAACGATTCTCAACTATTTAAATATTTTGAATCTGAAGTTAGAGAAGAAACGACTATATATTATGATTGAAAAACTTTCTTTTAGTTTTGTGGTAAATTATATTTTGAAATTTGGCTTTTAACTAGTACAAATCTTTATATTAAATGTACCACACGAAATACACTGAAACGCACACTTAAAAAATCAGTTGTTGACCCAAAAAAAGAATCAATTAAAAAATATTCTAGTTTAAATAATCAAGCTTATTTGTGTTCGGATATTTAGAGTGATCATTGACAAAGTTGTTCATATATGAACTTTTAAATTGTTATTTTCGTCTATTCAATATAAAGATTTATTTTGTTTAATTTTTCATCAACATGTTCAAGCTCGTGATATTTATTTGTTTGCAAATCAATGAAACTCATGCACTAGTTTTTGTGAAATTTTAAAAGTGTTTAATAGTGCTAGTGACCAATTATCCGGTGTTTATTATCCTACTGCTTATTTAGTTTTAACACATTGTGTTGGAAACTTAATTTCGGATGTTTGACAAACCGATTATTTATTGAAACTAACTGATCAGATATTCGATCTATACAGCTTGCCCAACTGAAGAGTATCGCGCATATTATCTAAGGCAACCGAACTCAGCTGAACTGAACTTTAGAAGATAACCAATTGATTAGTTGGAAACTAATCAGTTCTCAAAGACAGCTGACTGATCAGTGGGAAACCGATCAGCTGATATATTCAACCGTATGCTTTCTTCAACTGAACATGTCTCGGGAAAGAACGATCAACCGACAAAGAGACATAGAAGATTGCAATGCCGCACTTAAATCAATACAGCTTAGAACAACGCATTTCGGCGAAAGCAGTTAAGACGTCGCACCACAATAAATGAAGGAAACAATATCCAAGGAATAATCAAGTAAAAATCAACGGATACAAAGATTCAAATTCATCTCTAGTTACCGTTGGAATGGAAGCATATAAATAAGTGAACTAAGCAGCTGAGAAAAATAACAATCAACTCATTATTGAAGCTTGCTGTTACGCTGCTAAAATCACAATTCACAGCTCACGTATATCAGATATATCAGTAGCATCTAAAGCTACACTTGAAAGGGATCGATTTTAGGTGTTCAAAATCGCAACGGAAGCTCAAGAATGTTTCCTAAACATGAAAAGCGAAAATTTTATGGAAAATCTTGAAAAATTCGAACACCAAGTACTAGTATGCAACATATACAAAAACACAAACTATGACATTCATAGGGTGTTTAGAAGTTTTACCTATCAACCTCTTGAGGTTGATGATGGCTCCAACTAAAGTGTAAACACTTTAGCTCTTGTATGGCAAGAAAAATCTACAAGCTTCCTCCTACCTCCAAAATCAAGCCCACCACCAACTAGGTAGATCCCCTCATATTTTGCACTAGAAAAATATGAGGATTTTTCTTTGAGAAGAGATTTGTTTCTCCAACAATTGAAGAACAAAAAGGAGAGAGAAAATTAAGAGAGTATTTCGGACAAGGTGTAAAAATGGGAGAGTGAAGTTTTTGTCTAGGTTGTGGGAAAAGTGAAAAGTAGTCTTGCATGCCATGCAATATTTTAATCAAAAGTAATCCACACCCCTTCATCTCCCAAGCATGCAAAACCTAGTGCGCTTGTAACATTTACAAAGGGCCCATGGACTTTTAATTTAATTGTCTCAAACATATTTGAGCCCAATTAGACTTTACTTGATTTTACTCAAGCCCACTAGTTAAATAATTATTTCCAATTGGGCTCTACAAGGCCCAATGTTATTTAATTAATTCAACACTTGAATTAATTTAATTATTTGGACTCTACTAGGCCCACTAGTGTTTAATTAATTCAACACTTAAATTAATTTAATTTAGTCCATAATAATGTTTATGAAAATCACAATTTTCAAATACATTATTCACTTGGCCTACTTTTAATTTAGGAACACATTCATAAATTAAAAATTACATTTCTCTCATAGAAGTCTTACTTCTATTTTTCTTTACGCTTATAAACTCATTTATAAGCCGTTCAACACATTGAACTATTTTAACTTCTCAACGGGATCTAGAAAGCTAGCA
>NC_133309.1:3030741-3039247 GCF_012295235.1 Primulina huaijiensis
AAAACACATAGGATATCCATACCCGTAGGTAAGCGGTGAATCCCCGACTACAATGCATCGACTCCTATATGTTTCGACAGAACACCCAACCTTGCCACCTGATGACTTCTTGAGAGTCGGTAAACAAGTCAAAGTGTAATTCTAGCACATAGAGTCTCAATGTTGTCCCGGGTCATAAGGACTAATGGTGTACAACCATAAACTAGGACTTTTCCACTCGATAAGTGAGAACCACTTGGAAAGTCCTTTAATGGAGGGTTGTTCAGTGCACTCTACCAGGAGCACCTATCTGCATGCTCGGACATCACAATGTCCCCTACCAATGAAACATGGTACTCACATCGCAGATACTAGTCTCAAGCTCGAGCGGCCTATATCCTTCTTAGCGGCGGCTGAATCGACTAGGAACCGTTTAGAATATACAGTATTCCAAATATGAGTTTCATGATACTCATCATATGAGCATCTCATATTCTTTCTACTATTTGTATATTCAAGGGCTTTATCTATGCAACTAGCATGGGTATACAGATAAAGATGTGCCAAAACAATAATTTCAAATATTATTAAAATAAAGACTGTTTATACATAGAGTTTCATTGTGAACACTCGGCCAACACTTGGCTCGACGTGCACCTACTCTAACAATCTCCCACTTGCACTAGAGCCAACTACCCATATACTTCAAACCCATTGATTCGCGATGCTTCTCGAATAATGGTCCCGGTAAAGGCTTAGTTAGTGGATCAGCAACATTATCTGCGGAGCCGACTTTGTCGATCGACACTTCTCCTCTTTCCACAATCTCTCGGAGGATGTGGTACTTTCTCAATACATGTTTGGACTTCTGATGAGACCTTGGCTCCTTCGCCTGAGCTATGGCTCCCGTGTTGTCACACATCACCGGGATAGGAGCAACTCCATTAGGAATGACGCCCAACTCTTGGACGAAATTCCTAATCCAAACAGCCTCCTTTGCTGCAGCTGATGCAGCAATATATTCGGCCTCAGTGGTGGAATCCGCAGTACTGTCTTGCTTGGAACTCTTCCAAGAGACAGCACCACCATTGAGCATGAATATGAATCCAGAGGTTGACTTCGAGTCATCGATATCGCTTTGGAAGCTAGAGTCGGTATAGCCTTCCAATTTCAGTTCTCCACCCCCATAGACCAAGAACAACTTATTGGTCCTTCTCAAATACTTGAGGATGTCTTTCACAGCTTTCCAGTGTGGAAGACCAGGGTTGGATTGATATCTACTCACTACACTTAGTGCAAAAGCCACGTCAGGACGTGTAGATATCATCCCATACATGATGCTACCAATCGCAGATGCATAAGGAATGCTTGTCATCGCCGCTATCTCTGCATCAGTCTTGGGAGACATAGACTTGGATAGGGACACGCCATGACACATTGGTAGATGTCCTCTCTTGGACTCATCCATCGAGAACCGCTTCACGATGGTATCAATGTATGTGGACTGGGTGAGACCAAGCAATCTTCTTGATCTATCTCTATAGATCTGTATTCCCAATACAAAAGATGCTTCACCCAAGTCCTGCATCGAGAACTTACTTGCTAACCATATCTTAGTTGATTGCAACATTCCTACATCATTCCCAATGAGTAGAATGTCATCAACATAAAGCACAAGGAATGTCACAGCACTCCCACTGACCTTCTTATACACACAGGGTTCCTCAGGATTCTTAGCAAAACCAAACTCTTTGATTGTACTATCGAATCTGAGGTTCCAACTCCTAGATGCCTGCTTTAGACCATAAATAGATCTTTGAAGTTTGCATACCATATGCTCACTTCCGATAGATGTAAACCCTTCGGGTTGAGACATGTAAATCTCTTCCTTAATATCCCCATTAAGAAAGGCTGTCTTAACATCCATCTGCCATATCTCATAGTCATACCATGCAGCTATGGCTAGAAAAATCCTTATGGACTTGAACATTGCAACTGGAGAAAAGGTTTCCTCAAAGTCAACTCCTTGTCTTTGAGTATATCCTTTTGCCACCAATCGCGCCTTGAAGGTCAATACCTTCCCATCCGCCCCAAGTTTCCTCTTGTAAATCCATTTACACCCTATGGGAACAATTCCCTCAGGTGGATCCACGAGATTCCACACTTGGTTCGAATGCATGAAATTCATCTCAGATTCCATAGCTTCAAGCCACTTGGATGAATCGGCATCAGATAACGCTTCTTTGAAGGTCCTTGGATCACATCCATGGTTAGGCTCATCATGGCCCTCTTCAAGAAGCAAACCATACCTCATAGGTGGTCTCGAGACTCTCTCGGATCTTCTAGGAGCTTGTATCTCCTCTCTTGGCATTTCGGGTGTGAGTTCTATAATTGTGGGTGTCTCTCGAACCTCTCGAGTTCAATCATTTCTCCTTTTCTATTCAATAGAAATTCTTTTTCCAAAAAGGTTGCATTCCTAGAAACAAACACCTTTGTTTCTTGGGGATGATAGAAATAATATCCAACTGAATTCCTTGGATATCCCACAAAGTAACATAAAATGGATCGACTATCCAATTTATCTCCCACTACCTGCTTCACATAAGTAGGGCACCCCCATATTCTAAGATAAGAATATTTTGGTGGCTTACCCATCCATATCTCATATGGTGTCTTGTCAACTGTCTTTGAATGGACATTGTTCAACAACAGTGCCGCTGTCTCAAGCGCATATCCCCAAAAGGATAGTGGCAACTCCATGAACCCCATCATAGACCGAACCATGTCCATCAAAGTCCGGTTACGACGATCCGAAACACCATTCAACTGCGGTGTAGCGGGCGGAGTCCACTGCGAGAGAATCCCATTCTCCCTAAGATAGTTTTGGAACTCGGCACTCAAGTACTCACCACCTCGATCCGATTGAAGTGTCTTGATGCTTCGTCCCAACTGTTTCTCTACTTCACTTCTGAATTCTTTGAACCTTTCAAAGGCTACAGACTTGTATTTCATCAAATACACATACCCATACCTCGAAAAGTCATCGGTAAAGGTGATAAAGTAGGCATGTCCATGCTTAGTGGTGATGCTAAGCGGACCGCACACATCGGTATGGATCAAATCCAATAACCTTTGGCTCGCTCCACATGGCCCTTAAAGGGAATTTTGCTCATCTTTCCTTTTAGACAGGATTCACAAGTCGTGAGAGCATTAATATCAGACATATCAAACATGCCCACTCCCACTAACTTGTTCATCCTTTTTAGGGAAATATGTCCTAATCGAGCATGCCACAATTGTGCCGAATTTAGAGTATCTTGTTTGCGCTTGTTTGTTGTTGTTATTGCTTGGACATTGTTTAGTGGAATATCTTTCAATTTTAAGGTGTAGAGATCGTTTTCAAGTTCTCCAGTACCAATTAAACATTCATTCTAGTAAATATTGCAAACACCTTTGCTAAATAAACAAGAAAATCCATCTTTATCTAACATAGAAATGGAAATAATGTTTTTCACCAAATCTGGTACAAACAAAACATCTCTCAAAAATAACTTAAAATCATTGTTCAAATACAAGCAAACATCTCCTACGGCCTTGGCAGCAACCCTTGCTCCATTGCCCATCCTCAAGAAGGTCTCACCTTCCCTGAGCCTCCTACTTCTTCCCATCGCCTGCAAATCATTACAGAGATGTGAGCCACATCCGGTATCCAATACCCAAGAAGTAGAGTTAATTGAAATGTTTACTTCAATATAGAACATACCGTTTCCAGAACTCTTCTGGGCAAGATATTCCATGTAGTTACGCCTCCAATGTCCAGGCTTCTTGCAGTGATGACAGATGTCAACAGTCTTGTCAGCCTTCACTGGTGTGGCTGCCACTACGGGACCCGGATTCTGCCTCTTCAAGGGTACGCTCTTCTTGGGACGTTGGAAAGAACGCTTCTTTCCCTTCCCAGGTGAACCGGTTTTCGTACCAGATGAAGAGCCCACAAAAAGAACCGGCTTCTCTTTCTTGATGGTGGATTCAAAGGTCACAAGCATATTCACCAACTCCTCAAGGGTCGGCTCCATCTTGTTCATGTTGAAGTTCACCACAAAAGGATCAAATGAGCTAGGCAATGACAACAGCAACACGTCGGTGGTCAACTCCGAAGGCAAAATCAGATCCATGCCAACGAACTTATCCACGAGCCCAATCATCTTCAGGCCATGCTCATGGACCGAGGCCCCATCTCGCATGCGCAAAGTGATCAGCTCCTTGACGGTAGCATGCCTAAGAGGACGTGTCTGCTCTCCAAAGAGTTCCTTGAGATGCAAATGAATGTCAGCAGCATTCTTTGCATCCTCAANAGTAAATATTGCAAACACCTTTGCTAAATAAACAAGAAAATCCATCTTTATCTAACATAGAAATGGAAATAATGTTTTTCACCAAATCTGGTACAAACAAAACATCTNATTCTGCCTCTTCAAGGGTACGCTCTTCTTGGGACGTTGGAAAGAACGCTTCTTTCCCTTCCCAGGTGAACCGGTTTTCGTACCAGATGAAGAGCCCACAAAAAGAACCGGCTTCTCTTTCTTGATGGTGGATTCAAAGGTCACAAGCATATTCACCAACTCCTCAAGGGTCGGCTCCATCTTGTTCATGTTGAAGTTCACCACAAAAGGATCAAATGAGCTAGGCAATGACAACAGCAACACGTCGGTGGTCAACTCCGAAGGCAAAATCAGATCCATGCCAACGAACTTATCCACGAGCCCAATCATCTTCAGGCCATGCTCATGGACCGAGGCCCCATCTCGCATGCGCAAAGTGATCAGCTCCTTGACGGTAGCATGCCTAAGAGGACGTGTCTGCTCTCCAAAGAGTTCCTTGAGATGCAAATGAATGTCAGCAGCATTCTTTGCATCCTCAAAACGCCTCTGCAGCTCATCATTCATAGAAGCCTGTATATAACACCTAGCCTTCAAGTCATGGTCACACCATTCCTTATAGGTCTGCAATTCCTCAGGAGTGCAGCCAGTCGGAGCCTCAACAGGGGGCGACTTAGTCAGTGTATATGCAATCTTTTCCGAGTTCAAGATGATCTTTAGGTTTCTTAGCCAAGTGAGGTAATTAGGTTCGGTTAATACGTGTTTGTCGAGTATTGTAGATAGCGGATTGCGAATCGAAGACATTGTCAAAAATTGTACTGAAAAGTAAAATAGATAAATGTTAATGACTATTTTAAAATATTTAGTAAGATATAAAGTATGGACTTCTACTTTATAAATTTTCGCTCCCACTGTTTTTACATTTTCACTACCCTCTAGTGAAAACGAGAAACACCTTTCCTCAGTAGGTACGTAAGTTCCAATTAGCGAATTATGATCCCGAATAATATCAGCCAATCATAATCCCTAAAAGGTAGTTTCCAATTGCATCACAATGCAACCCTTAACGTAAACTTTTGTCTCACGTTTGATTAGGACCCAATAATATGACGTCGTTCATCTTTACGTGTCAAGCCTTACCCATCGATGTTGAACCTTAATGGACGGTCGCCATGAGTTCCCTCAATAATATGAGCCGAAATCATGGGAGTTCCACGTAGTTCACATCACCATGTCAATGGATGTCACAGCTTTCCGGCACCCAGGGCCCCCCCAATAATATGAGCCGAGCCCCGAGTACGGGTAGCGTTCATCATGCATTCATTGTCGATGGAAGACATGGAAATTATAAACAACTTTATAATTCCCCTTTTCGGGCTTGATATTAATTTTGAATCTTATTCAAAATGAGGGTTTTTAATTTTGAAAGGTCTCATCATTAATTTTATTTAAAAGCTCGCCATGTTTGATCGTATGTTTGCCGGATTCATGCAACTTTGTTATTATCATAATAATAACGCACATACTCATTATTTATAACATATCATGCATATATTATAAACAGTAAACAAAACAAGGATGATCAATCGCCCCAAAACTAATGGCCCGTGTGAGCTAAACACGGGCCTAGGTCCAATCCTAGGGAAATGCATGGGATGAAAATGCAACTATTACATTAGCTTCCAATATTTACATGTCTTCGATCTTCATAATCATCAAGGCCACCATCTTCCAATCTTGATATTCCACTATACTAATATTTACAAATAAATATCCATGGCAAATAGGGATACATCTCATGGGGTGGGAACGGGCCATAAACCAAGCCCACTTTAAATTTGATAATTATTACAATCATTCAACACAAAATATCCTAGCATACACCTAGCAAATTGGGCTTGGGCTTTTGATCATCCTTCATCCATAATATCACATATCATACACCATCAATTAATTATCACAATAATTAATTGATCCAATATTATATATTTTGATCCAATCACTAACCGTCACGATTATAAACTAAATTAACAAAGTATACAAACTCCTTTGCTACTTTCAAATTAATTTATTTATAACCGAATTTCTTGTAAATCACAATTTACTATAAATAATTAAAGTCCAACTTCAATTATTTATTTCATGAGAAAATATTTGCAACTTTTGTAATTTTAAACTTAAGGGCCAAAAAAATCATTTTTCACCAAAAACATTTTGGCCCATTTAAATTTGACAAATATGTTAGCCATCCAATGGCACAACAACATCAAGGCCCATGAGACTTTGATAATCCAAAACACTTTTGGAAACCCTAGTCGTCATCGTCGTCGCCGGAGCTCCTTCGCCGGATTCCGGCCAACATGCCAAATTTTTTTTTTATTAAACATAGAGGCTGTTCGGGCTGCCCGAAATGGGCAGCAACGTGCTGCCCAAAATTTGCCACAAAGTTGCCTTGATTTTGGTTGCAAAATATATCTCATGCGGTTAGAAATCGACCTCAATATAATATTATGTATATGCTACACAAAAACTAGTACCCTTAGCTCTGATACCACTTGAAAGGGATCGATTTTAGGTGTTCAAAATCGCAACGGAAGCTCAAGAATGTTTTCTAAACATGAAAAGCGAAAATTTTATGGAAAATCTTGAAAAATTCGAACACCAAGTACTAGTGTGCAACATATACAAAAACACAAACTATGACATTCATAGGGTGTTTAGAAGTTTTACCTATCAACCTCTTGAGGTTGATGATGGCTCCAACTAAAGTGTAAACACTTTAGCTCTTGTATGTCAAGAAAAATCTACAAGCTTCCTCCTACCTCCAAAATCAAGCCCACCACCAACTAGGTAAATCCCCTCATATTTTGAACTAGAAAAATATGAGGATTTTTATTTGAGAAGAGATTTGTTTCTCCAACAATTGAAGAACAAAAATGAGAGAGAAAATTAAGAGAGAATTTCGGCCAAGGCGTAAAAATGGGAGAGTGAAGTTTTTGTCTAGGTTGTGGGAAAAGTGAAAAGTAGTCTTGCATGCCATGCAATATTTTAATCAAAAGTAATCCACACCCCTTCATCTCTCAAGCATGCAAAATCTAGTGGGCTTGTAACATTTACAAAGGGTCCATGGACTTTTAATTTAATTGTCTCAAACATATTTGAGCCCAATTAGACTTTACTTGATTTTACTCAAGCCCACTAGTTAAATAATTATTTCCAATTGGGCTCTACAAGGCCCAATGTTATTTAATTAATTCAACACTTGAATTAATTTAATTATTTGGACTCTACTAGGCCCACTAGTGTTTAATTNTCAAGAAAAATCTACAAGCTTCCTCCTACCTCCAAAATCAAGCCCACCACCAACTAGGTAAATCCCCTCATATTTTGAACTAGAAAAATATGAGGATTTTTATTTGAGAAGAGATTTGTTTCTCCAACAATTGAAGAACAAAAATGAGAGAGAAAATTAAGAGAGAATTTCGGCCAAGGCGTAAAAATGGGAGAGTGAAGTTTTTGTCTAGGTTGTGGGAAAAGTGAAAAGTAGTCTTGCATGCCATGCAATATTTTAATCAAAAGTAATCCACACCCCTTCATCTCTCAAGCATGCAAAATCTAGTGGGCTTGTAACATTTACAAAGGGTCCATGGACTTTTAATTTAATTGTCTCAAACATATTTGAGCCCAATTAGACTTTACTTGATTTTACTCAAGCCCACTAGTTAAATAATTATTTCCAATTGGGCTCTACAAGGCCCAATGTTATTTAATTAATTCAACACTTGAATTAATTTAATTATTTGGACTCTACTAGGCCCACTAGTGTTTAATTAATTCAACACTTGAATTAATTTAATTTAGTCCATAATAATGTTTATGAAAATCACAATTTTCAAATACATTATTCACTTGGCCTACTTTTAATTTAGGAACACATTCATAAATTAAAAATTACATTTCTCTCATAGAAGTCTTACTTCTATTTTTCTTTACGCTTATAAACTCATTTATAAGCCGTTCAACACATTGAACTATTTTAACTTCTCAACGGGATCTAGAAAGCTAGCACTTGTGTGGCCCTCAATGGTTCATTGATACAACTAGCCGTGGGTTCACATCTCCATGTGATTCGGACTAAACATGTCCTTATA
>NC_133309.1:3039625-3057153 GCF_012295235.1 Primulina huaijiensis
ATATCAGTTGTGCTAAGATCAGTCACGAACTGATAAAAGCTGTTGTATGCTAAGAGTTTCAGTTTTGGCAGTGTTAAGTCCAAACTGAAGTGGGTCAGTACAAGTCTTGTATTCGATCAAAGTCTTTTAGTGGAAATCCTATCCTTGAGATAGAAGGGGTGACGTAGGAGTGATTGAAATCTCCGAACATCCAGAAACAATCCTTGCGTATTTTATTTCAATTTTGTATTCTATCTTTCAGTCAGTTATTTTCCGCAACTACTCTTAGTTTAACTGATTGTCATTGACCAACAAGATTCCGAGAATCAGTTTGTCACCAAACTGAATTCAAAATTCGAAAAGATTCATTTTAATTGTGAGTGTTTATTCAACCCCCCCTTCTAAACACTCTTGATACGTTAATCGATCCTATCAAGTGGTATCAGAGCAGTTGAATCTTGTTCTTGAATACTTTTGATCTATAAACTTGCTAGCATGACTTCATTCAACAAAATCCATATGTTCTCCAGAGAAGAATTTGATGATTGGAAAATCAGAATGCAGGCTCATTTAGCTGCACAAGATGATGACATGTGGTATGTCATAACTGATGGACCCATGAAGATTTTGAAAACTAATACAGCAGTTGCCATAACAGAAGGGGCACCACAAAGAATAGAAAAGCCCAGAGAAGAATGAACAACTGAAGATAAAAGAAAAGCCAATCTTGATAATGTGGCTAAAGACATTCTGTACAAGACGCTGGACAAAATAACTTTCAGCAAAATAAAGATGTGTAAGACAGCCAAAGAAATTTGGGAAAAGCTGATTCAGCTCTGTGAAGGAAATGATCAAACCAAGGAAAATAAACTCTCAGTTGCAATTCAGAAGTTTGATAATATCAAAATGAAAACAGGAGAATCAAGGTACGAGTATGATGAAAGAGTAAGCAGTATCATCAATGAGTTAAATGCACTTGAAAAAGTGTGTACAAACAAAGAGGTTGCACTGAAGGTAATGAGATGTCTTCCCAAAGAATGAGATGTCAAAACTTTGGCAATGAGAGAATCCAAAGACCTGAACCAGATTGAAATTCATGATCGATCTATTTGCTGATTTTAAAGCTTATGAGTTCGAACTGCAAACCAGAGAAGGAGAACCATCCACACTAGCAGCCACAACTGCTCTAGCTGCTGTCAGAACAGAACCAACTAGTTCAGTTGAGAAATCTGCTGATCAGTTAAGCAATAATGCTATGTCACTATTCATCAAAAAGTTTGGAAGGTTCATGAGAAAGAATCAAGGAAACTTTCAGAAGTCATATCAAAGAAACAACTCCAACGATGAAACAAATGCTTGTTACAATTGTGGCAAATCAGGTCACTTCATTGCTGACTGTCCTAAACCCAAGAAGGACAGTCAAGGCTCAACTGATAGAAGAAAGAAATCATATGAGAACAAAAGAAAACCCAAGGATGATAAGAAGTCCTTCAGAAAGAAACATGAGGTACTCTTAGCCGAAGAAAGCAAATCTAAATGGGCAGAAACTGACAGTGAGGAGTCAGAACCAGAAAGCTCATGCAGCTCTAGTGATGATGAGGAAGACAAGTGCCTGATGGCTAATGATGCAGAAGAAGAATCATCTAGTCAACAGGTATTTGATTTCAGCTCAACTGACTTTACACGAGAAGAACTCATTCTAACACTACATGATATGGTAAATGAATATCAAAAGCTTGCATCATTATTCGAAAAAATCAAAGCAAAGCAAACTGATCCCACAGACAATAAAACCAAAACTGATGAATCAGTTGACGGGTTGAGTCAAAAAAGGGAAATTGCTGAGTTAAAAGTAGAAAGAAACAAAGATCAGTTATTAATCCAAAAGTTGATTCTTGAAAACTCAAAACAGACTGAGCTCATTCAATCTTGGAACAAGTCATCTACTGCACTAAATGAAATGCAGAATTCACAAAAATCAGTTTCTGATAAAACTGGTTTAGGGTTCAACACTCAAGGAAAAATGTGTTCAAATGACACTCAACCAAAGCTAAAAATAGACAAAGGGAGATATATTCACTTTGTTAAATCAGGAGTAGTACAAGAACAAATTGAGCCTAGTAAGCTGATTGAGCAACCGACTGTAAATATGAACAAGGCTAGAAGATATGGGATTGGTTATAGTCAAAAATCCTCAACTGATTCACAAAGTCAGTCATCAAAGAGGTTTCACAAAAACTATTCAAATAGCTACTTCAATTACTATAACTGCAAGCCTGTTCAGAATAGATAAAGACTAAACAATCAGTTGAATAAACCTAAAATACATAATGTACCATCTGTACACTAAACACCAAGCACACAAAAGCCGAGAAAAACAATTTGGAATACAACTACTGGAAAGACTGTTAGACTAATCCAAGTGTGGGTTCCTAAGAAACTAATCAGCTCAGGACCCAAATAAGTATGGGTACCAAGTTTTATTATGTGTGTGATTGCAGATAACAGGTACAAACAAGAACTCAATATGGTATTTGGACAGTGGATGTTCGCGACACATGACAGGAGATGCAAGTGTGATATCTCAACTGACCAAATACAGTGGTCCAAACATCAGTTTCGGGGACAATTCCAAAGGTAGAACTGTGGGCAAGGGTAAGCTTATCCATGGTAACTTTACTATTAAAGATGTTCTATTAGTAGAAAACCTGAAGTATAACTTGATTAGTATCAGTCTGTTATGCGACAGTGGATTCTCAGTACAATTTGACAAAAATTCATGTTCAGTCAAAACTTCAACTGATGAAATCATACTAACTGGCAAACATTGTGGAAACACATATAAAGTCAGTTGAAATGATCAAACTTATGCACCAGTTTGTTTTATTGCTTCCAAGTCACCTAAAAACTGGTTGTGGCATAAGAGATTAAATCATTTAAACTTTAAAACCATTGCCTATCTGAGTAAACATGAACTTGCAACTGGCTTGCCCAAAATAAATTTTTCAAAAGAAAAACTTTGCTCAGCATGTCAGTATGGTAAACAAGTACGATCCTCTTTTAAAAACAAGGGTTGCAAATCTTCATCCCGATGCTTAGAACTGTTGCACATGGATCTTTTTTGTCCTATACCGGTCATGAGCTTAGGGGGAATGAAATACACCTTGGTGGTCGTAGATGACTTTTCAAGATTTACTTGGGTTATTTTTCTCAAATCTAAGGACCATACTGCTTCACAACTGATAAAGGTCTTCAAAAGACTTTCAAATGAAAAATCAGTTGGAATTGATCGAATCAGATCTGATCGAGGAACTGAATTCATCAATCAAACTCTTTAAAATTTTCTAGAAAATGCTGGAATTAAGAATGAGCTCTCAGCAGCAAGAACTCCTCAGCAAAATGGTGTAGCTGAGAGAAGAAATCGGACCCTTGAAGAAGCTGCTAGAACAATGCTTGCTGATTCTGGTATTTCTCAAAGGTTTTGGGCAGAGGCAGTAAACACTGCGTGTTATACTCAGAACAGATCAATGATTAATAAGAATCATATGAAAACACCATATGAGATCTGGCATGGAAGAAAAGGTATAATTACTTATTAATAAGAATCATATGAAAACACCATATGAGATCTGGCATGGAAGAAAAGGTATAATTACTTATTTCAAAATATTCGGATGCAAATGTTTTATCCTTGACAATGGAAAAAATTATTTAAAAGCGTTTGATGCTAAATCTGCAGAGGGAATATTTCTTGGATACTCATCAGTTAGTATAGCCTATAGAGTCTTCAACAAGAAAACCCTAAATGTTGAAGAATCAGCTCATGTTGATTTCGATGAAACTGAACTAACTGATAAGCCAACTGATCAAGTTGAGCTAGCTGATCGATTTACAGATATCAGTTTGGAAGATGATAGCAAAAATGAAAGTCACAGCAATCAAAACAGATTTCAAACACCTGAACCAGAAGTACTGGACCAATCAGATGTACATAAAGTCGTTGCTGATGATCAGTTGATAGAGCATAATGATAACACTCAAATACCAGTTGACGAAGCACCAACTGAAACTGAAAACTGTGTTCAGTTACCAACTGAAGAAATTGCTGATACAACAAATACTGAGTACAGATGGAGAAAATCACATCCACCTGAACTGGTAATAGGAAATCCATCTGATCCAGTAAGAACTCGCAATCAAATGCTAAATTTATTTATCTATTCAGCTTTTGTTTCACAACTAGAACCGAAGACAACTGATGAAGCTCTTGCTGATCCTAACTGGGTGAATGCAATGCAAGAAGAGCTAAATCAGTTCACTTATAACAATGTCTGGAACTTAGTTCCAAGACCAATTTCAAAAACTATTATAGGTACAAAATGGATATACAGAAATAAACTGAACGAAGATAGTTCAGTTGTACGCAACAAAGCACGATTAGTGGCACAAGGATATAGGCAAGAAGAAGGAATTGACTATGATGAAACTTATGCACCAGTTGCAAGACTGGAGGCAATAAAAATCTTTCTTGCTTATGCATCATACAAGAACTTCAAAGTATACCAGATGGATGTGAAGAGTGCTTTCTTAAATGGTCAGCTGCAGGAAGAAGTATATGTTGAACAACCTCCAGGTTTTGTAAATCATAGTTTACCTGATTATGTTTATCATTTGAACAAAGCCCTGTATGGTCTTAAACAAGCTCCCAGAGCTTGGTATGAAACCCTTTCAAAATTTCTAACTGATCATGATTTTTCCGTAGGATCAGTTTATAAAACTTTGTTTAAATTTTCTAAAAATAATCATATCTTACTTGTTCAAATTTATGTTGATGACATCATATTTGGGTCAACTAACCCCAAATTATGCGAAAAGTTTGCTAAGCTAATGCAGGACAAGTTTGAAATGAGCATGATGGGTGAACTAACATTCTTTCTTGGACTGCAAGTGAAGTAATTGGAGACTGGTATATTCATCAGTCAGACTAAATATACAAAGGAATTGCTAAAGAAATTTGGAATGGAATCATGTTCAGCTGCAACCACTCCCATGAGCTCATCAGTTAAAATGGACACTGATCAAGGGGGAATATCAGTTGAGGCGACGCTGTACCGAGGTTTAATAGGTTCATTATTATACCTAACTGCTAGTCGTCCTCATATTGTTTTTGCAGTTTGTATGTGTGCCAGATTTCATGCAAATCCTAAGCAATCACATTTCTCAGCAGCCAAAAGAATTTTGAAATATCTTAAGGGCACACAAAATGTCGGATTATGGTATCCTAAATATTCCTCTTTCAATTTAGTTGGATATTCAGATGCAGATTATGCATGATGTAAGCGAGATCGAAAAAGCACAAGTGGATCATGTCAGTTTCTTGGAGACCGACTGATCTCTTGGTTCAGCAAGAAGCAGACATCTATAGCTACCTCAACATCTGAAGCAGAATATCTAGCTGTTGGTAGTTGCTGTGCACAACTGATCTGGATGCAGCAACAACTAAGAGATTATGGAGTAATTACAAATGAATCTCCCATATTTTGTGACAAGACGAGCACAATTGTCATTACCTATAATCCAGTTCTTCACTCAAGGACAAAGCATATAGATGTCAGACACCACTTCATTAGAGATCATGCTTTGAAGAAGGACATTCGACTGGAGTATATATCAACTGAGCGACAAGCAGCTGACATCTTCACCAAACCATTACCCGAGACTAAGTTTTCTTACTTTCGCAATATTCTGGGTCTAATTGATTTATCATAAGAAAATTGTTAATGTTGTTTTACTAATAAAATTATTTGCAGAAAATAAGAACACAACAACAAATTGGAAATGATATTTTATTAAGAATAAAATCGATTCCACATTACAGAAGATAACTTAGAACCAACTGAATCTTGCTATTCTGTAATCCAATTATTCAACTCATAAATTCGGATTCTAAAAAATGATTCAGTTGTAGAAATCTTCTCAAATTACATGCCATTCCTTCCATAACATTGCATGCAACAGAACATTGTCATCAATCAGGTCTGTAACATGCCTAACTTCAAAACGATCAATGTATTTTCTTGCTGTTGCTGCTTGAGCACGAGAAGGAGCAGCACCATTATTACTTATCTTCTGCAAATCATGAATTTTGAACCATGTTGACATCACTTTCGTCAAGACATATTCCTGTATCGTATTCTTCAACTCTTCTAAATAAGGATTTAATTGTTCGGTAACTTGAATATGCGTACTGCTGCATGCATCAGAATTACTTGAATCCGACATATTGAACTGTTATGATATCACATTTTATCTCTATAGTTTTTTTTTATAGACAGATGACATTAAATGGAGAAATTAAAGAGTCTCGAGTCAACCGAAACGTTTTTCTCATTTACCCAGGCTTCTTATTTATCAGTTGTTCATTATTAACTGATATCAGTTTGTCATTTATTACTTAATGCTTAACTGATTTCAGTTCATAGTCAACTGATAGAAGTTAATCTTTCATCAGTTCATCTGTTTAAAGTTCGCAATTCATATATATATAACAACTGATAGAGTTTATAATTTGCAGGAAAGAAAAAGACAAAATTAACTCAGATAAATATTTTATTCAAGCATAAACATTAGCTCGCATTACAGCATAATATTTTTCCTCTACATCAATTATCCACATCTTCAACCAAGTGGATAAAGGTGGAGTGGACGTCTTGGCAAAGCTGTGTGAATGAGCTATGCGCCTCAGGATCTTCAATTCCTTCCGGAGCATCAGCTGATGAATATGACCATCCTTAAAGACGTCAATCCACTCAGCTATGTTCAAGTGCTCCCGCACCTTCCTCAGCTCTGCCACCCATTCAGGAGTGGTAGCCTTTCCAGTGTTATACAAGAACTCAAGTTCTTGTAACTTCTCCCAGTACTGAAGATTCTCATAGAAGACTTCATCTTCTATCTCAGCCTTCTTGGCCTCCAGAGAAAACGGCGAAGCACTCGAGCTACTCGCACCAGCTATTTCTTTTATCTTAAATATTTCACTAATATGACTGAAACTAACTGTGTTACTTCTAAACAAAGCCGAGAAGGATGGAAGCTGAAGGGCCGTGCACGTTCTAGCAAACAATAAATTCCTTAAGTTTTAAATTTATTTTTATTGTCATTTTTAATTATTTTGCGCACCCATTAAGGGGGAATATTAGTTTTTAAGAGGTTAACTGAGAAGACAATTGTTTGTAAATTCTCAACTGAAACGGATCAGTTTCACAACTGATAGTTTAGTTGGTTGTTTTACAAATCTTATCACATAAGTTAACAAATTAAAAAACTTATTATATTCCAAATCAACAGACGAGACTGCAGTTTCATAACGTGGCCTATTTTACAACCACTCACTTTTTTGCACACATGCTTATAGCACACGTACACATATTTTTATTCAAATTTTTTTTTGACTGACACGTGTCCTATAATTTGAACAGTCACGAACATAAGTACTTTACCCGCCCCATTTCAGTTCTTCTCCTTTACGCTTATCCAAATTTCTCAGAGCAAAAACAAATTCAAGCATTATCTTTCGCAGGAAATCATTCAGTTCAAATGGCAAACCAGATCCCAGCTCATATGATGAATGCTATGGCCATTGATTTTGACTAAGTTTTATCAGTTCAAGAAGCTGATGTTAAGAATGTTTTTCTGAAGATTGAAACGGCTGGTCTCATGATGTTTTTGGGACAATCTTCGCAGGAGATCTACCCCAAGGAAGTAAATGAATTCTATATGAAGGGTTTCGTCACTACTGATGGAAGTATCTCTATAACTGTCAATAGTCAGCTGTTGATCCTATCTGAAGAGACCTTCGGAGAAATTTTCTCGTTCCCAACTAATGGGTACGTCAGCTTCTCTGAAGTCAAAACATCTGACATTGAAGAAATGCAATCCTTGCTGTCTACTGATAGGCGGAAAATTAAAGTTTCTGATCCTAAGAAGGAACTGAAGCATGCGGTTCAGTTATTAGCCGACATTGTGGCGAAGGGCATATTGGCTAAAGCAGGCTCTTATGCTGCCCTTACTCTTGAGAAATTCCAGGTGATGACCATCATCATGGGAGAGAAGAAAGCTAACTGGAGGCACATTATCTTCAATACTCTAAGGAATATGATTCAATCTACCAAACAATCAAGAGGCTTTACCATTCCAATCAGTTATCTTCTGAAACTGAAGGGATTGGTAGCTGACAATGCTGGAAAATCCTCAAAGTTCAAGGTCTTCACTGCCAAGAACATCCTGCTACCAAAAACCAAACAGGAGGTTGGGACGCAACCACCTGCTCCAACGCCAGTCAAGAAGGCCAAAACTTTGGCTCAACTGAAGACTGCAAAACGAAAACTGATTATCAGATAATCAGATTCGGAGAAAACTCCTTCTTCTAAGCTTGTCAAGAGACCGAGAACGCAAAGAACTAAACCAATAACAGCGGTGAAATTCATTCCAACTGAGAGCTTGACTCAATCAGCTGGTCAAAAGCTTATTCAGGCTATACCTTTGCAGGTTGTTCCACCTGATGATTCAGTTGCTGAAGAAGAGGCACCCGCTAAAATAAGAGCTCCCTTGACTCATGTAAATCGCCCTACCATCTTGCCTCGGGGCCAGATCTAAAGGCGTTATATTGAGGGAACCAGTGGACACTACTCATTCTGGTATGGATATTCCTCACATTCTTACAACTGACAAAGGAAAAGGCAAGCTAGTTGAAGAGCCAAGGCCATCTAACGCCATCCAAACTCACATTGACCTAGTTTGGGAACAGGTCAAGGCATTTGCCACAGCGAAACTGAAATATTTTGATAGTTGGAAGAAGTTCAGGACTGAAATTTTTTCCAAAGAACTGAAGCACAAATCCCAACTGAAAAAGTTTATTAAACTTGAAGAGATTGTCTTGAAAATAGTCAAAGCTGCTACGATTGCCCAGGCATTGGAAAGCCAAAAATATTTCTTTGATCAGATTCGAGTCAAAAAGCTGACTAAAATAGTTGGAGAGCTGAAATCCAACTACAATCCCGTAGGTCCAACTGCCTATTATTATAGAGCTGTGTTCACCCAACTGGACACAGATCTTAGTGGGCTACAAATGGAAATCAAATTTTGGGAACAGGATCAGGAATTGGTTCTCCCTGAAAAATCCTCCCGTTCAAAAGCCAAAGAAGATACACCCTCCTCCCAGCAGAAAGGGCCATCTCCACAATCAGTTGCTGAAAAACCGGTTCAGGATGTGCCACAATCATCTGCTGTAGAACATCAGATGTACTCTGAAGCTGAGCTGACTTTTGCCAACATTGATGAAATCATTCAAGCAGTGGTGAAAGATTATCTTATGAGTGAACCCATATCTGAAGAAGTTGATCACTCAACTGATCAACTCGCTCAAGAAGTTTCTATCTCAATAGAAGTACCAGTTCAGTCTGTTGTTGCTGAAATAGAAGATCAAACAGTGGTGGCTAGCCCATCACCAAATCAACAGATTGCTGAAAAACTTCCAACTGATAAGCCAGATCAGATCACAACTGATCTTCAAGAAGATGCATCAGCTCATGATCAATCAACTGACAATCTTGCAGTATCTCATATTCAGCAGAAAAATATCTCTGCTGATCATCATCAATCTTCACCTCCTACAGTCCAAGTGGCAATAACTGAAACAGATGTTCCAGCACAGACTATTTCTAAAACAATGATATCTGATAAGACCATGGTGGTCTTTGATCAAGTCTCAACGGAACCAGCAACATCTTGTCAGTCTCCGCCTCATTTTTCTACAGATTTTGATAAAGTTCTGGAAGATATTAAGGAAATTCAGCAGAAAATGAATGAAATGATCAATCATGTATACAAGATCCAGCATACTCAATTAGAGCATTCTCTGAAACTTGAACACTCTGAAAAATTCAACTATCAGAAACTGACGACAATTCAAGATGCTTTAACATCTCTATCTCGAACAGTGGATGATATACAGAAGAACAGAGGATTGGCTAAAGTCTCTCAGTGACTCAAGACTCTATAAGCAAGAGAGTTGATGCTGTTGAGACACTTGTATCGAAAAAATAGATGTACTTCAAATCTCTCTAACCTCTGCTGTTGAAGACGTATCCACTTCTGTCAAGATTCTTTCAACCGATGTTAGGAGATTATCTGTCAGAATGGAGGCGTTTGACAAAAAAGGGGAATAGATCATCAGATCAGCAACTCAGTGGAGATCAGCTCAATAGATTTGATACAATGTAGCTACAGATTATTTCATTCAGATTATTTCATTCTTTCATTGTACGAATCTGTACACAACAGTTGATTATCTTATCTACAACGAACTTGAAGAAACTAACTGATCAGATATTCACTCAGCTGAAGCTTAGTTTTGTGAAACACCAAAAAAGGGGAAATTTTTGGAAACTTAATTTCGGATGTTTGACAAACCGATTATTTATTGGAACTAACTGATCAGATATTCGATCTATACAACTTGCCCAACTGAAGAGTATCGCGCATATTATCTAAGGCAACCGAACTCAGCTGAACTGAACTTTCGAAGTTAACCAACTGATTAGTTGGAAACTGATCAGTTCTCAAAGACAGCTGACTGATCAGTTGGAAACCGATCAGCTGATATATTCAGCCGTATGCTTTCTTCAACTGAACATGTCTCGGGAAAGAACGATCAACCGACAAAGAGACATAGAAAATTGCAACGCCGCACTTAAATCAATACAGCTTAGAACAACGCATTTCGGCGAAAGCAGTTAAGACGCCGCATCACAATAAATGAAGGAAACAATATCCAAGGAATAATCAAGTAAAAATCAACGGATACAAAGATTCAAATTCATCTCTAGTTACCGTTGGAAAGGAAGCATATAAATAAATGAACTACGCAGCTGAGAAAAATAACAATCAACGCATTATTGAAGCTTGCTGTTACGCTGCTAAAATCACAATTCACAGCTCACGTATATCAGATATATCAGTAGCATCTAAAGCTACACTTTGAGCGTGTTAGCACTTTGTAAGTCAATCAAGAATATATCAGTTGCGCTAAGATCAGTCACGAACTGATAAAAGCTGTTGTATGCTAAGAGGTTCAGTTTTGGCAGTGGTAAGTCCAAACTGAAGTGGGTCAGTACAAGGCTTGTATTCGATCAAAGTCTTTTAGTGAAAATCCTATCCTTGAGATAAAAGGGGTGACGTAGGAGTGATTGAAATCTCCGAACATCCAGAAACAATCCTTGCGTATTTTATTTCAGTTTTGTATTCTATCTTTCAGTCAGTTATTTTCCGCAACTACTCTTAGTTTAACTGATTGTCATTGACCAACAAGATTCTGAGAATCAGTTTGTCACCAAACTGAGTTCAAAATTCGAAAAGATTCATTTTAATTGTGAGTGTTTATTCAACCCCTCCCTTCTAAACACTCTTGATACGTTAATCGATCCTATCACATTGTTACAATATTACATGTATTTTTAGTGAACTTATTAAATCTATTGAAGATACTTTATTTCAATGTATTTATGTTATGAAACCTAAATGAAAAAAATATTTTTTTAGAAATTCTTGAAATTTCTTTATGTCATTATGTTTTAGATCCTAGACTTAAACTAGATGAGTTTATAAGAATGTTAATGTTATATTATGATTCGAGATCACTCATTCAAGAGTTCTTATGTGTTTTCTCAACTCTGAGGACATCCTGAAAAACATGGTTGTGAGAGATCAATGCAAACGTTGTGCTGCTAGTCATAATTTGTATCTATGCTCTTCATATTTTCCTGGAGTTCTCTCCCATCAGGTCATCCAAGCTGAGGGTTGATATTGTGAAGTAAAAAAAACGATAAGGCTTTCAACCATAACAATTTAAATTTAGACCCTACTACGTAAACGCTTCCATCTGGCTCATTGATTTTGTTTAATGTTATAACTCATTTATATGATCTATATAATATATGACACAAAATATAGTAGAAAAATTGTTCCACATGAACCACAATCTAATATCACTAGTAATATAATTTCTAAATTTAGTAAGTCACAACTTTTATTAAGATAACGAACAAAACAGTCGCGAGGATCCTCAAGTTCTAGCTAGGAATTTAATAATTATTTTACCGCTACTTTTTATTTTATTGATCATGAGGACACTTTCGACTTAGTGTGACGGTGGTCGCAAAAAACACAAGTATTTCCAATTTTGTCTATAGTGGTAAAATAAATTCTAGCTTACCATGTCTTAACAATTGCATTGGATCAAGGTCATAATTAATATTTTTTTAAAAAAAAATAAGAGTTAAACCGAATCCGGACCGTAACCATCCTAGACAGTTATGGTTAAGGTTCGGGATTTTGCCGACCTTAACCTGTCAGACCCGACCCGGACCCCACCCGTGTCTAGGTCTAATTGTAGCTCGACAATTCGCAACATTATTTTTTTCATGATGTGGGATCCACAATTGCTATCATTTGATGTATACTAGATAGACTTTAGGACTAACACAATAGACTGTAAATTACGTACGTTATTTTAATGCATACGAGGATGCACGAGAAGAATTTTTTAAGTCAGATACATTTTCTTTGTTTGCAGGGAACTTTACGACTAACTTTTTTTTTTATCTACACACATGGTCATAGTTTTCCAAATTCATCAATTGGAGATATTCATGAGTGTCGGAGTGATTTTGTTGGGAAAAAGTTTGTGAAATCTATTATCATTGTTCTTATCTCCGGGGCATTGTGGTTGAAGGTGTGTACATTTTATAAGACACAGAGAATGTTGAAAAAAGTTGTTATAAGGTCACTCTACAAAAAATTTAAAAGGAAAAAAAAAGTCGTGGAGATGATTTATAGCCCATATGACACCAATATATTATAATTTGGGACGATGTCTTAGGTCCGAGAACTAATTGCAGCAAACTCTTCCTTCACATTTATCGTTGGAATCGAATAATTGTTGTGTTTATATTCGAGTTTATACTAATTCGAGTTCCGCTAGTCTTAAGAGTGTGAATTCGTACTCGGTTCGAATTTAATTGTTGAGCTATATTGATATCTAAAAAAAAAGGTGTTAGTGTATATTAATGTACATAGATTATGCCTTGAGACTCTGTGTTCCCAGCCATAGATTATGCCTTATAGTATGTAATTAGGTTTATTACCCATTGATTCTCCTTTTCCCTATTTTAGATAGGTTGAACAACTTGAATATGAATTGCTTCTCAGCAAACATATCTCATTAACTAATCCAGTGTAGGGGTGTTAATCGGTCGGTTCGGTTTTCGGTTTTTTATTTCGGTTTTTTCGATTTTACAAATATATAATCTGATATCCGAACTTTTTTTTTGGTTCGGTTCGGTTTTCTACCGAAATTGTTCGGTTATTTCGGTCGATTATTTCGGTTTTGATACAATTATTTAAATTAATAAGATAAATATATTGTAAAATATAATATGTTATCTTTTACATGATTTCTTAGTAAAACATTTAAATATAAAGTCTAAATGAATTACATAAACAACAATCAACTAAATATTATTCAAAATAATTCATCATTCACTAATATCATCTCAAAAAAATATATAATAAAAATAAATTTATTAATTTAATGAAATTTCGATTTTTTCGGTCGGTTCGATTTTGACATATATAATCCGAAACCGAACCAAATATATTTCGGTTTTAACATTTTTATCCGAATCATAAAATTCGATTTTCGGTTCGATTCAGTGTTCGGATTTTCGATTTGGATTTTCGGTTTTATCCGAAGTTTGAACATCCCTAATCCAGTGCCCAAATTAATTTAAAATAACTTGAATAATTAATGGGTTGTCTCTCTCACATTTCCTGGGCATATAAATTTGAAACTATCAACCTTTATCTTGTTGGGCCGAATTTAATTTTAGCACAAACAGAAGACAAAATACATTATGGAATCGGCAATGCAATACCCGTGAAGTTAATAAGTGGAAAATATAACTATATTAATATAATGAATTTGTTTTTAGAATATTTTATTTAAAGAGTATTTTTTCCAACCTCATAGAAATAAATCAGGTGGAAGTGTTGTTGTTTTCAAAATTAAATAATTTAATCATATAAATTCTAAGTTATAAAAAAAATAAAAATAGAAGCATGTATTTAAAATTCCATAGACTCTAGATGAATGTTATAATGTAGAATATTGTAGAGTGGATCACTCCAAAATCTTCTTATTTGTGTATATCATCTAGAATATTTTAGGAAATTAATCTCTACCATTGTGTTAAATTGATCATAATCATTTATTCTTTGGTTAAATACTATAAATAAGGTCAAAGTTTGGCTTAATTTAAATCGCAATATATTTTGGTTTTCTCTTTTCTAGATTGAGCAGAAGCTTTATATATATAAACATTTTAATGTTTAATATTTTTTATTTATTGTAAGCACATCTATTATACGAGTAATAGATACAAAGCTCAATCGAGATTGATAAACATAATGGACAATATACAAAATGCTTATTCCGGGTTTTTGGTTTTTTCCAAGACGAGTTCTTGGAAAGGGGCCGATACTTCCCCTTCCTCTTCTACCATTGGCGTTTCAAAACAACAATAAATGGATATAGAGATGGGGATATTTTTTTTCTTGAAAAATTTAAGTTTTTTGGGGAGTGAAGATCGATTTATGAAATATTGGAGGGGGGTTGAAATAAAAATAAAAATACTAAATAATAATAACTTAAAAAACTCGAATACCTTTGCTGCAAGTAGAAGTTTGTTATGCCGCAGAAACTTGCGCAAGCTATACTTGACCGCAACCCGTGCAAGCTTCTCGTTATCGAAGTTTGCGGCCCGAAGCTTCTTAACTGACTAGGATTCAAGTCCGGGTGCATAAAATATAGTTCTCTAGTGATGATAATGTCTAGAACCGAATCGCCGATGAATTCGAGCCTCTCATACGAGGAACAATCCACTTTATTAGAATGATGTGTAAGAACATCTATTACATGAGTAATATATACAAAGGTTCAATCAAGATTGATAACAATAATGAACATTACACAAAATGCGTATAAAAATAATGATGTGATTCGTCTTTGTTAGAATAATTTTAACTATGATGAGCTTGTCTTATCAATCTTTTGTATAAGATTGCAGAACGCATCATGTGCCGCTCTGTTACAAGCAATGCTCTTCTTGTTTGTATATTTTCCTCTTCCGACAAATTCATCGTCCACAAAAAATTCGAATTCTCCCGTTTTCTTCCAGTAGTCCCTAATCTCGACTTTAAATCCATTTTTCTGGCATAATTCGTACAATCTTGTAACTGGATGCATCTTTAGAGACGAAGGTGTGACTATTGGAACCAATAAAGTCTTTAGTATCTGTAATCATCATCAACATAAAAATAAATCGATATTGTTATATAGTAATTTTATCGAGTGAGAAAAGTTCATATATGTCAATATTTGTTGAGTGTATGTCAATTTTAATATACACTATATTAGAAATAAATGCTCCTTTGTAGTATTCATGGTCATGGATCAATACAACATATATTTTCAGGCTTGAAAAAGCAAACATTTGCTATTTCACGTTAGCATGTATATATGTTTACTGTGTGCATGTAGTTTGTCTTTACTAAATTTCTTCAAATTGAAATTTAAAAAGAATTTTATTGGAAAGAAAAGTTTAAAATTTCAAAAAATATACCTCCCAAGGGAGACCGTGGTATCATGACATTAAGCAGTATATCAAGACTCGAAAATTCCCTCCCGGCTAGTACGTCCGGAGCATCCAGCTCCAATAAGAAGATCTGCCCGATATTGATTTGCACATAAATTGATAGTTGTTTCTTTTTCTTGTTTGAAATAAGTTGTGAATACCATGGAATTTGATCTTGATCCTATTCCATTCCAAAAATGTAAAGTTTGACACAAAGACATGTCTATATATAGACTCAATCAAGTATTCAACAATATCTCCGAGAACCTTTGGATTAATAAAACCAATGAAAATTTAAATCAACTACATATGTGATTATCTTGCTAATTAATCTGTGAGATTATCTGGAGCCGTTACAAAAAATGTGGAGCAAAATTTGTTATTTTCATGTGTGTATAGTGTGTTTTTAAATTGAAAGGAATATTATATTCTTTTATTATTTTGCTAAATTGATATTATAAATTTAAGATTTTACCTTTCTATATTATAAAATTTTGCTTGATTTAATTCTAGATGATAATATTTTGGTTGACTTGTTTTTAGATATTGGCAAAAACTTGTGTGAGACGGTCTCACGGGTCGTATTTGTGAGACGGATCTCTTATTTGGATCATCCATGAAAAAGTATTACTTTTTATGTTAAGAGTATTACTTTTTATTGTGAATATGGGTATGGTTGATCCGTCTCACAGATTAAGATCCGTGAGACGGTCTCACATGAGACTCACTCATAGATATTATAATATTTAATTTTAATATGGAATTTATCTCTAAAATCTTGTATCCTTGTTTGGAAGAGTTTTATGCATATTAAACTCTTGTTTCCATATTTGTAGGATTGATTTTATGGGAAGATAAGGTGACCAAGATATTGTTGTATATATACGGAATATTGAAATGAGAAGAGCACGACTTGAAGAGGAGAAGAGAGCTGCTGGAGTTTTCTGAAGATACACAAGTTTAGTATTGAAGAGTGTCGTGTGAGGACTTTGAGTGATTGATTCACATATACTGTGTTGCTAATTGGTGTTGACGACACTCAAGAACAACATTGACGCAGAGTGTTGATCGATGAGTGGTTTCGTTTTGCTTGAAGCAATACATTTTTTATTTTATACATCTAGATTTTAGTATTGATTTATTTTGATGCATTTTAATTCTTTGGAGTGTCAAGAAATTTCGAGATATATACCTGTACGTTTATGATCAACAACCTCCTTACATAAATTAAAATCTAAAAATAATTTCGAAAAGTTTTATCCAATCACATTGTATTAAATAGAAATAAAATTTCGAGAAATATACCTCCCATGTTTTGTCTACTGAGGAGTTGGAATCGATATATATAGCACCAATCAAGGATTCAACAATATCTCCGAGAACCTTTGGGGCATCAATGAGTCCAAATGAATGTAAAGGATACTCCTTCATATCGTTACTAAATTCTTCAATCTAAATTAATTTCATACGAAAAAATTTTAGCATTCAAGAAAAAAATACACAAATTTAGATCAAATTATCATACAATGAATGATAAATACAAATCAAGTTAATATTATAAGAAAAATCTAGATTAATTTTACTTAATAACTTTTTCCTCGTTTGCATGTTTTATATTTATAGTTACACAAAAAATTTTGTGAGACAGTCACACGAGTCAATTTGTAAGACAAATATCGTATTTGTTTACTCGTCTCATGAATAAATATCCGTGAGACCGTCTCACAAGAGACCTACTAAGATAGATAGAAATTTAGATAATTTAATTGATATATTTTAATATTTAAACAATTTAAAGTTTAA
>NC_133309.1:3057392-3060422 GCF_012295235.1 Primulina huaijiensis
AAAAAAATTTACAAATATATTGCCTTAAAACGTAATTTTAAAAAATCAGACGAGTAAAATTCGAAACATAACAACTAAAGACAAAAACTTGTATGAGACGGTTTCACGGGTCGTATTTTGTGAGACGGATCTCTTATTTGGGTCATACATGAAAAATTATTACTTTTTATGCTAAGAGTATTAATTTTTTTTGTGAATATCGACAGGGTTGACCCGTCTCACAGATAAAGATTTGTGAGATCGTCTCACAAGAGACCTAATCACAACTAAAATGACTAAATAACTATTTTCTCTTTTGTTTTCTTTAAATAAAATAGATCGGCTATGAATATTTCAATACCGTCAAACTTAAGATAAGTCGAAGCTTCCGATTGCTTATATAATCAAAACCAAATCATAGGTAATCGGCTTTCGTTCCTATCTGAACCAAAAAAGATTTTCAATATTGATTTTTAGATAAAATAAAAAATACTAAATAATAATGATAATAATAACTCAAAAAACTCGAATACCTTTGCTGCAAGTAGAGGCTTGTTATGCCGCAGAAACTTGTGCAAGTTATATTTGACCGCAACCCGTGCAAGCTTCTCGTTATCGACGTTTGCGGCTCGAAGCTTCGTTAACTGACCGGGATTCAAGTCCTGGTGCATAAAATATAGTTCTCTAGTGATCATAATGCCTAGAACCGAATCACCGATGAATTCGAGCCTTTCGTACGAGGAACAATCCTCTTTATAAGAATGATGTGTGAATGCTTGTAACAACAAGATCTTGTCCTTGAATTCATATCCCCCGAGGATCTTTCTCATCTCTTTGACCAAATCTTCTGCACGTTCTTCTTCTTCCTTCTCTTCCTCTTCCGGGTTTTTGTTCTTTTCCAAGACGAGTTCTTGGAAAGAGACCGATACTTCAACTATCTCTTCAACCATTGTCGTCTGAAAACAGCAGAAAATGGACCCTTGAAAAATTCAAGTTTTTTGGGGAGTGAAGAAGATCGAGAGGGGTTGGTATATATAATGTTTACGTAATTTCCTTCAACTCGTAATTATACGGTCGCTCAAAAAAAAAAAATTAACTCCCCAAAGTTGATAGATACACACATATATATAGGCGTACGTGTTTTTTTTCCAGAAATTAAGAAATTCTTCTAACATTTGACTTTATACAACATTTGTTTGTTATAATTAATTTAATATAAGGTGAATATAAAAATTCAGTGCCTAAAAACTCATGAACAAATATTTTTTTATCTAGAAGGCACAACTTCTCCCTTTCCAACTATTGAAGTAGACGGAGAATCAAAAGTTTTAAGTCATTTTGCACATAAATATCCCATCAAAATCATAGAAAAAACTAAAGAATTCTCGTACATGAGTTATCCAAAAATTATTTTATTTTCTATCAAAATCTAGAGTAGGTCTCTTATGAGACGGTCTCACGAATCTTTATCTGTGAGACGGGTCAATCCTACCGATATTCACAATAAAAAGTAATACTTTTTCATGGATGACCGAAATAAGAGACCCGTCTCACAAAATACGACCCGTGAGACCGTCTCACACAAGTTTTTGAATTAATTTAATGTAAGGTGAATATAAAAATTCAATCAGTCGAATTCCAACTATTGAAGTATACGGAGAATCAAAGTTTTATAATTTATGGATTATATTATATTGAATATATAAGGAGAGATGATTAAATATTTAATAAGAAAGACTATTTTAGAAAATTAAAAAAATATCAATAAATTTATATAACGAGGGTATAATTGTAAATGTAAATAAAAATTCACCAAATAAATTAAAGGTTAGTCAATATAGGGGCCTCAAATTTAATTAATTAGTAAGATAAAATATGTATTTGAAAATTTGATATCATTTCCACCCATCATCATCATTTAAGTGAGTACCGTTGAGACAGATCAGGCTCTAAGGGAGGCCCGAGAGGCGGCCTACACTTTTGTCTAGGGCCTCCCCTTAGTTGATTTGGTTTTTGGTCTCTGGGATTCTAGAACTTTGTAATTTTCTTATTCGGCTCTTCGACTGATTTTTATTCATTTTGATCATAATTATTTCTTGCATATATTAGTATTTAAATTATGATTTTTATTTGTTTTGTTATATTTTTTTGTGACAAAAATCGATTATTTACGCTTTTTTAGTTTGATGATTCTTATTGAGTTCTTTTTTAGTTTTAGATATTTGTTCTCTTCCAATACAATTGTTTATGTCATTATTTTTAGTTACAAGAATTTGGAATTTTGATTATTAGATGAAGTGATCGTATCGATCCTTTCTTCTTTTACGATCTAAAATACGCTTTATATTGTTTATATCTAAATCTCATATCAGAAATCAATTTTTGTATGAAATTAAATTATATTTTTTATTGGCGATAATTATGTGTATTTAATTATCAACTCATATGTATTATTTTTATAATTAATAAAAAATTATATATAAGATCTTACCCTAAAAATTAGGTAGGACAATGTCGAGCCATGTTTATTAATCAATCTGAACCAGAATTTTAAACTCTGAAATTTTTTAAATTGAGTCATCCGAACTAATATCAAATTAATTCAAAATAATATAAAACTAATATATATATATAAAGTTATATAATTAAATTTTAGCCCGGGTGGCAATATATGTGGTTCCGCCACTAGCCTAAGGCCTCAAATTTTTGGAGACGTTCATGTGTTGAGGTGACACTCAAATATTAAATATGCAATATTGATATGTTTCATCATATCAAACATGTAAGTGTCACTTTAGCGGTGCTCACATAGACGAGCATGGTTGATGGATAATTTTCAAGTTTATAGAACTTGTTATTAATTTTTTTGCATATTTTCATGTACACGTATATAAAATTTACCATTTTATTTTTTAGACTTTACATTTTAACGAGCTTGAGATGATTTACGAATAATAAAGTATTAAATCTGTATATATCTATACTATATTATTATGTGTGAGACTTTTAGAGTAACTAACTTAGAGGACACCAAAATATTTAATTTCATAA
>NC_133309.1:3060522-3061947 GCF_012295235.1 Primulina huaijiensis
ACCAAAATATTTAATTTCATAATTAACCTTCTTACCCTACTAAAATCTCATCAAGTCACTCCATATTTTACATAGACAAAATATAAACAAAACTTCTCTTTTAAATCGAACAACTTTTCTAAATTGAAAATAATTCCGTGTTCATTGTTTAATATTATTTATTAAAATTAAAAAAATAATAATACATGCAACGCGTGTGCATCTTTTACTAGTAAACTATTAAATTTAAGAATAAACGGTAAAAATTGATTTAATCTTAGAGATAAATATTAGGTTTCAAGAATATTCTATAGGATATGGACAACTCAAAATATTCTATACCTCCGCATTCTTTTATCCTTTGCCGTGATGATGACATTCATAACAATTACAATAAAATTTACATAAATTAATAAATGTTATGTTTACGGGTCGACTCTACTTATATTTACAATAATAAGTAATACTTTTGACATAAAAAATAATATTTTTTCATCAGTGATCCAAATAAGATATCCATATCATAAATTTGACTCGTGAGACCGTCGTACAAAAGTTTGTGTGATTAATTGATTTGAATTATACCCTATGTTTCAAGAGTAGGTCTCTTGTTAGACGGTCTCACGAATCTTCATCTGTGAGACGGGTCAACCCTACCGATATTCACAATAAAAAGTAATACTTTTAGCATAAAAAATAATATTTTTTCATAGATGATCCAAATAAGAGATCCGTCTCACAAAATACGACCCATGAAACCGTCTCACATAAGTTTTTGCCATGTTTCAATTACATAAATTCATCAAATTATATATGTTTTGAAATTAAATGACAAAAATCATGAATTATTTTACTTGCGTATTAATGTTTACTTGCATCCGAATCCAAAAAACTTATCCTCTAATTCGGGGAATAGACTAAATCTCTATTTCCGTTCTCATATATGAATTTTTATTTGAGGAATCTCTATTCTCACGTTGATATATTATACTTATCATTGCTCCAATAGTACATCTATGTTATTTATTAAAATTAAATCATTTTATTAACTAATTTTGGTATGATTGTGAAACTTTTTTATAAATCCGAAAACATCCTTTTATTATCCAACTATATATATGCCAATTGTTCTTTACATTGTATTTTAGATGGAATCGCGATAGAGTTGGATGAATGGCTAATTATCAAACAGAGATAAGCAAGAAGATTTTAGAATTCACACTTACTTTGTGTGTTTCATAGATGAGAAAAATAAAATTCTTATGCAATCAATTTCGAAGATCCGCAAGAGAATTAAACGATTTTTACCATTCAATTGGTGGCCAATCAGGTGTGGTTGAATGATGACAACTCAAACAACCTAGTTTGTGATTGTGATTCAATTTATGTAGAAACTTCANCTACCGATATTCACAATAAAAAGTAATACTTTTTCATGGATGACCG
>NC_133309.1:3066324-3123832 GCF_012295235.1 Primulina huaijiensis
AGAGAAAGAAAAAAAAAAAAAAAGAAACATAGGACATTTAAAAAAAAAAAAAAAAAAAAGAAAAGAAAAGAAGCAATCCTTAATTGAAACACCTTTGAGAAATATGAGTTTTGAATATCACATCACACATGTCTCATTATCTTGATCTTTTCTAGTAAATGTTTGAGTTTTGAAATTTCAACGAAAGTGAATTTTATAGTTTTCGAAGTGTGATCCTTTGATTGAGTGTGACGGAATTTGGTGGGTTAACAAATATTGATTGTGTCATTTTGTTGTGAATCATTGAATATTTTTATGTTACATTTAAAAGAATAAAAAGAAATTTTTATTTTACTTCCTTGTAAAACACAAAGGAAGCAAGGATAAGGATGGAGAAATTTTGAAAATTCTAAATTCATTCACGTGAGAATCTACAGTTTATTAAAAGAGATTTTATGACAAATTTCTTAATGTTTCATGTGGAGAGTATTGGGCTTTTAAAATTGTAATGACCCTGTGAGGACTCGGATTTTCGAAGCAAATCATACAAATAATAAACCTCGAGAATTTTAGCTCAAGCTTGTCAAACTCAGAGCTCAACAATTAAACTTGAAATTTCAGCTCAAGATGTGCAAAATACAAAATAATGGAGCTCAAGACATCGCAAAACCACAAGGACCAAAATGTTGCCAATCGAAGAAGAAAAACCATAGATCATGAACTCAAGATTTTAGCTCAAGGAAGCTCATTTATTTATGTCTTAAAGGAGCCAAAAAAATTCAGGCATGAGATGAGCTAGAAGTTGGACATAATTAAGACGTAAGGAATCACCCTTGATTGCAACAAGGTGACCCTTGGCTATGAATAAACTTTGATCACTTTGAGACTACTTGGACCATCATTCTTGGGCACTTGGAGGGTCACATTTTTGGCTAAATGGAGGGGATTTCAGCAGCCATTTTCAGCTTATAAATACCACCCACATGCTGAAGAAAGGCACAAAAGAACTCTCCCAAACCCACTCCAAGTTTCGGCCATATCAAGGAAGAGAAGGAAGGAAAGTCTCGGCCACTGTGTTCAACATCCAGGCACGTCCAAGTGCTGCTAAACAGACTCAAGGTGTTGTCCAAAAAGCTCAAAAAATTTTTGTCCAAAAGCTATCCAGGCACGTCCAAGTGCTGCTAAACAGACTCAAGGTGCTGTCCAAAAAGCTCAAAAAATTGTTGTAAAAAAGTATGACCAAGTGTCATCCAAGACTTGTTCGGAATACGGTTCGTGTTCGGTCAAGATTCATTAAAGTTCAAGAAAGTTTCGAATCACCCATTGAACAACTGTAAGTGGGATTATATGTGTTTTAAAGCATATGTATTTGTTAAAATTCGATCGTATACTGTATTTTTTCTTTGAATAGTTTCCTTCGCATTTGCATCTTTTGCTAAGTTCTGTTCCGATCTAATTGGTTCCGTCCGTTTCATTTGTTCCGTCCGATCCGTTTGTTTCGTCCCAATGTGATAAGTTTGATTGATATGATTCGAATGATGGCGCATCGAGAAAGCCTGTGAGGAAAAAGGCCCCAGAAGGAGCCCGGATACGGGAAAAAACACTAGAGGGAGCCTATTTATAGGTGAAGACCCCAGAAGGAGCCCAAAAACACGCATAGCCCATGATCATTATTATAAGATCTGTGTTCAGTATGTGATTCTGATCTAATAATATTTTGTTGTGTTAAGATTATGTTATATTTGATATGATCTGATCGTCTGATATAAGTTTCGAACTCTGTCTGTTTCGTTTTTGTCTTCTGCTTTGAAAAATGATCACTTTAAAGATATGTATATGTATAATTTGTTATTCTGGTATTCGATCGACTCCCACTTGTTGAGTGTTTCTCAAAAAGCTCACTCCCTTACGTCCCTCCCAAGATAATAATGAAGGACAGTTGGAGGAGACGGAACATGATCAATTTTGGGGCTGGTGAAGAAATCCAAAGTTGTAAAACTCAAGTCCCTGATTTCATGATTATAGTTTATTTGCTTCTGTATTTTGTACTTTTCTTTGTAAGAACAGCTTCTGTATTATTCGTATTTTGCATATGTAAAGACAATGTTCTTTTATGAATTAGACTGGTTTTGGCTATTTACTACGAGGCTTACTGTTTTCAATAAAATTGTTAAACAATGTCGGATGTCATCAATGCCTCGGTCTCGGGGCATGACATTTAAGTGGTATCAGAGCCGCCATGTTCATAATCCAGTTCAGAGTTTGATATACAATTTTGGAAAAAGCCTCATGCCTTCCTATCCAAATCATTCCCAAAAATCAAACTCATCTTCCATTGTTTAGTTTTCCAAATTTGATCTATTTTCAATTGTGAGTATATTTTAATGACTTATATCTTCGCATAGAAATCTCAAAACTTGATCTCATCAATTATTCCACACTCTCAATCGATGCGAATTTTTTAACTGTTCTTTTTTGGAAAATCCCACAAAAATAGTTTGTTCGATTCAAATATATTACGAATGTAGAAACTTTGATTTTCACCATTATTCTGAGCTTTTTCATCCGATTTGTCTAGAAGATGGCCGCCTCTCGTACTCGTGCTCAACTCGCCCTTCGCATGCGCTAGCTTACCATTGAAAACCAAACACGAGAGATTGCAACCCTAATGGCGCTAGAGAGAAACAAGAGAAACAAAAACTCATGAAAATTAAGGACTTACTTCAAACTGATGTATAACGTCTCACCCATTACCTTGGTCGAGTAGAGATCCAACTCCCCCTAACCCCGCGTAACTCATCTCACGTGGTACGACTAGTTGCCCTTTAACAAGAGTTGATAGAAGGATTAAAACTGAGAAGGATCTGACTAACCGCTCTTGTCATCAGCACGAAGACCTTGCTAGCAAGCAAGAACATTACATCGCCAAGCTTCATGACTCTATGGATAGACTGCAAGAACAAAATAACTATCTGCACCATGTCGTGGAAAACATGGAAGAAGAAGAAGAAGAAGAAGAACCAATGGACGTAGTGGGATAAGACATTGATGATGGAGAGATGATAGACTAGGGTAGACTAGTATTATGGTATGCTATGAAAAAAAGGTGTAACCTTCCGTAAAAAAATAATTTTAATATAATTATATTTTTGAGAATATGCCTATCAGATATAAGTTGACTTACATTTTTGAAAATGTACCTATCTAATAATATAAGCTTCCGACTTAAGATGAAATATTTGACTCTGTGATAATAAATTATTTATGAAAATCTAGAATAAGAATTATATAAGTTTTGATATTCAGCTATAGAAGTCGGTTTTTGTGTCAATAATTAACGATATGGACATTAAATTTGGGATGCTAAGTGCTAAATTTAAACATGTAGAATTTTGTAATATCTTATGAAGGTAAGAAACAATGTCTATTAAGAAATTTATATTATTTTTGGAAAAAGAAAGATCATTACCTTATGTAAATAAAGTAAGTTATGAGATATTGGTGGGTAATGAGGAAAGTGTAGCATACATAATAAGTTCTAATTCTTCTTACATAACAAAAAAAAGGTACGATTTGAGGAGAAAGGAATCCAACAACTCGTTTCTATTAGAGCACGCTAGGGTCATAATATTGATGAATAAATATTTAGTAAAAGAAGAATTATTTGAGGATTAGTTTCTTTCGTTCAAGGTTGAATGAAATTTTAATATAATTCTTGGGACTTAAGTCAACAGGCTGATGGTGAGTTATGTTCTAAGATTCTATATTGGCTTTAAGTTTTGAAATAGTAATCATGATAATTTGAAGGTAGAATAAAATCAGTATGAATATGCATATTTCAGTGCCGATCTTATTCAACATACTATGGTTGATTTCGACGTCATTCTGGGAAGGGAAAAAAATCATGAAACATTAGATTGTCTTGGTAAGAATGCATGTTAAACTCCAAACCAAGAATAAATCGTATTCTATGGAAATGACGAGGAATAGAAATCCCTTTTTTCTGTTTCCCAGACCTGGAAAGCCTTGAAGTATGGTGAAAAAGTATATCCAGCAATAATGAAAGAAGAAAAAGAAGGAATCAAGCTCAAGCTATAAAATATTCGAGTGGTGGAGAGTTCTGAAAGCTTTTCTGGAAGCGATACCTAGAATTATCACAGGCCTCGAAGTAGAATTCGAAATTAAATTGAAAGCTAGTATTGCATTAATATCTAAAGCACCCTACCAAATGGATTCAGCTAAACTCAAGGAGCTAAAAGAGCAACTCCAAGATTTGTTAGACGAGAAACAAATCAAACCAAGTGCTTCTCCTTGGAGAGCTCGAGTCTTATTTGTAAAGAAGAATGGTAAAAGTACAAGATAGTGTATCGATCTACAAAGAACTCAATAAGATCATAATCAAGAACAAATGTCATCTTTCAAGATTAGATGACCTTTTCAATCGGTTAAAAGAAGCTAAGATCCTTTCAAAGCTCGATCTAAGGTCATGCTATCACAACTGAAGGTCAAGGCAGAGAATATTCTTAAAATAGCCATCAAAACAAGGTATGGACACTATGAGTTCATAATAATGCTTTTTGATCTGACAAATGCTCCAACAACATTCATAGACCTCATGAACAGAGTGTTCAAGAAATTCCTCGACAAGTTTGTGGTAGTATTTATTGATGACATTCTTGCATATTCAACAAGTGAGGAAGACCGCAAGGAACATCTTCGCCTTACTCTACAAATGCCCAGAGAAAAATAATTATACACTAAATTCAAGAATTGTGGATTTTGGCTAAAAACTGACACATTCTTATGTCATATAATCTTCGAAATGGGCATATCAGTGGATCACAAGAAGGTGGAGGCAATCATGGACCGGTCTTGACCGAAAAACTGGAATAGAAATTTGAAGCTTTCTGGGATTAGTCGACTATTGTAGAAAATGTGTTGAAAGATTTTCTTCTGCTTACCAAGCTCAATCAAAATAACTAGAATGAAGAATGTGAGAAGAATATTTTTTATACTGAAAAAGAAAATCAATTCTATGCCAATATTAGTACTTTCTGAATAAGGTAGAAATTTCATTGTTTACAATGATATCAAAGGGAGGTTTGTAACGCGTTCTCATTCAAAAGGGGCAAGTTATTTCCTACGCATCGAGGAAATTAAAATAATGTGAGAAAAATTACCCAATACATGATATTAGCTACAATTGTACATGTGCCAAAGATCCGGAGGCACTACCTCTTTGGTGTCAAATGTTATATATCTATCGATCACCAAATCCTCAAATACCGTTCACACAAAAAGAATTAACATAAGGCATAAATGGTGGATCAAACTAATTAAAGATTATGACCAAACAATAAACTATCATCCGAGTAAGGCTAACAAGGTAGCTGATGTGCTAAGCCAAAATGATATGGAGAAAGTAATCTTAGACTCACTACCAGCGCAACTGAAACGTCCACTACTCGTTTTCTTAAAACGTGCTATAATTTTTTTTCCTCCTTAATCACCATAATTCGACATATACATATATATACTTTAAATTACCTTGACACCATTTTAAAATAAATCAACTAACTAACATTTGAAAATCAAAAGAAAATAGTTTCAGACATAAAATCGAAACTTTTTACCAAACCTAAAAGCATTATTTGAAAAGTATAGCTCATACTATAACCTCTCAAAAACCCCTCGAAATATAAATAAAAATTCGTAAAAATCTTTAACATATCTTGAAATCATAAATCATAACTAGTGCGGAAAACTAGCGTCGGTACTCGGGTTATGTGCACTTTCAGTCCAGCAAAGTCAACCATCAAGACCTCCATTATCATAATCACCTGCATCAATCATACCTAGTGAGTCTAAAGATTCAACACATCATAATCTTGATAACAAGTACTACATTTACAAAACACATGCACCGTAAAAATACTTGTACTTAAAATATCGTTTTCATGAAGATGCATAAACTTTAAACAATAACATTTTCATAAACATTTTCATGATGCATAAACTTTAAACAAAAACATTTTCATAATGATACATCAACTTTAAACAAAAATATTTTCATAAACTTTTCATAAACATTCCATATCATCATAAACATATTCATATGAACATGCATAACTTAAACATCAACATTTTCCTTTTTATCATTTCATATCATATATCCTTTCATCATGAGCATATATATTTTTCCTTTTATTGGATTCAGATCGTTAATCGTGACTTTCTTTTTCCTCATAAAGTCGATGGATCCATCTATTACGTAACCATAGTACTGGGCGGCGGGACATCAGCGACACTCTCACCCGTCAACTGAGCCTTGGCCTATCCTCATCAAATGGAAATACGATCTTCGGGCTATTTCTCAGGCCTTGTCCCATAGACGGGCTCCCCCTGGGGCCTTCTCCCATAAATGGACTCCTTCTGGGCCTCCTCCCATAAATGGGCTCTCTCTGGAGCCTTTTTCCTCACGACATCCCCATTCATATCCTTATATCCTCAATAGTCACAATTACTTCACCTTCTCCAATGTTTCACATTTTCATCACTTTATAAAAATCATGCATTTAATATCATTTTTCTTTTAAAAACGAGCATGCAACATATCTTTAAACTTTATCGTTTAATCTTAAAACCCATAATCATTTAAAATAATAAATCATAACATATTAAATCATAAAATCCATGAACATTTAAAACCAACATTTTAACATATTAAATCATAACCTTTAAAATAACATTTAATAAGTCATAAACATTTAAAATAGCATTTTGACATATTAAATCATAACAATTCCATAAACATTAACATTTAAAATAATCATAGTAGCATATAAAACAGCATTCAGGACACTGCCATGACGTTTACTAATTTCTAGGTGTAAAATTACCGTTTTATCCCTAGACGTAAAATTTCACGTTTTTGATATTTTCTTAATTTCATTGACTCTAACATGTCCTAAATAATTATTTAAGCTTACATGAATTTTCTCATATTTTTATTTAGCTTATATCGAGGACTTTTAAATTAATCTTTAAATATAACATATTAACGCGTTTTAATCCCGAATTAAACCAAACCTTAGTATAAAATTTTCAAATTAAAAACTTAGACTTTTAATAATTATTTGAGCTTAAATATAATTTTTCATAATTTTATTCCGTCAAAATTAGGCGTTTCTATTAATTCTTTAATTAACGTTTCGTGCGGTGATTAAATCTCGAATAAATCCAAAACTCATTATTTTCTTCCCAAATTTTAAAAATCACATTTTTATTAGTTATTCTACCCTTGTGAGCCATGAACCACACCCGTGGACCCATGGTTCTAATTTCACTTCTTTAATTTTCGTTTTTGACACATAATCGAACACATCGAGCCATCTCCTAAAATACTCGAGCCATGGTCGAGCCACCTCGAGCCAAACCTGAGCCAACCCACCTAGGCCCCCTCTTGACCAAGTACAGCCCAAAGAACCAGCCCCTAGCGCACTCAAACTCACCTGGACTGTAGACCGATTCTGCATGTGTGTGTGTGAGGTGTTCTAGTTGCACTAGGGCTCCTAGCTAGCCTAGGGCTCTTCCAGCCGAGCCACCACCAAACCACCATGATCATAACCGACCCTGGACCATGCCCAGACCCTGTCCAGCCCAGCCCAAGCCCGGGAACCAACGCTGCAAGCCCTGCCATAAGAATAAGAGCCGCGCGCCTCTAAGGTGTTTCTCATGTTCCCTCTCAACCAGCAGCCAATCAAGCCGCACCAGCCCCTGACCAGACCCTTGTGCACCCTATTAGGACCCTAAGGACCTAGCCTAGCCCAGCCCAAAGCCCCCTGGCTGAGCCTCTATCCCTACACAAGCTGTTGTACCTGCGCGCCTCTCCTTGAAGCTCTCGGGTGGAGTCCTGCTTTCTAGGACTCCTTCCCAGCCCCTGGTCTCGAGTCCTAGCGTGGCTAGGACTCTTCCCTGACTCATACCATGACCCAACCCTGACCCAGAAGAGCCATGCAAGGCCTAGCCCCCAACCTCCTTAAAACCGAGCCCCAAGTTCACCCAAAACAGAAAGTTGGTTCTAGCTTTGTTCATGTACGTGTGTAGCATGTTTCAAGTGTTCTATGACTCCTTAAACTTGTGTAAAACAAACCTTAATCCATACCCTAGCCATGGCAGCCCCTTAACCACATAATAGACAAGTTTTTGGATGAAAACACAAGCCTTAAAAACCACCTATGATGAAAATCGGAAAATACAACATGATGCAACTTGTTTTTTTATGCAAAACTCAATTAGATAAATACTATGGTGTGATAGACGAGTAGAAGGAAGAATATGGCGTGCCTTTGCGTTTTTAACGCCCGAATAATCGTTGACGAATCGAAGACGGCGACGAGAGGACATTGACTTGAAAACCTTGAAGAACTTTGATGCTTCCCTTGAAAATTATTGTGTGGGTGCCATATATTTGGTGGGGAGAAGAGTTGGAGTGTTTTATGGGGTGTGGGCGTGTGATGTGTGGCCTTGGGGTAGGGTTTTAGTTTTAAATAACAATTAAAATCTTAATCAAACTCTAATTGCTAGCTTATGCCCATTAACAATGTTAATTAGGCTCATTTAGCTCATTAGTGCTTAATTAAAATATTTTGTTTAATAACCTTTGTGAAATTATTAGCCGGGTTGTCAAAACGCTCGTATTTTTGTTAAAAATCCAACACCGATAAAAATTACGTCCCGGCGTATAAAATCACCTCAAAACTCCTTATTTTCAAAAATAATAAAAAGCATCAATCATATTTTAAATAATTAAAAACAGTTATTTAATAAAAATATTTTATATTTTTCAGCCCTCGATCTCCGTCCTCGATCGCAACTCGAATAACCTCTAAAAATACATTTTAATGCAACCATGTAGAAAAGTATATTTTAAACACGTGAACTTGCACAACATAATTAATTTATGCAAGTAAAACAATTAATTGAAATATATAAGGAATTTAATAACTTGCATACATGTGGTTCGCGTGGACTTTTAAATTTTCGGGGCGTTACAGTAACAATGCCTACAAGAATCAATGAAATTGAATCAAGATCAAGATCTTACCTTGACAAAAATTAAGGAATAACTCAAAGAAGGGAAAGCTCAAGAGTTTCAAACTGATGAGAAGGGTGTGCTATGGATGAAAGGGCGTTTGTGTGTACTAAACATCGATGGAATTCGAGAAGAAGTGATGTCTGAGGGACACAAGTCGAAATTTTCAGTCTACCCCGGAAGTACCAAGATGTACAGAGATTTGAAAAATAATTACTGGTGGAATGGAATGAAGACGGATGTAACTGTCTTTGTTTCTAAGTTCCAAATCTGTAAACAGGTTAAAGCCAAACATCAGCGACCTGGAAGACTTCTGCAACCACTAGAAATACCAAAATGAAAGTGGGAGCACATTTTCATGGATTTTGAGGTGGGATTACCAAAATCAAGGCAAAGTCATGATGTGATCTGGTAATTGTTGATAGATTAACAAATCTGCATATTTCCTACCAGTTCGAATGAACTACAATCTAGAAAAACTAGCCACCCTATATATGGAAAACTTAGTAAGATTACACGGTGTCCCGACAAGAATATTATTAGATAGGGATCCAATATCTGCGTCTCGGTTCTGGAAATGTTTCCAAGAAGCCATGGAAACCAAGGTCACTCTCAGCACAGCCTCAAACAGATGGCCATTCTAAAAGGACAATTCAAACTCTTGAGAACATGTTGAGGGCGTGTGCTCTAGATTTCAGTGAGAATTGGAATGAACACTACCCCTAATAGAATTTCCTTATAATAATAACTATCACAGTAGTATCGAAATGGCTCCTTATGAAGCTATTTATGTACGAAAGTGTAGGTCACCACTATGCTAGGATGAAATTGGAGAGAAAGCCATCACATGACCTAAGCTAGTCCAAATGACTATTGATAAAGTAGTTATCATCAGGGAGAGATTCAAAGCAGCACAAGATCGACAAAAGAGTTGGGCCAACTTAAAAAGAATACCGTTAGAGTTCGAAATCATTGAAAAGGCTTACGTCAAAGTTTCACCTATGAAGGGAGTAGTCCGCTTCATCAAATCAGGAAAATTAAACCCAAGGTATGTCAGACCCTTCGAAATCCTCGAAAAAGTAAGAACCTTAGCTTACGGTTAGTTTTGCCACCGAACATGTCAAGAGTCTACAATGTTTTCCACATTTCACAGCTAAGAAGATACATCCTTGATCCGAATCATATTCTTGAAGTCATACCACTGCTAATAAAAAAGAACATGAATGAAGAACTAAAATATGAAGAGGTCCCTATCCATATAGTGGACACCAATGCCCAAGTGTAAGGCACCAGACCATGTCAAAATACAATAGTCCAATCATACTAAACATGAAGCAACATGTGAGCTTGAAGAGAAGATGCGTACCAAATACCCGTACCTTTTTGAAGATCAAGAAAAAGCAAGTTTCGTGGGTGAAACTTCCGATAAGGTGGGTGGGATGTGAGGACTCGGATTTTCGAGACAAATCACACATACAATAAACCTCGAGAATTTTAACTCAAACTTGTCAAACTCAGAGCTCAAAAATTAGACTTGAAATTTCAGCTCAAGATGTGCAAAATACAATATAATGGAGCTCAAGGCGTTGCAAAACCATAATGACCAAAATGTTGCCGATCGGAGAAGAAAAATATTTGCTCATGAACTCAAGATTTTAGCTCAAGGAAGCACATTGATTTATGTCCTAAAGGAGCCAAAAAATTTCAGACATGGGAGGAGCTAGAAGTTGGACATAATTAAGATGTAAGGAATGACCTTTGAGTGCACCAAGGTGACCCTTGGTTATGAATAAACTTTGACCACTTTGAGGCTACTTGGACCATCATTCTTGAGCACTTGGAGGGTCACATTTTTGGCCGAATGGAGGGGATTTCAGCAGCCATTTTCAGCCTATAAATACCGCCCCACATGCTGAAGAAAGGCACAAAAGAACTATCCCAAACCCACTCCAAGTTTCAGCCATATCAAGGAAGAGAATGAAGGAAAGTCTCAGCCATTGCGTTCAACATTCAGGCACATCCAAGTGCTGCTAAAACGACCCAAAGTGCTGTCCAAAAAGCTCGAAAATTTTTTGTCCAAAAGCTCGACCAAGTGCCGTCCAAGACTTGTTTGAAATATGGTTCGTGTTCGGTCAAGATTCGTTCAAGTTCAAGAAAGTTTCGAATCACCTATTGAGCAACTGTAATTGGGCTTATATGTGTTTTAAAAGCTTATGTATGTGTTGAAATTCGATTGTATACTGTATTTTTGCTTTGAATCTTTTGCTTCGCATTTTCATCTTTTGCTAAGTTTTGTTCCGATCCGATTGGTTCTGCCTGTTTCATTTGATCTGTTCGATCCATCTATTTCATCCCAATGTGATAAGTTTGATTGTATGATTAGAATGATGACGCATCAGGAAAGCCTTGAGGTAAAAGTTCTCAGAGGGAGTCTGTCTATAGGAAAAGGCCCCAAGGGAGTCCAAGTTCAAGGATAGCTCATGGTCATTATTATAAGATCTGTGTTTAGTATGTGATTATGATTTGATATGATTTTTTTTTGTTAAGATTCTGTTCTGTTTGATATGATTTGATCGTCTGATATAATTTCTGAACTCTGTCTGTTCCGTTTTTGTCTTCTGTTTTGAAAAATGATCACTTTAAAGATATGTATATGTATAATTTGTTATTCTGGTATTTGATCGGCCCCACTTGCTGAGTGTTTTCCAAACGCTCACCCCCTTACATCCCTCCCAAGATAATAATGAAGGACATGTGGAAGAGATGGGACAACATCAATTTTCGGGCTGGTGAAGAAATCCAAAGTTATAAAGAACAAGTCCATGATTTCATGGTTATGGTTTATTCGCTTCCGCATTTCGTACTTTTCTTTGTGAGAACAGCTCCCGTATTATTCGTATTTTTCATATGTAAAAACAATATTCTTTATGAATTATACTGATTTTGGCTATTTGCTACGAGACTTATTGTTTTCAATAAAATTGTTAAGCAATGTCGGATGTCACTGATGCCTCGGTCTCGGGGTGTGACATACCGATTAATTTATATGTCATTTGACAATAATTAAGATTAATTATTTTAAATTACTCAATTTAAAATAATTAAGAAAAATAATTAAATTTTATATTTAAAATATGTATTAGAAAATATCGATTTGTAGATGATTTAAAATACTTATCTAAATTTTATAGCAACAGGCGCATCGCGCGATGGTGCAGGGGCGGGGTTCGACCGAAAAATAGCATTGAGTGGAGGTAGGGACTGAACTCGTCGGAAAATGAGTTAACTAGCTGTGAAAAAAGCATGTTATAGGCTACATTTTGGTACCGATATTTCAAGGTATTTCACGACTTTGATTTTTGGCTGTCGGTGTTGATCAATATTTTCCGGCCCTTGTTGATTGATTTCAGTATTTTTGGGTTGTAAATTGCATATAATTGAGCTTAGGACTTTTTTCACAACTAGTTAACTCGTTTTCCGACGAGTTCAGTCCCTATCTCTGCTCACTGCTATTTTCGATCGAACCCCACCCCTGCACCACTGCGCGTTGCGCCTGTTGCTGACTAGCTTAGTTTTAGGCTCGATTCTAGCCATTGTTGTTCAGATTACAAGCTTCCTCTATGCGGATTGTTGCCTATGTGAATTTAATTCATTTTTGGCTCAAATATTGTATCATTATTTACAAAATATTGGGTTATTGTTGTAGGTTCTGTAATTTGGCGATTTGGAGGTATAACTCAGAGGACCTAAAATTTATCGTTGAATTAATAATGCGATAATTTGAGGAATTTATGATAGTTTTATAATGATCGTAATTTATCGCAATAATTCGAGCTAGTAAAATAATGTAATTCGAATATTGTGAATTTTTTTAGATAAAATTCAAAGTTTGGGAATTTAGGAAAATTAAACGGTTGAATATTAGTTTAACGTTATTTAAAACTAAAAATAATATTTTGAGACAAATTAAATATAAATGATTGATTTTATGAATTTTAATCGAATATTGAGATTTTAGAAATTTAAAATGGTTGAGGTACGTAGAGATCAGTTATTTCCACGATGTCTGAAAGAGAAATATGATGATCATGTATATGATTTACTTGTAATTTGTTGATTTATGTGATATTATATGTTGACTTGCATATTATCATTGGGTAATTGATACACAAAATAAAATAAAATATTTTTTTGTCTACACACATTTTAATTTTACGTAGACACATCAATGTCATTGAACATATCATATTGAGTCTGTCTGTTATTGAGATCCAATTATATTTCGGTTGATATCCGTTATATATATGATATGATATTGTGTCATGTAGATGTTTGGCTGCCTTGATTCAGTCCCTCTTATATAGTTGATGGCTTCGAGGATGGGCCATATGCCAAGCACCGTCGCTCAGTCGTGGACCAGCTTGAGCATATTATCTATTATTGTTGATCACGATCATTTGACTCATGATATCCTGATATCTTGCACCTATTCATGCATTGCAATCTTGTATGACATCATTGCATTTCTATGTCATATAACGTTGTTTCTTTATGTCTTATACTGGGTTTCTGCCCCTCGAGAAGGGGCTGTCGTGTCTTTTGTGTGTGGACATGACATGTGGTACAAGTGGTTCGACCTCAGGTGCTCGAGAGGAAGCATCGAGAAGTACCAGAGCTCTTTGCAAGTGGGATCAGTTGTATTTAGGTATTGCGTAGTGTTGTCATCTCCCAGATACTATATTTTTATATTAGCAAGATTGTATTATGTTATTATGGAGCCTTGTTGGCGATGTGATATTTTTATTTTGTATATGTCATGATTGTGCTTGACCGACACTTGTTTATGTTGTTGTGGTTATTGATGGTATATGTTGTTTATTTTGAGTATTTGATTTTCTGGTATGTCTTATTTACGGGAAGGTCATGCCGAAATTTTTGACCCCTGAGAGGGGTCTCTCATGTTTTTTTTTGTGTGAATATGACATGTGGTACAGGTTGTTCGACCTCAGGTGCTCGAGAGCAAGCATCAGGAATTACCAGAGCTCCTTGAGAGTGGACTCAGTTGTATTTAGGTACTGCATAATGTTGTCATCTCTCAGGTACTATATGTATATATTTGGAAGATTGTATTATTATATTTTTTGTTTGTATGTGTTATGATTGTGCCAGACCAACATTTGTTTATATTGTCGAGGTTTTAAGGTCATATGTTGTTTTTTTTTTCAGTATTTGATTTTCTGGTATGTTCTATTTACGGGAAGGTCGTGCCGAAATTTTTATAGGCCCAAACGTAAATTCTTAACTCACTTTTCGTTGTTTACTAATTAATCATGATTGCAAATTAATAAATCGTAATTAGAATAATGAGACCTCACAAAAATTTTGGCCTGTTAATTTGAGAGAAAAAGGGAGGCATAGAACTTCAATGACACACAACAAGGACATAATACAACATAACGACAACAACAGAGAGGAAGAGGGGAACATGGAGGAAGAAGGAAGGGAAATCACGCCTACCACGCTAAGATTTTCCTATTTCTTTCTATATTTTATTCTTATGAATTCAAACATTGAATTTATACTTTATTTTGATTTTATGAAATAAATTTATTTATGCTAAGATCACAATAAGACCAAACATTACTTTGTCTAATATTTGATTTATTTTTAATATATTATTTTTCTTGATTTTAATTATTAATGTTGGCTTAATATTTTTTGTTAATAGACAGATAAACTATTTACATGTTTCTTGATTAATCACGAATCGGAATAGGATTTGTTAAATATAACAACAAAGACGGCAATCAACAATATTCAGTTTGAATGTGCAGTTTTAGGTGAAAATGAAATTTCACAACTATTTAATGCATGTAGATCTAATTAAATTCAATTATAAATAATTAGAATGCTAGATTTAAATAGTTTATTAACTCGGTAAATCGTTTAATAAATAACTTAGTGATTTCATCGTGATTGTGTAAAATAATTTAATAATTAATTGGAGTTTAACACGTGTCAACATAGTAGAGTTTGATATTGTTGCGTGTCTTAATTCTTTATTTGAAGTTAAATATCACATTGATCATTAAATCCATTGTTTTTTTTTATTGGAATTGTTTTTATTTAATTAATTTAGATTAATAATTAAACCTTCTTCATTTTATTTGTTTTATCTAGCTTAAATTAAGTTATAAAAATTCTAATAATTAAATATTAGTTTATGTGATATCGACACTTGGATTCATAATCTATTTTCTATAACGTAACCTAATCCATTTACTTGATTTATTATCAATCGAATTCGTCGATCATACAACATAACATATTTAATCAAATTTTGGTAACGAAATCTCAAGAGAATGGCAGGACACACCCACCCTCTGACCAACTCCGCTATGAATCATATTGAAAGTCGAATGGTTCACAATGGGACAAATATAGGACAACGTGTGGGCACATACAAGAGTGGGTCTCATGTGAGACCGTCTCACGGATTTTAATATGTGAGACGGGTCAACCCTACCCATATTCACAATAAAAAGTAATACTCTTAGCATAAAAAGTAATACTTTTTTATGGATGACCCAAATAAGAGACCCGTCTCACAAATACGACCCGTGAGACCGTCTCACACAAGTTTTTGCCATACAAAAAATATAAGGGGTAATTGCTGAGTAAGATTCAGTTCTATTGTAAATTACATATCTAATTTGATTCAATGGATATAATAAATTTTGTATATTTGTGCTATAATTTCAAGTATATCTACCTATATTTCTTGTTTTAATTTTCGCGTCTTACATATCCATAAATAATATACTATATCTATGCTGATTATTTCAGCGATATATACTTATATTTTACCTAAAAAGATCAGGGAGTTGAAACGATAAAAAAAAAAATTGGGGCCAGAGAACTTGAACTAAGTTTTTCTGATATGGAACTGAATCTTAATTTACGATTAAAAAAAATTGAGTTTTAATTGACTAAATTATCAAATTTTTATTTTGACATACTAAAATTTATTTATTTTGATGGAGTGCTTACGTGATATCGAAAAATACTGACATGATATCGAAAAATGCTTAACTAATATCAGAAATTGATGAATTGTCTGATGTCACTTCATTAACTAGGTCAAAATAGTCGAAAATTAGAATTAAGTGTACCAAAATTTGAAACTCAGAACGGACCGAAACCCAAAATTTGATAAGTTAATAAACAAAAAAAATATTTTCTTCCTATTAATTATATAAAGTTCAATCATATAAAAGATTTATAGAAAATTAATTTTCTACTTTAAATAAATATATTAAATGTTTAACTTTCAATATGTAGAATATTTTAGAAAAACGTCGTTTGCCTATAGTTTCAATAATATTCCAAAGACTAAATTTCTCTCGGACGATTGAATTGATCTTACTTGTTCATTTTCAGGTCCACTATTATTAATAGCAATAGGACTTCATTTGTAAATCCCAAAAATTGTATGATGTGGATAGAATTAATTGTTATCTTTTCTCTTCAAACTTCTTAGTATTAAATTATATTAAAATATTAATTTATTCTTGGGGTAATTCGGATTGGTGATATGGTCCCTTATACTTTCAGAAAATTTAATACCATTTGTTGTAATCTAAAAACTTAAATTTGAGGAAAAAAGCTCCAGACAGAAAAAAAAAACCGATTTGACGTGCTTGTTTACTTAAAATTTTTCCAGATCCATGAAATCTAGGCAATGGTGAATGTTCTCGTTTCTTGAAAATGTTGTTGATCAAATTTGAAAGTATTCGTAAATAAAAATCTGGAGAAATATAAGACATTGGTCGCCTCCGGTTTTGCCTCTACACCACACAATGTTGCTTTGTTTTCGCATTTCTCAGGGTAATTTTTGTTTACTTAATTACATGGTTATAAATCAATTTATTGGATCATGTATTTTCTGTAGTTTCCATATAATATTTGATATAACTTTTGAATTTATCTTGTTAGAAGGTGATGCTCCAGGAAAAATATGGGTCGTTATAATTNATTAAATGAAGATTCATTTCCTTAAATTAATAATTGAAATATCACTATTCTATTTCAGAAAAGGGTCAAAAATACCACCACTCTAAATTAATCTTCAGTGTCATGTATCATCATAATCATTATCCCATCATTTTTTTAGAATTAAATTTGCTAAGGTTCGAAGCTATTAACAGAAAATTTGAATTCGTTTTCATTGTATATTTCCTCTATTTCAATATTTCCCGTTAATTCATACTTAATTTCGATTTATTTCAACTTACCTCGAGGGTATTATGCTCAAAATAAATAATATGTATAATTGAAATTAAAAAAATAATTTACAATATTTACGTGGTTATAATTTAAAAAATAACTTAAAATGAAATTTGTTGTCACATGTTCTTAGTTATTCCAAAATTATAAGTAAGTACTATTTTAGATTTTTAATGTGTAATTTTTTAACTTTAGGACCATATTTATCAATTAATTGATGTAATAAGTAGATAAATATCAACATCATATATTAAAATATTTTCTTCCACTCTTATATTGCGTAATTAATTAAAATACATTCATATAATTCTATTTACACTTTTATATTGCTTAATCAATTCAAATCATTTCATATCATTGTATTTGTATTGTTATGTTAGTTCAATTTAGTACTTAATTTGACAAATCATTATTCCAAATTCTTATAATTTGTTTTGATTTATTTTTTCCCGAACGAAATGTTGTTTGATGTATTGGATTATCAATATGCAAAGAGTAAAAAATATTTTTATTATTAATTTAATTTTTAGTTATTTAGAATATGAGCTCACGTGCGGATGCACGTGCTTTTATGCTAGTGTATGTAAAAAAGACATTGCAAGCAATACACCTAGTTAGGGTGTGTGGATGCCCTGACAGCCTGAAACCAAAGAATGAACATTAGAAAGATGGTTCGAGGTGTGCTCTGGCATTTCCCTTCCGATACTTAAGTCAAATATATCCAGAAATATATAGTGAATGTATATAAGAGTTAGTTAAAAATATAAATTAAACATGTTATTTATAGAAGAAATAAAATACTATTCTTGGTGAACCATTGGGGTCAACGTCCTAGATCGGGATTGATTCCCCTAAATTTGAGTAAGAACACTACCCTAGGATATACTCTCATCCAAGGAAAGATATTAACTTCTTTTTATGATGGGATTTCCCTCTCCTCAGAGTTGAGGTCAAACAGGGGCAACCTTATGGTCCAAACAAGTCTTTTTCAAGATATATTGGTTTGGATACCAATGCAAGGGTCGAAAAATCACTTTCTCGTTAGTACAAACTGTCTAAATCACCTCGGATTTGTGGGATTTGTATTCCCATAGGAGAGTTGAGAAGTACATCTGTCATTACTCTCAAATTGGAACTTTCCTGCTTTTGAATAAGATCTCTCGTTGACTTGAGACGTGTACCTAACCTCGCCAAAAAGAGGTCGGATCCCAACCAACTATAAGTAATTTTCGAGATACTAACCCTTGTTAAGTAATTTCCGAGCCACTATCCCTTACTATACGCACCACCGACACTCTTCCCTCCGAACCCACCTTGTGGACACCTAACCTCGCCCTAAGGATGTCGTCTCTTGATCCACCTCGGGTGAACATCAAATTATGACTCCTGGAATTTGGCCTCTTGGACGAGGGTGGGCACAAGCACTTGCATGGGCCTCATGTTATTGGGTCTGACTAACCTCACCCCAAGATCAGAACGAAAGAAAAACTAAATTTTTTTATTTAAAAAAAAAACTAGCTTTGTCAATAATAATTTAACATATTTTATGTTATATAATAATATTACATTTACTTTTATTGCATACCAAATTATCGGGAAACCAATTAAATATAAAATAAATATGAAAATATAATTTCTGAAAAAATCAAACAATTGAAATTTAAAGATGGACAGTAAATTATAATACTTTTTATTGAATGCATAAAAATACTAAACTATGCTGAACTAATTTGAAAAGGCTATGTAGTCTTCAAATCATATTTTCGTACGCTTTGTAAATAATTTGGCATATTGTGATCCAAAAGGGGAGAGATAAAACAAGTATTTTAAAAAATACAAAAATTCCTATGAAACCGTCTTATATGTCAATTTTGTCCGACTCGATCCTACCAATGAAAATATATTAATTTTTTATGTAAAAAATATTATTTTTCACGATATATTTGAATCGGTTCGATCCATCTCACAGGAAAACAACTCAACTTTTTTTTTATAAAAAAAGTGGCATAATTAAGAAATATGAAGACTATTTTTGTACTATATATTATTTTTTATGGCAATATATACTATTTACCAATTTAAAAAGTTAAGATCATGGATTCATCATAATCTCGACCGACGATCAGACATCGTCGATGTGACGACGGTACAAAACTCGTTATTATGATGCAAAATGAAAATTTCGAGAATCAAAATTTTATACTGATTCTATTTTGACATATGCAGATTTTGGAACTTTTTCACTTAATTAGGCAGTTGCACTCTTCTCACAAAACTTGCAGTCATGCTAACTCTCGCATATTTAAATATAGAATCTACTTGTAAACTTATTTACAAGTCATTTGTTTGATCTCCATCAAACATAATCATCAAATTCAACTCCTAGAATTTGACTATATCAACGAGAATACAAATTCAATACTTGTGTGACACTGAATGGTTTATGGATACAGCTAATCGTAGGCTCACAACTCATGTGATTAGAAATAACATTTGTTCTTAGATGAACTTACTCTTGTTAGCCTCATTATGTGCATCAACTCTTTGATCACAAGAACATCCGAACTCAAGTCTGATTGCACTCATCGAATCATGATAAGAATGTCTATCAACATCGTCCCATGATCCCCTAAGTATTACTGGTAATGTCAGCGAGAACCAATATGTTATGGTCAGCGTAAAGTACGGTCCTTTCAACACATATATCCCGACAGAATCTGCAACAATTTGTATATCGAAAGTTACAAATGAATTTGATAACGATATGATGCATCTTTGAGTAATCATAGTGTTGTCGTATGTGCAACTAGAGAAACACATTTCCATAAAGCACATATCTTACTCTGACAAGAGATTTCTTGTACTATTAACTCATCATATCACATATGATATCAAAACCTGTAGGTGAGTGGTGAATCCCCGACTACAAATTATCGGATCCTACGTATGTCGGAACTACACCCAACCTTGCCGCAAGATGACTCTCGTAGAGTCAACAAAAAAGTCAAAGTGCAACCTTAGTATGTAGAGCCTCTCGAGTCAAATGACTAATGTATACAACCATAACTGCGGATTAATCCTCTCGATAAGTGATAACCACTTGGAAAGTTCGAGGTAAGGTTTTTCAGTGACTTACCCCATATGCACTCATCTGTATGATTAGACATCTTCATCTGTATATATCAATGCAAGCTGTACAAATAAAGTTCTTGAATATACTATAGTACCATAAGGTCCAACAATCACGTTGATAATGAAATTCATTAGCTGTTAGACCTCATATATGGTACTATATTAAATTCAAGAACTTTATATATATATATATATATAAAGTAGATGTCATAATTGTATAAATATGCAAAATATTATTAAATAAATATTGTTTTTTAGCCAAAAGTCATTAAAGCTTAAACCATAAGTTGGTTTGTTGTACACCTACTTTAACAACATCAACAAGCATGTTGTATTGATGTTTTATATATACTAGACTTATACATGATACAAGACTATTACACATACAAATTCAACTGAAATTATGTAGAAATACAGACATCACAATGACAGAAAATATGCATAATTTCCTTATCAAAATAATTTTAACATTCATGAAGATCCCTATGTATCAAGCTTGTGTACAAGATTGCAGCATCCATCATGTGCTGCCCTATTACATGCAATGCTCTTCTTGTCGGGATGTTTTCCCCTTCCAACAAATCCATCGTTCACAAAAAATTCAAATTCTCCCGTTTTGTTCCAATAGTCCCTAATCTTGACTTTAAATCCCTTCTTCTAGCATAATTCATACAACCTTGAGACATGATGCATCTTTAGAGATGAAGGCACGACTAATAGAACCAATAAATTGTTTATTATCTGCAATCTCCACATTTGGGGCATCGATGAGTCCAATGAATGCAAAGGATACTCCTTCGTCTCGTGTCTAAATTCTTCGATCGCATATAAAAAGTATTAGCATTCAAGAAAAATAAACAAATGTAGTTGAAATAAATATTTATCTTTACTGTTGTATAATCCCCAACCTATACTCTACAACCGGAGGACCCTCCGATTCTATCACTAAAGAATCATTCCCCTCCGCCTCAACAGAACGAGCATCTTCCTCTCTTGCCTCCTCATTCTCCTTAGGTAACGAAGCGATGGCTAGGTCGAAGTATGAGAAACTCTTGTTGTCTATAGGAAGAAGTCCTGCCTTTTTTAATTGATCCCGACATTTATCAAATCTTGTCTTAAAGAAGGAGTACACTTTGTCTCCAACCGATGCTTTAAACTCAGAGGATTCGAGGAAGGATGCCCACCATTTTTCTTTGGACTGAAGGAGGGTTTCCAAAGTAGACTCGACCGTAATGGCCCGGGTCCTATAGCCATCGAGCTCTTCCTTCAGAGAATTGATCCTCGCCTCTGATTGGAGAACCCGGGTAATCGAGAGACAAGGCGGCTTGCTCTGCATCAAGCAGGGCCCGAGCTTATTTAAGATCCCGAGAGATTGGAGCTCGGGCAGCCAGAAGACTGGAGTAGCTAGGGAAAAATCTATCTATGATAGGATAGAGCCCGGGCATTCCGATACAGGAGTCTTGTCTTAGATTGTAGGTATGGGGCACTATGAATTGGTCATCATTACAAGATCTTTTAGCGTGTGAAAGAGTGACATGACTCAATCGAAGTAAACATAGGCTGTCTGACTTAACAGTGTCAGTAAAACAGAAGCATGGACAGCCATCTCATCATGAGTAGTAGCTGGACACTAAAAATAAAATCATCATTAGTTATCCTCCTATAAGAATAAAGGTTTGTTTATTATTGAGCTATTCAGATATCTCTTCTTAAAAAAAAAAAAGAAATACTCACTCTCTTTGAAAAATACTNGAACATTAAATTTTTTTTGCGAAACATATTATTTTTAATTTTAGATATGGGCCAGATCAGCCGGTATCATGGATATAGACTAGTGAGACGGTACTAGAGACCTACTCAAAAAATTATTGGATTATATTTTCATGTTTATAGAACTTATTCATAAATTTTTTGAGTAAGTCTTTTATGAGACGGTCTCTACAATGAAAAGTAATACTTTTGATATAAAAAGTAAAACTTTTAAAATTTGTCGGGTCGAATATCTGTCTCATAAAATTAACACATGATAATATCTTGTAGGAGTTTTTGAAAATTTTTATATATTTTCTTAATCGATATTTTTATTAATATTCGAGTTCAATGAAAAAATAAATTGGGATGACTTATGTAGACATTAATTAGTACTTTGAGACTTCTCCTTGTCCATATTTACAAAAAAAAATATATGTCTCACAAAATTGACCCGTGAGTAGAGATGTCGAGGCGGGTATGGCTAAACCCAAGACCCGTCCCATAAAGAAAACTTTGACCCATTACCCGCCCCACCTCGGTTAAATATTATTTGGACCCACCCCACCCCGAATACGAAATGGGGTCGGGTAGACCCGCGAGACCCGTGAGACCCGAATTATTTTTAAATGAAAACAGTAATCATCTTATCACATGACTGAATTATGAAACAAACAAGCCTCTAAATACAACATAATAAAAAAAATAATTCATGTCTTCGACCACACTTAATAATAACAAACAAAGTATTTTCATGAAATAATGAATTACATAAAAAAAAAAGAGTTACTAGCTCTCCAAAAAAAAAGTATTGACATCTCCAAAAATAACTTATAACAGAACTTAAACAGATTAATGTAAAATCGGCGAGTAAGCAATTTTTCAGACACATTTTTCAGGATCATCTTTCTCTTCATCAAGAATGGTGGGACAAGTTGATAAATTACTTGAAGAATTACTTACAAAATTAAAGAGATAAAGTACGTTGAAAAAATAAAACTGTAATTTAAAAACGTAAAAAAATGTAATTTAAAGAGAAAAAATACAGTAACAAAATTAAATTGAAAGTACAATAACAAAATAAAAAGGTGATTTATTTACCTTCCACCTCACCTCACAACCATCTTCGCGAGCACATCAATTTATATCCACATATATGGGGCGGATATTAAAGTACTCATGACCCGCCCCATACCCATACGGATCTCAAAAATTGGACCCGAGACCCGTCTCATAAACCATTTAGTATGCCCAAACCCGTCCCAGACGAGGCGGGTCCATTGCGGGTCGGGGTAAAACCCGGACTCATTGACATCCCTATCCGTGAGAACATCTTATAAGAGTATTTGTGTAATTAGTATTGACATGTATGCTAATTTTATTTTCGAATAATTAATAATAGATATGTATAACTCATCATCATGTAAAATGTATAAAATTTATATTTAGAAAAGTCTATATTTTCATACAATTTTAATTGTTTTGATTTAAATGGTCTGTATTTACGCTAGCTGAAAAGTTTATATAATTTAGACTTTAGATTTTAATTAAATAGTTATATTAATATAATTAGTTTCAGAATATTTGACTTAAAAAAAATTTCCAAACTCGTTGAAATATATAATTTCAATTTTTTTTTAAGAATTAGAGAAAAGTATTTTAGGGAGAAGTATAAATATTTTTTATGTATTATTTTTGTATAAATTAATGAAACGTTTCTTTTACCAGAAAAAATAATTTTTTTGAATTTTTAAAATTTGCTATAAGAATTTGGAAAATTCTTCCTAATTTAAATACTAGTAGTTTAAAATTTTAAAAATGTATTACGCACTGGGAAATTTTTAAAAATAATAGTTGACTTCAATGGGATATTTATAAAGCAAGCACCAAGAAATTTCAATTCTTCTTTTAGAAAATGTTATATATTAAAGAAAGGAACCCAATTTTTTTTTTTTTTATATATAAAGAAAACAAAATTAAAACGGTTTTCAACGGAAAGATTCATCTTGTCGTTCTACTAAGTCAAATATATTTCTATAAACAACGAATATTGTTTGAACATTATAGATTCAAGCATCTCGTGTGCATATTAATATTGTGAATATAATGTAAAAAATTATGAAGAAACATCCAAATATATTTGTTGGAACACTTGAGTTTTTGTTAGGACCAAAAATTATAGCGGTTAGTCAAAGTGCAACTTTTTTCCTTATATTTGTGACATCGCAGAGTGCACTACTTGGGTGTTAATGTGTCGGGATGTTAGGCCTATGAGTCCGAGGAAGTGCGTGTATATCTGCTGGTGCTGTCACATATTACTTAGAGATCAGTCTTACCCCTTCCCTATCGTTGGCCATGTCCCCAGCAGAGATAGTATTACCCGTTAAGATCTGGTGTTACTCTTTTACGACCCACTTAGTCAACCAGATCAAGCGGCACAACGTCAGCAGCTTGACGTATGAGAATTTTTCAGGAGGTCACTCATCCCAGTACTATTCTCACTCATGCACGCTTAACCCAACATTCTCCAACCAAGAAGTATAGAAATATGCTTCATGGGAGACTTGAAACCATGACATCGATCTGGTACCGATTGTTAGGATCAAACGCTTATCACTAGGCCAAAAGTTATATCTGTTAGCCAAGGCGCAACTTTATTTTCTTATACTTGTGGCAGCACAGAGTTCACCTACTTGGGTGTTAATGAGTCGGGCTGTTAGGCCCATGAGTCCCGAGAGGTGCGTGTCTATCTGATGGTGCTGTCTCATATCACTTAGAGACCAGTCTTATCCTTTTCCTACTGTCGACCCTGCCCCAGCAGAGACAGTATTACCCGTTAAGATATGATAACACTCTTTTTTGGCCCACTTAGTCAACAAGATCAAGCGGTGCAACGTCAACAACTTGACGCATGAGAATTTCCTCGTAGGTCACCCATTCCAGTACTACTCTCACTCATGCACACTTAACCCAACAGTTTTGATGATGAGTACTTAAATCGTAAGCAAAAATTTTAAAAAAATGAATTCAGTTGCCACCTCGCTTATTTCATAATCGAACATAAAGAACTACAAAATATATGGAACATTTACTTTTACATAAGATTATTCGTGAAACGTTCACTACTCTTTTTTTTAAATATACTAGAAATTTTTTTCCCTACTACTCTCAGCCGAAATATACATAATATATTTTAAAGTACTTTTGCACCATTTAAAATAAACCAACCAACTATTATTTAAAAATTGGAAAGAACGCATTTAAACGTAAAATCATAAACGTCAATCAACCCTAAGCTAAAATTATTTAAAAAATAAACTTAACTCTAACATCCTCTCAAAAACCTCTCAAAAGCATCATAAGTCATAAAATATTAAAGTAATCATAAATCATAATGCGGAAAACTAGCGACGATCCTCGGGTTGTGTGCACCTTCAGTCCAGCTAGTTCAACCATCAAGACCTCCATCAATATCAAGCTCACCAGCATCGATCACACCTAGTGATTTTATTGACTCAACAAACCTTAACCATGATATCAAGTAATACATATACATTCACAAGTAACAGTGAAAATACTTTTAATAAAATAGCTTTTCATGAACATAAACTTTAAACATTTTCCTTTTATCATATACTTTTTTCTTTTCATCATACACGTATACGTTTCCCTTTCTATTGAATTGATATCCTCAATTGTGACTTTCGTATCAGTTGTAGGTCGATGGATCCATCTACGTATTACCACTGTACCGGGTGGTGGGGATATCAGCGACCCTCTCACCCGTCAACTGATTCTTGGCCTTATATATCATCGTATTAGTTACAATCAATTCACCTCTTTCAACTTTTTATATTTCCATCACTTATAAAAATTCGTGCACACAAAAATCATTTTTCTTTTAAACAAAGCATGCAACATGTCTTTTAGCATTAATGTTTTATCATAAAATCTCATAAAAATTTGACATAAACATTTTAACATTATTTGCAGCATTCAGGGTACTGCCAAGACGTCTAACATTTTACAGGCGTAAAATGACTGTGAAACCCTAACGTTTCAAATTTGTCCTTAGACCTTAAAACGACGACCCAAATCAATCAAAACTTAACATATCACCTTAAGGTACACCCATAAATATTTCTTAGACGTAAACTTAAGCTTCTCAACTAATTTCCCAATTCGTGTTTAAACTTAAATGTACATCTCGGTTTAGACCTGAATGGACTCAAAATTTAACCAAAACTTACCAAACTTGAACCATGGCTCATTTACACCTACCCATACCATATACCACCGAATTCAAGCCCATTAAATCATTGGACCAGCCTAGGACACCTATTGAACTTTGTACTCCTATTTTTTTTTTTTTGAAAACCCTCGTTCATGCCATGCTAAATCTTTCGAACCTAGACCCTAACCGATTGGACCAGCCCCTCACCAACCCTCCTTAGACCTATACCTAACACTTTAGGACCCCCATAGACCAGTCCCCACGGCCCATGCACGAAAACGTGCATGGTTCATCCCAATTGCGCAGTCGCGGCTAGGAAGGGTCCTAGCCGTGCGCCTCCTTTATCCTTCCCCTCCAGCCTTACGTGGACCACCCTGGCTCGAGGTTAGGACCGTCACGAGCTCAGCCCTTCGCCTGGACGGCACCTCACGCAGCTTCCCTTCCTAGCACTCCAAAACCGTGACCTAGGTTGTGTAAAAGCCATCCTACCTTGCAGCCGTCCCCCTCCTTCTGTCCCTTCAGGAATCGTGACCCTATAAGCCCCTTAAACATTCTGAATTTTATCCCTTTTCATGTCCCTACCTGGTCGTGAGTTTTAGGATATAAAACAATAGTTTCTTTTTTATCATGCTTTGACAAATGGTACATATTTCTCATGCAATCATGCTTCAAACAAATAATATGGTGTGATAGATGAGAAAAATAGTATTAAGGCGTGTCTTTGCATTTATTACGTACGAAAAATGATTTTCGATGCGAACGTCGATGGAAAGGAGGCCCTTGCTGAAATATTCAAGCATTTTCGTGATTTCCCCTTCCAAACTTTCGTGTGTGATGTGTCTTGCTGCTAGGAAGAGTCCTAGCTCTTTGAGGGGTGAGGCGTGTGGTTTAGTATGTGTAGGATAGGGTTTTAGGGCCTTATTTATTAATTAAAGTACATGGCACAAATTTAAGCCCATTAACCTAGTATAATAGGCCCATTAGGCCCAATAGTTCATATTTAAAATATTTTGTTTAAAAAAGTTCGTGAAAATATTAGTCGAGTTCTCAAAAAGTCGCTATTTTATAGAAAATCGATTACCAGTTTAAAATACGACTCGGTGTATAAAAACCCCTCAAAACACCTCATTTTCGAAATACGTATTAAAATATACTATATATTAAATAATTAAAAATAATCATTTAATAAAAATATTTTCCCTTTTTCAGCCATCGGTCTTCGTTCCTCGATCGCGTCTCGAATACCCTTTAAAACACGATTTTAATGCATTCTAATATAAAACTATATTTTAAACATGTAACCATGCACACCATGATTAATTCATGCCATTAAAATCATTTAATTAATCATTTTTCATTTTCCATAAATTTGCATGCATTTGGATTACGTTATCGTATTTTGGACCTTATAATTTGTAACGCCCCAAATTCGACGACTGTCCCAACCGTATCAAGACGGGTCTTTCCGGCGTTCTTATGTCCTCACTCACACGCACCCTAGAAAACTTCTCGGGGGATCACCCATCCCAGAATTACCCCAAATCAAGCATGTTTAACTTTTTAGAGTTCTTATGTGATGAGCTCCCGAAAAAAATATGCATCTTCTTGATATGAGTAGTACATGTCACGTACCGTATTTTGAACTAATTGAAATTTGCGGAAAAATAAAAATTTTCTTAAATAAATAATTAAATTTCAAATTGCGATAAAATAATCTCTTTGTCCAAAATATTTGAAATAAAAAGATTACAAACCACGTTTGCAAAAAGATTGATTCAAACATCGTAAAGCAATCTCGTAAAAATCAGAGTATTGAAACATGCATAAAGATCTTAAAACGTAGGCAGTCCTCGGGTTTAGCCTCCTGCACAGACCGAGCCGGCTCATTGGTCTCCACCTCTCGTCTCCTCATACTCGTCCTCATCTGTATCGATCAAGTCTAGTGAGTCTAAAAACTCAACATGTATAAACTGGATATAACAAGTAATACATAATAAAACCACATGCATTATAAAGTAGAGCGTACATACTTGAAACTTGAACGTGCTTACAAAAACATAGACGTGCCACCATATTGTAAAATTTTTCATAAACAAACTTGCATCATACACACGTGAACATGCATAAAATTCATCATTTTTGCGTAGAGATATGTTTCAAAGTAAGTGACCCATGCATAAATGTGCCTGATCAGACTAAACCATAGTACTGAGCTGGTAGGTATGTCCACGACCGCATACATGAGATCCCCGGTCATGCTTTACCGGGTGGATTGGTCTCTGATCATGCTTTACTGCTTTCCAATCTTGATCTAAACCCGGTCATGTTTTACCGGGGTGGAGAGGTCCTCAGCCACGTTCATCAACTTTCAAACCCGTTCATATTTGGTCACAAGACATTTAGCATTTCTCAAAAATATAAACATTTTCTTTTGCACATCGAACATACTTACATGGCGTTGAGGGATTTGATAGATCTCGCCTGGGCTACTGCTGCACATATTAACGCATTATCAAGCACTTAATTTACATAACTTAAACGTAAAAGTCATGTTCACCACCCGAAATGACAAATTACTTATGACGTTCTAAAACACTGGGGACTTGACCTCATTTAATCATCGTACTAAACCATGACATCAACCCTCGAAACAACTCCTAAAATGATGTGTGAACATTTTCCAAAACATAGAAGACATGAGCCTAAAATAGTGGTTTAAAAATCATGTTCAAGCACCTAGGCGCTGGGCCTTGCTGCGCTGCGGCGCTAGCAGGGCCGCAGATCTAGCGCCGCAGCGCTCCGACATGCGAATGTCGGGCGCTACGTTGCTCCTCAAGGAGCGCTGCGGCGCTAGTTCTGCGCCCACTCGACCCCAAAATCTCAAATTTGATGTAAACTCTAAGCCACGCCCTATCAACTCAAACCGATGCAACGAGACTCAACCTAGGATACTAAGGCAATGTTTCAAACTCACACGACGCCCCAAAACAACGACGAAAATCATACAACGCAACACAACCCGTGCAAACGACATTTTGACACGGAAACGCTTCCTACGACTTCTAATGCAACCAAGTGCCTATCGACATGAAACGAAGCACCAAAAATCATCCCAACATCATACACAATGTACCTAAATGCAGCAGCGATCACCCGACAGTTCCCAACGAAGCCTGCAACAAACAATTCTCAAGAACATGTCAAGAACACATTTTCATATAATTGCAGTTTGAGCAGTCCCACAAAAACGATCATAACTCACTCGTTTCTTGTCCAAAATTACGAATTTACTGTCAAATGGAAGGTATCTAATAGTAATACGTTTTATATGTTGAAAACTTTTCCAGAAAATCAACCAAAAATGAACAGTACACAAAATGACAGCAAAATTCGGTTTTGAGATCTAAAAATCGTTTCAAATTCAATCCAATCAATTTTCGCTCAAACTTCGCACATCATACATGAATTTTTACACATAAACAACATCAAAACATATATTATGACGAGTTCGATGCAGAAATAAAAGAAATACATGCTTTTGATATTTAAAACTCTTGAAACGATGATACCGAAGCGGGAAGGATGTGATGGTCGATCCATGACGAATCGTGGTAAGTTTTCTTGAAGAAAAGTGGACCTGAATTTTCTGGAAAACCGAAGAGGGAGGGGGCGGCAGCTGCTACTCTCAGAACCCTAAGTTTTCTCTCAAAAACTAAAATGAAATGGAAGCCAAAGAATTGTGTGTGTGTGTGTGTCTATCATGTGTGTGCGTGCAGAAGTGTGTGTGCGTGTGTTTCGGTTTAGTTTAGGGAAAAAATTGATTAATTAGCTAATTATCATGCTAATAAAAATACTAACCCAATTAACAAATTAAACAAAACGGTAAACCAATACCCCCTTTTCTAAAATTCTCTAATTAAAATAAAATACACAAGTGACAACTTTTAAAAGTTTTTAAAACCTTAGAATCACTTAATAAATAAATTAGGATTCAAAATGTTTAAAAACTAAATAAATCATTTAAAATGCCCATTTCCTAACTTTAAATAAAAATACCACAATTTACCAATAACACAAATCTTCGCCGATCTCATTTCTCCGATCTCGCATCGAATAATCGCCTGAAACATGAAACTCAAGAAAGCGTTTTAACCTGCATCACATAAACATAAATAATTTAAAATAATGCCAATTCATAAATGATGCATCATTAAAATCATTTTAAACTTAATTAAATAATTTAACAATTTAAATAAATACATGTGTTTTACGTGTACTGATTTTGGGCTCTACAATTATTCCCCCACTTAAATAAATTTCGTCCTCGAAATTAAGTCTTACCAAATAGTTCCGGATAGCGATTCCTCATATCTGCTTTGGCTTCCCAAGTGGCCTCCTCCACTGATTGATTCAGCCACTGGACTTTGACCAACCTGGTCGCTTTGTTCTGAAGTTTGCGCTCCTGTCTGTCTAGGATTTGGACAGGTCTTTCCTCATACGACAAATCTGGAGCCAACTGAAACGGCTCAAGACTCAAGACATGCAAAGGATTTGCCATGTACTTCCTCAGCATTGAGACGTGGAACACATTGTGTACACCGGTCATATTCGGAGGTAGAGCTACACGATAAGCAAGTGTCCCGACTCTATCAAGAATTTCGAATGGCCCAATAAATCTCAGACTTAGCTTGCCTCTCTTCCCAAACCTCATACCACCCTTCATGGGCGCTATCTTTATGAATACGTTATCACCTACGGCAAACTCAAGATACCTCCTTCTTTTGTTAGCATAACTCTTTTGACGACTCTGGGCGGTTTTCATCCTATCTCGAATCTTGACCACCACATCTGCAGTCTGCTGAACAATCTCTGGACCAAGTTCTGATCTCTCACTGAATTCATCTCAATGAATCGGCGATCTGCACTTCCTTCCATACAGTGCCTCTGTGGGGACCCGGACGTTAATTCAATTCTTAATCATCATTAGGATCAATTTACTAATCAAGTAATTTGGGTCATAAAAATTTTTTTTTCTTTAATTGCGGAACGTAATGGAATCAAACTCCTATACATATCAGTATGAGAGTATAAATCTGATACAACATACAAACATCTCAAACTAATGTTCAACTACGAATGTCAAGTGTCAAAACCCTATATACATCATAGTCCGAAGTCTCCACTCTAATCACGATCTCTCCTCATTTCCTGGACCCTGATCATGTCCCACCTGCTGTCATGTACACATACAAACAAGACAACAGCCGGATAACTCCGGTGAGAATATAATCCCAGTATAAATCAACAAACATGCGATAATATAATCAATATAAAAGCATGCAGTAAATATCAGAAATAAATGTCAAATCTGAAACATGAATCCATATAAAACTGTAAATAAACTCGTGACTCCACGTCTCAGACTAGACTCAATCCTAGTCTAGGGATCCCGGTTTCCAGATGATGGCATTCCATATCGAATATACGTGATAGAAGAAACTCCAATTCTAATCAACATCGATATAACCAAACATCCAGTGTCTTGACCTATCCGTCACAGACCTTAGCACTTTCGCTAATACACTATCCTGTAACAGAGTGCAATGTGCCAATGACGATTCCATCACTATCCGGCACTTCTGTCACAAGATTACTCGTCTAATACTCGCCTATAACATGCTTCCTATAAATCAAGAGAAACAAGCATATCAATTCAAATCAAGGCATCTAATAACAATCAGTATGTGATTTAGGGAAACTCAAGTATGTCCTACTCAAGTCGATCTCCCAATACCACATTGACTTATACCTTTCGTTTGTAGTCTCGGTCTGCAGAAACGGAAGTTATGAACTCAATATTGTTTCTGTAAATCTGAAAGGACATATCGAGAATAATAATATCACCATTCCATTCCCAATTCAATACTGAATCTGATTACTCTGAATTTAATGCAAATCAACGGCATAACGGCACAATCCCGATATCCCCATCAATACAATAGCAACATATATCAATTACAAACCATAACCCATATCCGTTACAATCTGTAATCAATCCATACTCCAAATCTGTTCAATTTAAATCGATAAAATCAGAAAATCATAACAATTCCAAAATCAACTTGTTCTTCGATCTGACTTCGATTCTACGATGTCTAGCATTCCCAGAACACATACTAATGATCAAATTATAATGCTCCCAATACATAAATTTCAAAACATATCAGAAAGTAATGAAACTTACGTCCTTGTGTAGTAGGTGACGAGAGGAGCACTGAACTGTGTTCGGATTTAAATTCTGCTAAACGGATCTTGTACAATCGAATTCTAAGGGATTTAAGAAAACTTGAGAATTAGCTATGGGAGCTCTCGGGTTTCTCCTCAATTCTGAAATGAGAATGAAGGTAATATATATCCAAGTTGCATGGTGAAGACAAGTGTCCCACTCAAATCCATTAATTGCAATTTAGCCCCTGAAATCTTCACTATATGCAATTTGGTCCTCACAACTCTTTTTAATTCAATTTCAATCCTATGGAATTGTAACACCATGCAATATGACTAAACATTCCAAAAATTCATAAATTAAATAATCTCGGATTAAAATGATAACATCTCGGGCCTTACAATTCATAGGGAGCCATACCTATAGATGATTGGAAACTGTTGTTGTAGGTAAACTCCAATAGAGGTAGCTTTGATTCCCAATTCCCATGAAAATATATCATACAGGCTCGCAACAGGTCTTCCAATATCTGAATCACTCGCTCAGACTGGCCATCTTTCTGATGGTGGAATGCAGTACTGAATAGCAACTTCGTCCCCATGGCTGCATGTAAACTCTTCTAGAAGGACGATGTGAATCTCGGGTCCCTGTTGTACACAATAGAAACTGGGATCCCGTGCAATCGAACTATCTCCTGATATAGAGCTCTGCATACTGAGTCATGGAGAAATTCTTCTTCACCGGTAAGAAATGTGCTGACTTAGTAAGTCGATCCACTATAACCCAAATGACATTGGATCCTCTGACCGACCTCGACAAACCAACAACGAAGTCCATGGTGATATTCTCCCATTTCCACTCGAGGATAGGGAGAGGCTTGAGCATTCCTGCTGGCCTCTGATGCTCTTCTTTCACTTGCTGACAAATGAGACATTCAGATACAAAACGGCGAATGTCCCACTTCATCCCTGGCCACAAATACATCATGTGTAAGTCCTTATACATCTTGGTACCCCCTGGATGGATGGAATACGGAGATGTATGTGCCTCTGTCAAGATATCCTCTCTGATCGAATCAACACTAGGCACCCACATCCTTCCTCTGTACTTCACAATACCATCGGACACTGTATAGAGTACACTGCCCTTAGCCACATCCTTCAGTCTCCATTTCTGTAACTGCTCATCCGAAGGCTAACCTCTACGGATTCGATCTAGCAAAGAAGACTGGACTGTCAGATTAGACAACTTGAGAGATCTGCTTTTAGGATAAACCTCCAAGCTGAACCTCTGAATATCTGACTGAAGAGATCTCTGCACTGACAACTGTGCTATGACGGCGACTTTTCTGCTCAAAGCATCTGCTACAACATTAGCTTTCCCCATATGGTAACTAATTTCGCAATCGTAGTCTTTCATTAACTCCAACCACCGTCTTTGTCTCATATTCAGTTCTTTGAGCGTGAAGAAATACTTGAGACTCTTGTGATAAGTGAATGTCTGGCATTTCTCGCCATACAAATAATTTCTCCAAATCTTCAACGCAAAGACAACGACAACTAACTCGAGATCATGAGGCGGGTAGTTTTTCTCATGCACCTTCAACTGTGAAGAGGCATAAGCTATAACTCGACTGTGCTGCATCAATATTGCGCCTAAATCAATCTTAGAAGCATCGGTGTAAAGCACAAAATCGCATTGCCCTGATGGCGTGGCTAAAACTGGCGCTGTGATAAGAGCTTGCTTCAAAGTATCAAAGCTCTTCTGACACTCATCACTCCAAATGAATTTAGCATTCTTCTTAGTCAATGAAGTGATTGGTACTGCAATCGAAGAAAATCTCTGAATAAAAATTTCCTGTAGTAGCCTGTTAAGCCAAGGAAACTACGGATTTCTGATGCATTCTTCGGCTCAATCCATTCCATAACTGCTGCCACCTTGGCTGGATCTACCTCAATGCCACTACTAGATATTATATGTCCCAAAAATGCTACTTTCTCCAACCAGAATTCACACTTACTGAATTTGCAAACAACTTGTGACTCTGCAAGGCCTGCAAAACTGTACCCAAATGCTGATTGTGCTCTTCATGGCTCTTTGAGTAGATAAGGATGTCGTCAATGAAAACTATGATGAACTGATCTAAGTAGGGCTAAAATACTCGATTCATCAAGTCCATAAAAATTGCTGGAGCATTCATCAGTCCAAACGGCATTACTAAGAACTCGTAGTGCCCGTATCTGGTTCTGAAGGCTGTCTTATGAACATCTGCATCTTTTATCTTCAGCTGATGATACCCTGATCGTAGATCTATATTAGAGAACACTGTAGCTCCCTGCAACTGATCGAACAAATCCTCGATCCTTAGTAGTGGGTATTTATTCTTGATCGTTACCTTGCTCAACTCTCGGTAATCGATACACAACCTCATGCTCCCATCTTTCTACTTAACAAAGATCATTGGTACGCCCCACGGTGAGAAACTAGGGCGGATGAATTCTTTATCTAGGAGCTCCTGAGTTTGCTGCTTGAGCTCTAACATCTCGGTTGGAGCTAAACGGTACATTGCCTTAGAGATTGGCTGCTTGGCACAAGTTCGATGGCAAACTCCACCTCTCTCTCTGGTGGAAGGCCTGTGACGTCATCAGGAAACATGTCAGGAAAATATCTGACTACTGACTGGTACATCGGATAACGATAGAGTGGGTACGTCAGGTGTGGAAACAATGTTGGCCAAGAAAGCCTGACACCCCTTATGAATAAGTCTCTGTACCTGCATGCAAGAGATCATGCGAGGGAAACTTCTCCATCTGTCCGACTCAAAAAGAAACTGCTCCATGCCCAATGGTCTTACCAACACTGATCTTTTCTGAAAGTCTATCACAACCCTGTTCTTCATCAGCCACTCCATTCCCAAGATAATATCAAACGCTGGCATCGGCAAGACAATCAGATCGGCATACACTAGGTGGCCCTGCAGTTCAAGATCAATGTCTCTTACCACACTAGTAGCTGATAACTCTTCCCTTGACGGCACTGTCATTGAGTAGTTCACGTCGAGTCCAATAGACTTGACATCCAGATGATTAGCGAACATTTTCGAAATAAAAGAGTGTGTGGTCCCGAAATCTATCAAGGCCTTTGTGGCTACTCTCTTTATGAAAATATTTTCTTAGAGACATTAGCACAACACACAAAACTTACATCCCAAAATACTAATCTTAACCTCATGCATAGTAGAATACACAAATTCACCAAAAATACTAACTAGCACACTAATAATCCCAAAACAAACCCGAAACATGCATAGCAAATAATACGATGCTGAATTAAATAAGTTACAAGTCAACAGAGTCGTGTCTGGGTTCGCCTCCTCTGCCTGCATGGCGAACACTCTCCCATGGGTAGGCTGCCTCCACTGTGGGCAGTCCTTCAGCGCATGGTCGCTGGCTACACACTTGAAGCATTTGCTCGATCCCCATAAACACTGTCCTGGTGCTGGCGGTTGCACTTCGGGCACACCGGGTACTCACAATGTTTATGTGGATCCTTCTGCTGAGGAATAGGGCCCTTGCCTTTCGGCAGTCCTTGAAATGGCCTCTTCCCCTGCTGTCCCTGGAAAAGCCTCTTAAATTGGGGTCGCTGCTGCTGTGGTGCCTGATAGAGCTTCTTGCCCTGTCTATCACTCTCGATGTCCCTTTGGTCCTGTTCTGCCGCCAAGGCTCTAGATATGGCAATGACAGAGGTAGTAGGACCAGCAACTCTCACATCACGGCGCAAGATCAGCCGCAACCCATCAATAAAATGCCTCAGCTTCTCTCGGGCATCATTCGCAATCAGGAGCACAAAGTGACACCCCCTCTCAAACTTCCTGACAAATTCTGTCACGCTGCTATCTCTCTGTCGTAGCGTCATGAACTCCCTGGTCAGGCGGGAGAGTACTTCTTCAGTGAAGTACTTGGAGTAGAAAACCTCCTTGAAACCATTCCAAGTCAGGGTCTGCAAATTTACTGATACAAACGCGCTCTCCCACCACAATTTGGCGTCTCCTGTCAATAGAAAAGTTGCACACCTGACCCTGTCTGCATCCCGCAGCTCCATGAATGCAAAAATTACCTCGATGGACTTAATCCATCCCTCGGCTATCATCGGGTCATTAGTATCCGAAAATTCCTTCGGATCCATTCTCCTAAACCTCTCATAAACTGCCTCAGGTCTGGGCCTCACCCCCGTGTCTACTGCATCCTGATTCTCCGCAAACTTTGCGAAGAACTGAGTCATCCTTGCAAGCATCTGAGCTTGCATATATGGGGGTGGACGAAGAGGAATGGCCCTCTCCTCATTCTGAGACTCTCTATCCTCTTCGCCTGCTCCACCCACAATCCTACGTCTGGGAGACATTTTGTTCTAATATTTATCCAACACGTAAACCCAATATGCACGAACATAATATCAGTATCATAAGATGCATGTAATTTGAACTTAAAACATGTACATGCAGAAAACATGACTTGATGCTTACTACATGAAAGAATTTAAAACTTCTAAACTTACAGACTTGAGGTGTGACTTCATGAGCTTCTCGCAACTGGAAGTAGGCATAACCCTTTACAAGATCACTGCTCTGATACCAACTGTCACGTACCGTATTTTGAAATAATTGAAATTTGTGGAAAAATAAAAATTTTCTTAAATAAATAATTAACTTTCAAATTGTGATAAAATAATCTGTTCGTCCAAAATATTTGAAATAAAAAGATTACAAACCAAGTTTTCAAAAAGACTGATTCAAACCTCGTAAAGCAGTCTCGTAAAAATCAGAGTATTGAAACATGTATAAAGATCTTAAAACGTAGACGGTCCTCAGGTTTAGCCTCCTGCGCAGACCGAGCCGGCTCATTGGTCCCCACCTCTCGTCTCCTCATACTCGTCCTCACCTGCATCGATCAAGTCTAGTGAGTCTAAAGACTCAACATGTATAAACTGGATATAACAAGTAATACATAATAAAACCACATGCATTATAAAGTAGAGCGTACATACTTGAAACTTGAACGTGCTTAAAAAAATATAGACGTGCCATCATATCGTAAAACTTTTCATAAACATACTTGAACATGAATAAAATTCATTATTTTTGCGTAGAGATATGTTTCAAAGTAAGTGACCCATACATAAATTTGTCTGATCAGACTAAACCACAGTACTGAGCTGGTAGGTATGTCCACTACCGCAATAATGAGATCCCCGGTCATGCTTTATCGGGTGGATTGGTCCCTGGTCATGTTTTACCGCTTTCCAATCCTGATCTAAACCGGTCATGCTTTACCGGGGTGAAGAGGTCCTCGGCCACATTCACCGACTTCCAAACCCGTTCATATTTGGTCACAAGACATTTAGGAGTTGTTTCGGGAGGATGCTGCTGGAAAAACGAAGAGAGAGGGGGCGGCTGCTGCTACTCTCAAAACCCTAATTTTTCTCTCAAAAACTAAAATGAAAATGAAGCCAAAGAATTGTGTGCGTGTGTCTATCATGTGTGTGCGTGTGTTTTGGTTTAGTTTAGGGAAAGAAATTGCTTAATTAGCTAATTATCATGCTAATAAAAATACTAACCCAATTAACAAGTTAAACAAAATGGTAAACCAATACCCTTTTTTCTAAAATTATCTAATTAAAATATAATACACAAGTGACAACTTTTAAAAGTTTTTAAAATCTTAGAATCACCTAATAAATAAATTAGGATTCAAAATGCTTAAAAACTAAATAAATCATTTAAAATGACCATTTCCTAATTTTAAATAAAATACCATATTTTACCAATCACACAAATCGTCGCCGGTCTCATTTCTCCGATCCCGCATCGAATAATCGCCTGAAACATGAAACTCAAGAAAGCTTTTTAACGTGCATCACATAAACATAAATAATTTAAAATAATGCCAATTCATAAATAACGCATCGTTAAAATTATTTTAAACTTCATTAAATAATTCAACAATTTAAATAAATGCATGGGTTTTACGTGTACTGATTTTGGGCTCTACAGTACATATCAAATCTTATAAGCCCTCCTCAACTACACAGTCCTATATCTTAACAGTTTTGGAAGCCCTCTCACTCCTGTGGGAGATCAGTTCATTCATGTTCCCTTCGTCTAGAAGCTTGTCAGGAACCGCTCATTGTCCGTACAACCTCATGGCACTGGCGATCACCCCCCGTCCTCTTCGGCCCCAGGCCTCACATGCCCACCAGCTTCCGCTTTGTTCGTCCCCGAACCACACCGTACTAAGAAAGGTCGGCTCTGATACCAACTGTAACGCTCCAGATTCGACGACTGTCTCCTCTTTACCAAGACATTTTTTTCCAGCGTGCTTATGTCCTCAATCCATGAACCCTAGGAAACTTCTTAGGGGTCACCCATCCCAGAATTTCCCCAAGTCAAGTACGCTTAACTTTAAAGTTCTTATATGATGAGCTCCCGAAAAAAAGATGCATCTTCTTGATATGAGTAGTACATATCAAATCCTATAAGCCCTCCTCAACTGCACAATCCCATATCTTAACAGTTTTGGAATCCCTCTCATTCCGATGGGAGATCGGTTCATTCATGTTCCCTTCGTCTAGAAGCCTGCCAGGATCCGCTCATTGTCAGTGTAACCTCATGGCACCGGCGATCACCCCTGCCCTCTTCGGCCCCGGTCCTCACACTATTGATCATTTAAACAGTCATAAATGAGAAGCATTTACTCAGCAGATCAAGTATTTAGAAAATAGCCAGTACGCTGAACAGGAAAGTTATTCTGAGTATGAATGACAAATATGAATCACAAGCATTAAATGTCGTATTCTATTTCAGGACAACATTAATTACGCAAGGAAAAATGATAAGATAGTATTTATGACTTGTACAATGACTTTATAGCTGTTCAGATTCTACTGTTGGATATCAACTATAAAAAAAACTTTAACTTCTTTAAGCAAAATATAAAAACACACTTATACGATCAATTCTCTTACACTCAGAAGCACTGTTGAAAAGATATATAAAAAACACACACTCAAAGTTATATCAGATTTTTTTAGAGATCAATCTGTATTATTCAAACATTCACATTAATCAGTATATCTCTATAAAGTGTAAGTTATTTTATACTAATAAAAGTAGTACTTCTAATCAAACTTATGTAAGAAATTTACTGTTGTACTAAGAGTTTTAGTAGGCAGTGTTAATTCTTACTGAAGTGGATAGTTACAAAGTACTGTAATACGAAAGTATATTAGTGATACCTTCTGTAAACAGAAGAAGGGGGAATGATTCAGCCTTCGAACTTCTAGAAACAACTCCTTATGTTTTACTTTCTACGCTTGTGAATTGTATTGTTCACAAAACCTCGACATACTTTTTCCGCGTTGAATATCAAATGTCTACTAAGCTTTGAGGGTCAAGAATCGGAATTCTGTTGCTTATTATTTGTCGTCTTGTTTTAATATATACCTTATCACTAGCAAAACTAGACCGTTTCCGCACTTATATATATTTAGTGGTTCAGTTAAATCAGTCGTTCAAGGATATTTGTTTTAATAACCTAAAAATTGTTAGAACTACTCTTTTTCAAAGAAAATATTTTAAATAGATCATCAACCTCTCTGAACTTTGTTCCAATCTCAACAGAATCTTAATTACTTAAAATAGTATAGTTAAATTTATCTATATTAGTNAGTTTTTTTAAAATAAAAATATTATTCATTAAACTAATTATGAACTTTGTTTTATTTTAATTTTCTTTATAATTTTTTAATCAAACAATTATTTATTATTATGATTTACTTATATTCCTCATTGTTCTACATTTGTGAAAAGTCAAAAAATTAAATTTTTTATTAGTCATAATATCTTTTAAAAGATAAAGTTATTGAAAAAATAAATAAATTTTAAAATGAAATGTTATTTATCAAATTTATTGTGATCATATATTTTTTTTCAAAAATAAAAAACAAAAGCTAATATAGAATATAAATAAAATTAAATAAAAAAAACTGTACAAACACGCAACACATGCCAAAATTATTAGTGGAGTGGGTATCTATTGAGACGGTCTAACAAATCTTTATTTGTGAGACGATCTCACAAATCTTTATCTGTGAGACGGGTCAACTCTACCGATATTCAAAATAAAAAGTAATACTCTAAATATAAAAAATAATATTTTTTCATGGATGACCCGAATAAGATATCTATCTCACAAAATACGACCCATGAGACTGTCTCACACAAATTTTTGCCTTATTAATGTTAATAAAATTTTAGATGTCGACACCACAATGTTTGTTGTCTATTTTACATTAATCTTATGGCAAACCATATGATATATCCAACACACATCCGATTGTATTTTCAATGTGTGAGATTTGGTTGTACATCCTATATATGTATTTCAACCAAGAGATCTTTTTCAGACTAATTGTACAACACTTCTGGTAAAAAAAACACATTACTTAAATTAATAGCGTTTTCAAACTCGTGTTTTTAAAAATTGTGCTTTAAACCCTCCAATTAAGGGGTAAATGTGACTGAGTTTTTATAATATATGAGTGAACTGCGTTTGATTTTTTAAAATGAAATATATATTAGTTTATTAATATTTTCTAGAAATTTTATGGTTTATAAACTTCGAGTAGGTCTCTTGTGAGACGGTCTCACGAATCTTTATCTGTGAGACGGGTCAATCCTACCGATATTCACAACAAAAAGTAATACTCTTACCATAAAAAGTAATACTTTTTCATTGGTAACCTAAATAAAAGATCCGTCTCACAAAATACGACCCGTGAGACCGTTTCACACAAATTTTTGCCATAAACTTTTCACATGAAGTCTTTATGTAATTAGCTCGATCTTTTCCGACGATATCCACCTTTCGAATAGATGGAATCATATTAGGATGAACACAAAATTCTTGTGAGAATATCTGATTGATTAATTTTATGAGATAAATATTCAAATTGAAAAATTATTATTTTCTATTAAATAATAATGTTTTATCAAATATATTCTTATATGGTAGTATTTGATGGTCAAGTCAATGGAACAAAATATGAAACTAACTTCATAAAACGTACACCAACGAAATCTTGAGAGAGAAAGAGAGAGACATTCACAACTCCACCGTCAACTGAATTTCGGAAACTTCATAGGTTGACGGCACAGCCCACCAAATTCATATGCGCAATACCGACTTCTAGGGTTCTTCCGAGCCGCTATTTTCGGCTGCTTTTTCCAAAGAAACATTGGAAGTGGGCATCGTTATCTTTTTCGCGGTTTCTCTCTGCTTGAATGTATAGATCTCTTCTTTTTTTTTTTTCCAGCATTGTTTATTTCTGGAAGTGATAGATTTTGTGTTCCGTTTCGTGGTAATTGTTCTTAAATGCGAGTTGTGTTGGATGAATTTGATTGTGCTATTTGATTCTTTTCTTCTCGTGGGTTTATTTTCTTGGTTTCAACGGCATATGGGTCAGATTTATCTTTTTATATTTCTTGAATTTATCTGACTGATTTTGCGTTTTGGAAGTTGGGGTTGACTATTTAATAGGGTTTTGTGATTTTTTTAAATTTGTAAGTTGTGACGCTATTGTTGGTCCCAATTGCGGTAATTTGAGATAATAAAATCTGAAAATAAAGAATAAACTGGACACCGAGATTTACGTGGAAAACCCCTAAAAATTATTAGGGTAAAAACCACGGGCAAGATGAAAAGAATTTCCACTATAATATTTTGTGGTGAACAACTCACTCACTGTGTTTCCAAAGAGAACACACACTCTCTTAATACAGGAGAACAAACACCTCACAAATATTATAGAACTAAGCACTCAAATGCTTATAAGATGAGAGAAAACTCGAAGAAGGGATGATTTGAAATGAAGGAATGAGGCACCTATTTATAGAGCCTCTGTCAGTGTGAAGACGCGTATAAAATGCGTCTTCTGAAAATTCCTCGAAATTTCCTTCTCCCACGTTTTTTTTTATTTTCTTTGACTGGTCCCACCTATTAACTTTGCCGACATTTCTCCCACTTGGAGATTTGATTGAGAATCAAACACATCTCCACACATCCTTTCAATCTTGCCATTCCCTACTGCTTACGTTTCCGCTAGGCCACTTGAGGATCTACACCACTCGAACTTATCAGTGTTCACTGGCTTGGTCAGAAAATCAGCTATGTTATCTTTCGTATGGATTTTCTGCATATCCACGCTTCCTTCTTCTACTATTTCCCGCACAAAGTGAAATTGTACTCCAATGTGTTTCGTCCTGGAATGAAAGGCTGGATTCCTTGCAATGTGCAAGGCACTCTGACTGTCACAAAACAAATGAACATTCTTTTGTTTGTGCCCAATCTCCTCCAATAACCTTTTAATCCATATTGCCTCCTTGCAACCTTGAGTAGGTGCCATGTATTCTGTCTCTGTTGTAGATAGCGCTACAACTGTCTGTAGTTTTGAAACCCAGCTTACTGCTCCTCCTGCAAGTATAAACACATAACCAGTAGTAGATTTCCTCTTATCAGGATCACCTGCATAATCTGAATCGACATAGCCCCTTAGTGTAAAATCTGATCCTCCATAACATAATGCAGCATTCGAGGTACCCTTAATGTATCTAAGGATCCTCTTGACAGTGTCCAATGCTCTCGTCCAGGATTCGCCATATACCGACTAACTGCTCCCACTGCTTGAGCAATGTCTGGTCTTGTACAGATCATAGCGAACATCAAACTTCCTACTGCTGATGCATATGGTACTCGAGACATCTCCATCCTCTCTGCTTCACTGCTAGGACACATCTCGGAGGATAACTTGAAGTTAACAGGAAGAGGGGTCGAAATTGGCTTACTATCTTGCATGTTGAAGCGTTGCAAGACTTTCTTCAAATAATTTTTCTGAGAAAGCCAAATCTTTCTGTTACTTCTGTCTCGGTTAACTTGCATCCCTAGAATCTTGTTTGCTGGTCCCAAGTCCTTCATATCAAATTCCCTAGCCAACTGTGCCTTCAATCCTTGTACCTGATCTTTGTTGGGGCCTGCTACCAACATGTCGTCCACATACAACAGCAAAATGATATAATCATCACCAGACCTCTTGAAATACGTGCAAGGGTCTGCACTCAGTCTGTTGTATCCAAGGCTCATGATATAGGAATCAAATCTCTTGTACCAACACCTTGGCGCCTGTTTGAGACCGTACAGAGATTTGTTCAACCTGCAAACCAAGTTCTCTTTGCCTTTTTCCGCAAAACCTTCTGGCTGGAGCATATAAATTTCTTCTTCAAGATCTCCATGAAGAAACGCCGTTTTCACATCTAGTTGTTCTAGATGTAAGTCAAACACTGCACACAATGCCAACACTACTCTGACTGTTGTAAGCCGAACCACAGGAGAAAATATCTCATTGAAGTCAATGCCTTCTTTCTGAGCATACCCTTTTACCACTAATCTATCACGATACCGCTCCACTTGGTTATTGCCATCACGCTTGATCTTATAGACCCATCTGTTTCCAATGGCTTTCCTCCCTCGTGGTAGTGTAACAAGATCCCAAGTTTATTCCTGTCTAATGCCTCCAACTCTTCTTGCATTGCTATCATCCACAAAGATACATCCGAGCTTTGAGTAGCCTCGTGGAAACTCGATGGCTCACCATCCTCTGATAATAGACAATATGCAATGTTGTTTTCAGTAACATAATCTGAAAGCCAACCTGGTGGTCTTCTGTCTCGAGTTGACTGCCTCACATTGGAAACTTCAGACTCAACATGTTCTTGTTTTTCGTGCTCTGGTACTGCTTCACAAGAATTTTGACCTTCGTCTGTCTTATTTTCCACCTGAAATATAGTAGTTTCTGAATTCAGTGTGCCTTTGTCTCCCTTTACTTTATCTTCCTCGAAGATAACATCCTTGCTGATGACAAGCTTGTGAATAGTAGGATCCCACAAGCGAAACCCCTTTACTCCATCAGCATAACCCAAGAAGATACATTTTCTGGATTTCGAATCCAACTTCGATCTTTCTTGCTCATTGTACAGAACGTACACAGGACTTCCAAATGTATGCAAATGAGAATAATCTGTCGGCTTCCCAGTCCACATCTCCATCGGAGTCTTCAGATCAATCGCCACTGAAGGAGAACGATTGATAATATAACAAGCGGTTTTGACTGCTTTTGCCCAAAATGACTTGTCTAGACCCGCAGTCCTCAACATAGCTGTTGTTCTGTCCAACAAGGTCCTGTTCATCCGCTCCGCCACTCCATTTTGTTGAGGTGTGTAAGCCGTTGTGAACTGTCTTTTGATGCCCTCATGTTGACAATATGCATCAAATTCGTCACTGGTATATTCTCCTCCATTTTCAGTCCTTAGACACTTGATTTTCTTCTCAGAATCAAGTTCAACCGCGCTTTAAAATCTTTGAAGATCTGGAAAACATCTGATTTCTTCTTGATTGGATACACCCAACATCTCCTAGAGAAATCATCAATGAACGAGACAAAGTATCTCGCTCCTCCTAGGGATACAACCGGTGCTTGCCAAACATCCGAATGAATCAGTTCCAATATGCCTTTGCTCGTGGCAGTAGAAGTGCCAAACTTTAATCTGTGTTGTTTACTGGTAACACAATGCTCACAAAAGGGTAGTGACACTTTTGTAAGTCCCGGCAACAGCTTCTGTTCTGAGAGAATTTTCAACCCCCGTTCTGACATATGCCCGAGCTTTCTATGCCATAACACTGTTAATTCTTCTCCTGAACTATTTGATTCAACAGCTAGTTCTGCCTCCTTGTGTGTTTTTCCCAAAAGTACATACAGATGTGCAGCAATCTTTTCCGCCTTCATAACCACAAGCGCACCCTTCACAATTTTCATGATCCTGTTCTCGATCTGAGTTTTGCACCCGATGTCATCCAATTGCCCCAAGGACAAAAGATTTTTCGTCAGTCCTTTCACATGTCGTACCTCCTGTATGGTGCGAATGGTGCCATCAAACATTTTAATTTTGATAGTACCGACCCCAGCGATTTCCAATGCATGATCATTTCCCATGAATAAAGATCCTCCTGAGACTGGTTCATAATGGTCAAACCATTCTCTCCGAGACGTCATGTGCCACGTCGCTCCTGAATACATAATCCATGTGTCACAAAATTTATGTCTGCCCTCTGCAACTGTTGCTGCTTCGCTGAATAATATTTCACCACTGCCTGAAGTACTAGCCACATTTCCTTGAGAACTTTTATCAATACTCGTACACTCTTTCTTGAAGTACCCTTTACCGCCACATTTGAAGCAGTAAATATTTTTTTTCTTACTTCTTGACTTTGATCTACCTCGTCTTTGGCTCCCACTGGAGTCACGGTTCATAAATCTTCCTCTTATCATCGATAAAGCCTCTGCCTGCTTCGATGTTACCAACCTATCTTCCTTATTCTTGCGCCGCCTTCNAGGGACTTGACCTCGTACATCTTTGTCAGAGTATCCCAGATAACTTTGGCTGTTTTTATCTCAGAGATACTTGACAATACTTCGTCTGCTATAGCCAAGTGTAGATTGGCAACAGCGTTGTCATTCATCTCATTCCACTTTCCATCATCTGTAATCTCCACCGGTCTATCTCCAATAGCCGTCAAGCAATTCTCCTTTATTAAAACTGCTTGTATCTTTATTTTCCACAGCATAAAATTGCTTCCGTTGAACTTTGTTATCTCGTACCTACCCGCCATTATGCCTACAACAATTTTAGTAGACTGGACAAAATAATCCCGCCTTAAATAAAAAATCTCAAAAAATCTTTTCTGATGTGGAAGATCAGTCTAGGCTGCAACCACAGAGCATACTCAGAATTTTAAGAAATTTTAAACCAAGGCTCTGATACCAGCTAGTCTTTTGGTTTTGAATTTCTTGGTTTACCAGTACACGGGTCAGACTCTTTTTCGTGGATTTGTCCAAGTTATTTGGTCTGTGGAAGGTTGACAAGAAACTTTTATGAATTCTTTAAATATTTCAGTGCGTTACTGAAATTTATTGGGAAAATATATTTATGATGTAGTCTTCTTTTGTTTGTTTCGAAAGTTCTTGGTCTGACTTTACATAGGAGTTACAGTATATATTTTATGAGGTCCTTGTTTGAGAACCGTGTTGTACTATGTTTCAGTCCGTTTTGATTCAAAAATAAAGAAAGTTTTTGGCTTAAATCAGAGCATGGAAGGCTAACTTCGGTATGAGATGTCACTACTTGCTATGAATATGCACATGCAATAGTTCATAAAATGCAGACAAATTGTACCACTATTGTTTCCGTTATTTTTTATATGCAATGGTCTACTTCTCGTTGATAATTTTTTGTATTTATGTTGCAGACTTACAAATCGGTGTGTTCGTACTTTTGCTGTTGATGATACATTTGGATTATCCGGAACTATTCTGCAGTCAAATATATTAGTTCTTTTCTCCTGCTGGCAAGAAAACAACAAAAGATGGCACCCCAGCTGCCAAGGAGTTTATTTGATGATAAAAGTTTTCAAGTTGCAGCCGGCATGAACTCACATGAAGAGTCTCAAACTTATAAACCCAAATGGCACTTCACGAGGGAAGAAATAGAGGAACATTCTCCATCGAGGAAAGATGGCATTAGTCACGAGCAGGAATCTCATTTGCGGCAGATGTGCTGTTCATATTTACAAGACCTTGGCATTGAGCTAAAAGTGTAAGCTTCTGCAGAATGCGGCTTATACTATCTATTTGTTGTCTCCTTGGATTGGTACATATGCCTGTAGGGGATCCATGCATCTGTTTTGGTGTCTCTCTTAGCATGTTCCCAAGCAGTCTATTGTCAACTATAGAAAACGAAAAGGTAACTTCTGATGATGAACAAAGAGAGGACAATTGATACAACCATGCTAGATTTCACTGAAAGTTTAAACTGAGATGCTTTATACATTTTATAATTAGTTGTTTTTCGTCTTAGCAGTTCACACAACTCCATTTTCCAATAGCTATAGCTTTTGGTGAAAACTAATGGACCTCTGCTGATGTCTCTTCCTTGCTAAAATTTTCAGTTGGACTTACGTACTAAAATCCACGTCTTCGCCACGTAGTATCCAATCAAGGACTTGAGTACTGTACTCCTGGCCTTCATTTACTAATATTAAACCACCAAGTTAGTTATTTGATAAAAAACATGATGATATTGTTACTATATAAAACTAACGTGAACCAAGTTGTGACGTGACAGTCAAAGCTTTTGGGAATAGGGTAAGTAAAAATGCAAGGTCCTTAAACCTGATTTTCAGCAGTTCTTGTAGTTTGTTTTTCGAGTAATTCCAGTTGTCCATATGTGCTTTTGATGTTGAACTTTTTTTTCCTTATTTTTAGGCCACAGGTGACAATAGCTACAGCAATGATTCTGTGTCATCGGTTTTATATGCACCAGTCTCATGCGAAAAATCACTGGCAGGTAGAAGTATCAATCCCTCTGAGCTCTGACGTCCATAAAATATTGCTTCCAAAGTGATGAAATTAGGCAACACAAGCATATGCTTTTATATCAGCTCTCAATCGGCATTTATTTTAATCAATGAGATGTAGGTACTCTGGGTACTCTGTTGTAATGACAAGTAGATTACAAAATTCTAGAAGTCCTTCTTTGAGATATTTGGATTTGTTGGATATATATGCGTAATGATTCAGGAGTTTTCCGGTTTCTTCTTTGTTTCAAGACCAATTCACAATAGATGGTGTACATTGAAAATGATTTTTTATGACAATGATGCGATCTCAAATCCAAGGTCTTTTTTTGCAGGCTGTTGCAAATGCTAGTATGTTTCTGGCCTGCAAAGCTGACGATACACCGCGTTGGCTGAGAGATCTCATAGTTGTGGCTTACAAGTTGATGTATCGCTGGGATCCTTCAGCTCCACAAAGGATTAGACAGAAGGTTTCACACCTTCTATATATTTGTGTCTTTATTTTTAGGTTTTTGTTTTTCATTGTTTGAGTTGCAGTTGGAGCCTTGGAGGTGCTTATTCGTCATTTATTTTTTTGTTTTAATATATGCAGGAGGTTTATGATAAGCAAAAGAATTTGATCTTGGTGGGAGAGACACTTATTTTAGCTACTATTGCTTTTGATCTCAACATTCAACTCCCTTACAAGCCACTAGTAGCTGCACTTAATAGCATGGAAATTTCTCAAAAGGAAGTGGCAAAAATCGCGTGGAATTTTGTGAACGATTGGTAGATATCTATAAATTATCTTGATCATCAACATATTATATCCACATATCAATTTCATGACTTTTGAGGAACTTCTGTAGGCTCAATGGCAACTTTGGCTATATCGTTTTCATTGTATTTCTGATTAGACTTTCCCGATAAAAAAAATTGTAGGCTTCGCACGACTCTCTGCTTGCAGTACAAACCACATTATATTGCAGCAGGTTCGATTTTCCTTGCTGCAAAATTTCAGAAGATAAAACTGCCTTCGTCAAATGGGAAAGCTTGGTGGATGCAATTTGATGTGTCACCTAAACAGTTAGAAGGTTAGTTTGTTTTCTTTCTTTATTGTCGTCTTTTTTTCCTCTGGGAGTCATGAAAATTTCATCTTTCGATTGTTTTACTACCTATTTACATCGGGTTACACTGATTGTTTGTCTCGGTGTTTTCCCATAAATATTCGCAGAGGTGATCCAACACATGATTCAGTTGCTGGGGCAGAGTAGGAAACAAGCACGTCCATTCACGTGTGATACAGAAACTACAATTGAACCCATCTGTAGAAAAAGAAAATTTGAAAGCAGTGAATCATGCATTTCAAATGAATCGACTGTTCAACACATGCTTCAGTTTCTGGGGCAGAGCAGGAAACAAGCACGTCCATTCACGCGTGATACAGAAACTAAAATCGAGCCTATCTGTAGAAAATCCGAAAGCAGTGAATCATGCATTTCAAATGAATGGACCGTTCAAGATTCAAGAAATTCTAGGAAGGCCACAGTACTGTCCACATCTGCAGTTGTCAAAAGCAGTAGGAAACAGCAAGATGTTGATGCTAATGATACTGTAAACAGAACTGAGGATTGCAGAAGGAATGATTCTGGCTGTACGAACAGTGTTGTTGAAGATGGCGATGGGGAGGAGGTAATAACCGAAGACTTGTATCAGAAATCGGGTTGCAAGATTGTATCAGTTAAAGGAAGTTGTCCAAAGTTTGATGTAGCTGGACTAAGAGAGAGATTGAAGCTGAGAAAATCAAACAAAACGGAGACTAAGAGATCAAGAAACGACGTCGATGAGGAGATAAATAGCCAAGCTTGGATCGAAAGGGAGCTTGAGAACGGGATAGAGTCAGTATTTACTTTGTGATAGATTGCTTATGCCAACGAATCCAAACATTGCCACTCATATATTCGGACATTTAATCAAATCTTTGATGTATATTTAATTGAATCATATTGATTCTTGTATTTTGAGTGTTTAATTAGTCGTGTCACACTATACAAGTTATAATCTTTTCTTTTTAATATAATTTTACTTACATAGATGAAAATAAGATATAATACAATAAATTTGGAAATTTTTTACCTCATTTAATGTTGAGTAGGTCTCTTGTGAGACGCTCTCACGAATTTTTATCTGTGAGACGGGTCAACTCTACCGATATTCACAATAAAAAGTAATACTCTTAGCATAAAAAGTAATACTTTTTCATGGATCCGTCTCATAAAATACGACTTGTGAGATCGTCTCATATAAATTTTTATCTTTAATGTTTGTGAATATCTGAGAAAAATCATTATATTTTTATTTATAAATTTACCAAACTTTGTAAAAGAAAAATTTATATTATTTTTTAAAAATCAGAGGATATTTTTGCATTAAACTAAAGAAAAACCCCAAAGCCACTCAGCATCATCTCTCCGTAGAGAAAATTAGGCGCGAAAAATCTCGCCGCTTTGCGGACTCTTCGGAAAAATATCGATCTTTATGTTGGCGGGCTCATCTCCGTTATCGAACGCGAGGTGGGCTAGTTCTTTCAAGTAATTCATCAAATATGAAGTGAAATGCTGAAAATATAATCAAGCCCACTTGTATTTTCTTCTTTTTTACTCGGAAATCTTGTTTTGGCTTTTTTTTTTTTCTAAGGGATATTAGAGCTTAAATGTCATATGCTTTGCGTTTTCATTGCACCAGTAGCCATGTACTGTATGCGTGTAATGTGTTTGATAAAATGCTCTGATTGTATTGGATGATGGGTTTTTTATATAATGCGTAAATTTTACTTTAATTTTGACTCCAACGCTGGAATTTGTGTATTACTTTTGAAAGTGTTTGATTTTGGATCATTTGGTCGGAAATTTTTTCCTTCACCTACGTGTTAATCAGGGCTTTCCACTTCTTTTGTAATCAGTCAACTTTTCTTTATGATTTTACAATGCTTTCCTACGTAATGTATGAACTTTGTTGGCACAGGCGAAGTATCCCTCTATATCTGGGCGGTCTTGATATAAATGCAGAATTTTGTCCAGTGAATGCTAGTGTCTTGGTGTTTAATGAACTTTAAAATGTCCGTCAAGCAAATTCTTATTGGCATTTCTAACAGAAAGGAAAGGTCTTGGCTGTCCAATTTTACTTTTTCCGCATCAAGTATTGTTGTCTTGACATATAGTATTTTTGTAGTCAGCATTTGATGCGTGTTCCTAGTTGGTACAACCACATGAAAAAAATTGTGTTTCTTTTAAAATTTTCAGGTTAGCTTAGGCTCGTTGGGTATTGATTTCTTCACAGTAGCTTCACTCTCATCATTCTCACATTCTTTTGGAATTTCTAGCGCATTTGCTAGACGAACATTCTGCAGAAGAAATATAGTAATGGGAACCGATTCAGTATCATGCTCTTCTAATGGCAAGGCAGATACTCAACTACCTACCCAGAGGACTTACCAAGTTGTGGTGGCTGCAACTCGTGATATGGGTATTGGGAAAGATGGTAAGTTGCCATGGAGATTGCCTGCAGATCTTAAATTTTTCAAGGAGATCACTGTGGAAACGTCAGATCCTGGAAGGAAGAATGCTGTGGTGATGGGAAGGAAAACTTGGGAAAGCATTCCCTCTCAGTTTCGGCCATTGCCTGGTCGACTTAACATTGTACTGACACGTTCCGCAAGTTCTGGAGTTGCCACAAACGAGAGTGTCATTATATGTGACAGCGTGTCATCATCTTTGGAATTGTTAGCCAAACCCCCCTATTGTTCTTTGATAGAGAAGGTGTTTCTTATCGGAGGTGGCCAAATATTGAGGTATGCATATAGGTTTTCTCACATGTAGTTCTTTTGTGGGTATAACAGTATACTTGATGTGAAGTAAACAATGACATCTGATTGGCGGCGGATGCAGGGATGCACTTAATGCTCCGGAATGTGAGGCTATCCACATTACTGAAATCAGCACTTCCATTCAATGTGACACCTTTATTCCACCTATCAATATGTCTGTCTACCAGCCGTGGTACTCTTCGTCACCTTTTGAGGAGCTTGGTATACAGTACTGTTTTGTGACATATGTCCGTCTGAGGACGTCCATCTTGGGACCTGGCAATTCAAGCAACGAGACAATCTGCAATGGAAGCATATCAAATTCCAAACGGTTGAAGGTCTCAGATTTCACTTTCTTGCCAAAGAAAGTATTTGAGAAGCATGAGGAGTTTTTATATCTGAGATTGGTTCAAGATATTATTGCTAATGGAAACGGAAAAGATGATAGGACGGGGACTGGTACTTTTTCGAAGTTTGGATGCCAGGTATATTATGGATTCCAGAGAAAATATATTTTGTGAACCTCCCTTCAACTTCATTAATCCTTGTGTTGCGCATCTGATTATTGTACGATTATTTCCCAGATGCGCCTTAATCTGCGTAAATCATTTCCTCTTCTGACAACTAAGGTAAAGATCCTTGTCTAAGATTTTTGCATTTTAGTACTGTTCTTACCATGCTGTCAATAATCCATTTCTCTCCCATGATNCATCAGTGGTTCTACAAATGCCAAGGTAATTGTCAACTAATCATGTTTCTTTGTCTATTCAATAGTGGACTGTTAAAAATATATGTTTGAGGGCTAAACCACCCTGCTTGTAAATTAACATTGTTGCAATATGGAAGTCTGAAGACGTAAATATTATAGAATTTTAAAGAGTACACATTATATATTGAGTTAATTTCCTTAATTTTAAGTAACTATTTATTATTTCACCTACATAAAATGACCCCCTGCTGTTTTACTTGCTATTTGATGTAAATTGATTGCTTTTGTTGCTTACCCAATCATACTTGCAAGTCAACTTACAACTCCAAAAAGTAAAGCAACTAGAGATGCGTAACTTATGATTGTGGATCTAGGATTTGATTGATAAAGTACAAATACAACATTTTCCTTTTCTTGGTACTAAAAATTCATGGAGCAAATTTTTATACAAATATGCTGCCTGGTATGCTTATTTTGCTATATTTTAGTATTTAAAATTTACTTGTATACACATCTATATGTAAGTGTAGATGTGCACACACACACACACACACACACACACACACACGCACACTCCCTTGTATCTTTTGAATTGCCATGAGAATGGTGTTGGATTTTCTGAATATAGCTTTGAACCTTTAAGAAAATGAGAAGAAGTCATCCATTTTATGACTTTGAGATGGATGACTGCTTGTAAGTTGTAACCTTCTTACCTTACCAAGTGGATGGGGCACCATTCTGTAGATATTTCTCATGAGTATTTTTTTCCAACTTTCAGTTTGGTGACTGCTGAAGTGAACAAATGATAAAGACTAAAAGAGCATTATATCAGAAGATAATTCACTGTCAATTTTTCAATGTTTTTCATCTTTTAAGCTGTGAGTTGTAATGATTCTCATGTGTGTTATTTTACTTGAAAAATTTTAGCCCTTAAAACTCCTTTAGTTTTGTTTCTAAGCCTGGGATTTCTATCGATATTCCATTATTACTTTTTGTGTACTCGGTGTGTGCATGTGTTAGATTTTGATGCACTTCTGGAAGGAAAGAACCACTGATGTTAATCTACTGCCTTGATACAGATTCTGCAAGAAAAAGGAATTCATATATGGGATGGCAATGCATCCAGAGAATATCTAGACAGGCAATGACAAAGTTTAGATGTTGGCTATTCTTAATTGTATTCAATGACCAGATCTGATGAGATATTGTGTTCGACTTTTTTCAGTATGGGGTTGCCAGAGAGGGAAGAAGGGGATTTGGGCCCTGTATATGGGTTTCAGTGGAGACATTTTGGTGCCAGGTTAACGTTAATTCTCAACTTGATTATAAAGAAAACGTTTGATGTTTTGCTTCTCAAACATTATTGGATGTTTTTTGTCAACAGATACACCAACATGCACGCAGATTACACTGGTCAAGGGTTTGATCAGTTGTTAGATATTATTGATAAGATAAAGAATAAACCAGATGACAGGCGTATTATTCTTTCTGCTTGGAATCCTTCGGACCTTAAGTTGATGGCATTACCTCCTTGCCACATGTTTGCTCAGGTTGGTGCCTTGAACTCTTAATTTTGGATTTATAATGTGTTAAGTATCTGATCAATAAACTATTCTTAGTTTACTTTTCTTTATTTAAATCAATTGGTTATGTTTGAATTAGAATTGAAATTGTTCGATATATGCAACTTTTTTCCCTCAATGTGCCTCACCATGAGCCTTGGTGCCTGGTCTGCCTTACATTCTTAATAAACTATGGATTCATATAACACAATGATTTGGTGCAGTTTTATGTTGCCAATGGTGAACTATCCTGCCAGATGTATCAACGCTCTGCTGACATGGGTCTTGGGGTGCCATTTAACATCGCTTCATATGCTCTGTTGACATGCATGATCGCCCATGTTTGTGGTATCTATTTATTTCACCAAACTTTGGAGTTCTGAGTTCATATTGCAAAGAGTACATCAGTCATGGAGCCAGATGAGTGCTGGCAGCAGCATCGTCCCACTATTTTAAATTTCATATAAACTTATTGTTCTATGTTAAATATTTCCCAAAATATGATTCTGCCCACCTTAAGTTTTTAAAGTTTTAGTGTTGCGCCCCTCTACGTCAGATTTCTGGCACTGCTACTGGAGTATATGATGCTGTACAAACTATGCCAATCGAATCTAATCTTAGCAGTTGTAATTATTTTATTTACGGGCACTTCACTGATAATTCTGCTTCCAATTTGTCAACCATCATCAGGTCTTGTTCCTGGCGACTTTATCCATGTGATTGGGGATGCTCATGTTTATAAAACTCACATACACCCTCTGCAGGAGCAACTTAAGAAACTTCCAAGGCCATTTCCAGTAAGTACCGGGTACTTTTGTTTAAAGGATTTAGTTAGATGAGGTGTTATGAACTTTTGGCGTTCATGGATTTCAAATTCCGTCTTCAATGGCGCCCCTAAGGGGCAATCACAATAGTTGAGCATTTCAAATGAAGCATAACTTGGTTTTCATTTTCCAACTCTTCTCCGGCATTCTCGAATTGATATTTGCTTTGCATCGCCCTACAGATTTTGAAGATAAACACAAACAGAACGGACATCGATTCATTTGTTGCAGCTGATTTCGAGCTTCTAAATTACGAGCCTCACCAGAAGATAGAGATGAAGATGGCGGTATGAAATAGCATTGGCAACATAGTTGACTTGTGCTAATGAAAGGGGGTTTCTTGGGGATGGTAATAGTCAAGGATTCAATTCTTTTCTGAAACCTTTTGTATTGGCGCCATTCGAATTTCAATGGTATTTATATTTTTATTGTTGGATTTTCATTCCATTTAAGTCTAATGCTATGGTTCTATATTTGTTGTACAATCTTTTAAAAAAAAAAAGAAAAAAAATTGTTATACAAATCTCGTTATATCCGTAACATGACTCATATTTTATTGTACAAAACTTCTCGTCAAACTAATTCAAACTGTTTGACAAAGATCAATATGTTTACATTTCATCGACGTCTTGCGACTTAGTTCTTCCTTCCCCTTCATATATTATAGATATAACAATAAAAGATAAAATTTAAGTAAATCTTGTTACTATTTTCTTTTAATAATTTAGGATAAATATGTTAAAAAATTCTCACTAAAATCAGGAAGAACGCCTTAATCTATTTATTTTGAAACTCGTAACCATTTAAATTATCTGAAAAATATATAAACAGACAAAATAAATGATAACAAATGTTTCCATTAACATAGTCACGACTTCATAGGATATAGACAACTTAAATTATAATATAAAAATAATAATTAATGTAGTAAAAAAATATTAGATTTTTCATGGTGTTGATTAGGGGTGTGCATTCGGTCAACCGAACCGAATTGCCAATAACCGAACCGAACCGAACCGAATCGAATTTTATTTTGATAACCGAACCGACCGAATTAGTTTTAATAACCGATCATAAATTAACCGAATTAAAATCGGTTAATTCGGTCGATGACCGAATTAACCGAATTTTTTTAAAAAAATAAAATTAAATATAAAAACATTAAAAATATTATAAATTATATAATAAATCTATTTTTTTAAAAAATTAATTTATTATTCGGTTAATTCGGTTAACCGATTTTTTTTACGAAAACTGAAACCGAACCGAATTAACCGATTTTTTAAACTTTCAAAACCGAATTTCCGAAATAACCGAACCGAATTTCCGAATTTGATCGGTTCGGTCGGTTATTTCGGTTTAACCGAGATCTTGCTCACCCGTAGTGTTGATTACTAAGTTTTTATCTGTAAATTGATTAGTTATTTTTTTTATAGTTTACTTGTTTTTTTACCGTGACATGTGAAACTAAAAGTGGAAGTTATTTCAAAGCTTAATTAGATTAGCCAATAATTAATTTTAATTTTTGTGTTATATTTGTTATAAAAAAAAAAGTTGCCTCTTGTTAAACTGTCTATCCGTGATACGAGTCAATCCAATCTATACTTAGAATAAAACTAATATTTTTGACATAAAAATAATTTTTTTTATATAGATTGAGTTAGGCAAAAATATCTATCTTAAAAAATTAATTAAATCATGAGATGATTTCATATAAAATTTTGTGAGAATCAAAATACAAATATACATTGTGAAAAAACAAACTCAACTCCAAAAAAAAGTTTGGCTGACTAGATTATTAGATTTGCCTCTTCTCTCTTTTTGTCGTTTTTCTTTTCTTAAATAAATTTATTAGTGGACTGAAAATTATTTTTGTAATAATCTAACTATGTTTAACTCCTATTATGACATCATTTATGTGGGGACCCGGACGCTAATCATCTTCTTAATCGTCATTGGGATAATTGGATCAATGTAATTAATCTGAGTCTACATTTTTTTTTAAAAATATAGTGCGGAACGTAATGGAATTCAATCTAATATACATATCCGTATAAAAGTACAGGTCTTGTACAACAAACATCAAACGCAAACTAAGGTTCAACAACTAAATGTCAAGTGCTGAATCCTATCTACAGCAAGGTCAAAGTCCGTAGTCTCCACTCTAATCTCGATCTCTCATCATCTCCTCGACCCTAATCCTGTCCCACCTGTTGTCATGTACACATACAAACAAGACAACAGCCGGATAACTCCGGTGAGAATATAATTCCCAGTATAAATCAAAGAAACATGCAAGCATATAATCGATAGAAATGCATGAAATAGATATCAAGAACATGTATCAAATC
>NC_133309.1:3126559-3171615 GCF_012295235.1 Primulina huaijiensis
TGACATCAGATTTCATCTGTTTCCACCAAAACTGTGTCTTCAAATCATTGTACATCTTTCTGCCACCAGGATGAATGCTAAAACGACTGCGGTGCGCTTCTGTCAATATCTGTTGTCTCAATTCTGAAACATTCGGCACAACAATACGATTATTCACGTACAGTACATCATCACGTACCTGATACTCTGACTGATGACCTGCTCTGACCATCTCAATCGATTCCTGTACTTTCTGATCAACTTTCTGAGCCGCTTTAATTTTCAAAATCAGCTCTGGTTCAGCTCGAATAGCATATAATCTCAAAGGCTGACAATCTGTTTCAAATACTAATCCAGACAAACAGCAATCTTCTATCAAACTTGAAACACCTATAGTCGATAAGGACAAAGAACATACCTTTCGACTTAGGGCATCGGCTGCTGCATTCGATTTTCCTGGGTAGTATTTGATTTCACAATCAAAATCTTTAAGCAAATCAAGCCATCTTCGCTGTCTCATATTCAACTCAGACTGTGAAAACAAATATTTCAGACTTTTATGATCAGAATAAATTTCGAATTTCTCACCGTAGAGGTAGTGTCGCCATATCTTCAAAGCAAATACAATGGCTGCCAATTCAAGGTCATGAATTGGGTAGCGAGATTCATGCGGTTTCAGCTGTCTCGAGGCATAAGCAATCACATGCCCTTGCTGCATCAACACACAACCCAGACCTCTGTGAGAAGCATCACAATACACGACAAAATCACCAGTACCTGAGGGGATAGTTAGGATCGGGGCACTGGTCAATCGTTTCTTCAATTCCAGAAAAATGGACTCACAGTCTTCTGACCAAACGAACGGAGCATTTTTCTGTGTTAACTGAGTAATAGGTTTAGCAATACTCGAGAAATCCTTAATAAATCGACGGTAATATCCTGCCAAACCCATAAAACTGCGTATCTCTGGCACAGATGTCGGTCTAGGCCAACTGATCACGGCCTCAACCTTGCTAGGATCCACAGAAATCCCATCTCCAGATATAATGTGACCCAGAAATACTATCTGTCTCAACCAAAACTCACATTTCGACAGTTTAGCATATAATTTCTCAGCTCTCAGAATTTTCAACACAGTTCTCAAATGTTCTGCATGCTCAATCATATTCTTTGAATAAATCAAAATATCATCAATGAATATGATAACAAAATCATCCAAATACCTTTGAAACACACGGTTCATTAATCCCATGAAAACAGCTGGGGCATTCGTAAGACCGAAAGGCATGACAATAAACTCGTAATGTCCATACCTGGTTCTGAATGCTGTTTTTGAGATATCGGAATCCCTGACTCTCAGCTGATGGTATCTAGATCTCAAATCAATCTTGAAATATACAAAAGAACCCTGCAACTGATAAAATAAATCATCAATACGAGGCAAAGGATATTTATTCTTTACCGTAGCCTTGTTCAGTTGTCGATAGTCAATGCAAAGTCTCATAGAACCGTCTTTCTTCCTCACAAATAATACTGGAGGACCCCAAGGAGATACACTCGGTCTGATGTAACCCTTGGCCAGTAAGTCCTCCAACTGTTCTTTCAACTCAATTGGTGCCATTCTGTACAAAGCTCTGGAAATCGGAACTGTACCTGGCATCAACTCAATGTTGAAGTCTATCTCTCGAATCGGAGGCAAACCAGGAATCTCATCTGGGAAGACATCAGCAAACTCGCAAACCACTGGCAAATCCGCCAATGATGGACTCGATTTCAGTAAATCAACTGAACAGACAAGGAATCCATCCGCTCCTTTCTGCAATAATCGAGTCATATTCATAGCAGATATCAAAGGAATTCGGGCTCGAGAACCCTTACCGTAAAATTTCCATTCCTCAGCCATCTCAGGTCTGAATCGTACAATCTTGTGGAAACAATCAACTGTAGCTCTGTACTTGGTCAGCATATCAATACCGATAATACAGTCAAAATCAGACAACCCAAGTACAATACAGTCTAGCTCAATCTCATGTCCGTCATACTGTAGCACACAAGATCTAACCGAAGTCACGGATATCAAACCTTTCCCCAAAGGAGAAGAAACAGATACTACAGTAGATAGGGACTCAACAGGCAATGCATGCATCAATGCAAATCTCTCAGAAATAAATGTATGCGATGCACCAGTATCAATCAATACATATGCAGGATAATCAGAAATAAAACAGTTACCAGCAACAACGTCATCAGGTGCGTCCTGTGCCTGCTCCTCAGTCAAAGTGAACACCCTGGCCTGCTGTCTAGGAGGCTGGCTCACTGTCTGGCTTCCTCCTGGCCTCTGCTGTGACTGGGTAGATGGTGCTGGCTGGAAAGAATGAACAGCTGAGAGTCGTCTCCCTGTCTGAGCCACTAATCCAGATGACTCTACTCCCTGGGATCCCTGAGAACCTCTCTGGGGACATACTCTAGCAAAATGTCCCTGCTGTCCGCAAATACGGCAACTGCCAAACACTCCTCGGCACTGCTCTATGGAATGTCTCCCTACACACGTGCTGCAATAAGGTCCTGTATAACTTTGGCTCTGACCAGTCTGTCTCGAGCCACTGGAACTGGAAGAACTGCTGCCAGACTTCTTAAACTGTCTTCCTCTGGCTTTCAAATAGTCCTTCTTTCCACCACTGCTGCTACCACTCTCAAATCTGGGAGGGGGTTGCTGTGGTCTCGGTGCTGGAGCAACATATGAAGCTCTTCTCTGTCTCATCAGACCAGCTTCTGCTCCCTTTGCTCTGTTCAGGGCGTCAGCAAAGTTGTTTGGTCGCCCAGTGTTCACCAATGTAAATATCTCCGGATTCAAGCCATTGATGAACTGATCAGCCACCGCTTCTTCATTCTCGGCCACATGTGGAGCAAATCTCAGTAGTGTAGAGAATTTAGACACATATTCCTCAATGTTCAACTGCCCTTGTCTCAGATTCGCAAACTCAGCACCTTTATCCTTTCTGTATGACACAGGGAAGAATCTCTGATAGAATTCGGTTTTGAAGACATTCCAGGTAATAGGCGTACCTCGTTGCTCCAAGGCCCTCTTGGTCGTAATCCACCAGTTCTTGGCAACATCATGCAACTGGTGTCCTATCAGTTTCACTCTCCGCTCATCAGTGTAGTCCAAAGAGTCAAACAGCATCTCAATGTCATCTAACCAACTCTCGCAATCAACTGAAGTCTCAGTACCCTTCAGAGTCGGTGGATGGAACGACTGAAATCTCTTCAGCAAGGTTTCCATTGGTGTTGCTGTCACATCCATCGGATTTGCAGAGGTACTGCCCTGTTCTGGGATTCTTCGAGGAGGCATACCTGATTATCACAAGGGCNATGAACTGATCAGCCACCGCTTCTTCATTCTCTGCCACATGTGGAGTNCTCTGATCAAGAATCGGTTCTGATCCATTTCAAGAATACATATCACCGTATCAAAATCAGATCATTCAGGTAAACATGTATTAAGGTAAGGAATCATGCTAGCAATCAAAAACATGAAAGAAAACACATTCTACCCCGCTCACTAGCTCCAATCGCAATCTAAAGGATCTATCGCTCTGATACCACCTATTGTGGGGACCCGGACGCTAATCATCTTCTTAATCGTCATTGGGATAATTGGATCAATGTAATTAATCTGAGTCTACATATTTTTAAAAAAAATATAGTGCGGAACGTAATGGAATTCAATCTAATATACATATCCGTATAAAAGTACAGGTCTTGTACAACAAACATCAAACTCAAACTAAGGTTCAACAACTAAATGTCAAGTGCTGAATCCTATCTACAGCAAGGTCAAAGTCCGTAGTCTCCACTCTAATCTCGATCTCTCATCATCTCCTCGACCCTGATCCTGTCCCACCTGTTGTCATGTACACATACAAACAAGACAACAGCCGGATAACTCCGGTGAGAATATAATTCCCAGTATAAATCAAAGAAACATGCAAGCATATAATCGATAGAAATGCATGAAATAGATATCAAGAACATGTATCAAATCGGAAACATGAATCAATATCAAACTGTAAATAAACTCGTGACTCCACGTCTCAGACTAGACTCAATCCTAGTCTAGGGATCCCGGTTTCCAGATGTTGGTATTCCTATATCGACCAACAGTAATAGAAGAAACTCCAATTCTATCCACGTCGATATAACCATACATCCAGTGTCCTGACCTATCCGTCACAGACTGTGGCCCTATCGCCAATACACTATCTTGTGACATCGTGCAATGTGCCCGTGGCGATCCCGCCACTATCAGGTACTTCTGTCACAAGATTACTCATCTAATGCATGCTCCTATAAATCCATAGAACAGGCATTTTAATCAAATCAATAAACACAATAATAAAACATCAGAATAAGTATGTGATTTAGGGAAACTCAAGTATGTCCTACTCAAGTCGATCTCCCAATACCACATTGACTTATACCTTTCGTTCGTAGTCTCGGTCTGAAGAAATATCAATTCTAAATTCAAGACTGTCTCTGTAAATCTGAAAGGACATATTGAGAATAATAATATCAACATTCCAGTCCCAGTTCAATACTGATTCTGATCAATCTAAATTTAATTCAAATCAACGGCATAACGGCACTATCTCATATCCCCGTCAATACCATATCAACAGATAACAATTACAAATCATAACCCATATCCGGTACAATATGTAATTCATTCATAATTCAAATCTGACCAATTTCAATCGATATAATCATAAATTCATAACAATTCCATAATCAATCTGTTCTTCGTTCTGACTTCGATTCTACGATGTCTAGTATTCCCAGAACACATAATAATGATCAAATAATAATTCCTCCAATATCATAATTTCAAATGATAACAGAACTCAATAAAACTTACGTCCAGTTGTAGCTCGTGTCGAGAGGAGTATGGTACTGTGTCCGGATCGAAAATCGGATCAACCAAAATCACAATTCTATTGTACGAAGGACTTTGAGAATTCCCGTAGCTTTTCTCGATGCTTTTGCTGGAGAATGAAGGGAAATGAAGCAATTTTATATATCCAAAACACATGGCAAAGACAAGTGTCCACTCAAATCCAATATCGCACTTTAGCCCCTGAATTCTTCACTATTTGCAATATGGTCCTCAAAACTCTTTTAATTCCATTTCAATCCTAATTCATTACAAAAAACCATGGAATCTAATTCAACATTCCAAAATTCATAAATTAAATAACCTCGGACTAAAATGATAAAACTCGGGCCTTACAATTTATATTTAGATAATATATAATTTTCTTGAATATTATTATATATGTCTTTTCTGATTTTCTTTGTCTGTTGATACGAGTACTATAGTACAATTTATGGTTTATATGAAAATAAAGGGATCCAAATCTTGTCACTGAAGTTTTGCAAACTTGTATATTTATTGTTAGTGAGACATATTTGTTGATGTACCGTTTTCTCATACTCAAGATGCAGCAGATATAGTGTTTTCTGTAAATTATTACGAACAGATATCTTCTTTTCTTCGATCGTCTAATCAAGTCTACAATAAGAGACTGGATTCCTCGTATAGATCGCAGTAGAGATATAAACAAAATTTACATCGTAATTGGATCGCCGGAATTTTAGAAATTCGGTGGCCTTATGGGGCGCGGTGGAAAAGCGGTGGCCGAAATTTTTCTCTAAAAATTATAGGATGGCCAAAAATTTTAGAGAGAGAGGAAGAGGAATTTTGTGGACAAAATTGTGTAAAAGTTATGTTATTTCATATAACTCTTAGTGAAATATTTATAAATTTTAATTCAGAATCAAATTCAGAGTTCTCATGAATCGGGATGATGTAATTCCATTATTCAAAATATCTCACGTATGTATTTTCTACTCTTGAAAATACCATGCATTATTAAATTATTATCACACACACATAGATATATAGATGTATTCATCCTTTAAATTAAATAATTTTTAATTGATTATCTAATTAATTAATTAATCTATTTTAGAATCTTTTAGAATGTTTTAAAGAATTTTGCACTTAGTAGTTACTTTTTCCAATTTATTATTTAATTAGTATATTCTAAATTTACTAAATAAATAATTGTGAACTTATTATAACTTCGATCGACGATCAAATAACGTCGATGTGTCGAGGGTACAAATCTCGTTTATATAATGAAAATTTCGTAAGACAAAATTTTCCACCGATCCATTTTGGCTGCTGCCAGCTCTTACGTACGGGTCTTCATGATCGTATAACGTTTTTATGGACTTGAACTCCTTCATCGGGAGTAAGGAATGATGAAAAAGCTACAACCTACTAAGAAAGCAGTGGCAATACTACTTGGCGACTAGAAGGTTGTGAACTATTTCACTAAAACAGGAAATTTCACTCTCCTTATTTAATCAGCAATTAAGATAACTTCCACAACTTACATTACATGAAATCAACTTATAAACTCTTTTATAAGCTATCAGTTTGATCTCCATCAAAGTACAGTCATCAAACTCAACTCCTTGAACTTGACTATCTCAACGAAAACGCATAATCCAATACTTGTGTCACCCTCGATGGTTCAGGGATACAACTAACCATGGGTTCACGATTTCATGTGATTCAGAAAAATATTTTTTCATATTCGAACTTACCATGATTAATCTCATTCTTTTCATCAACCCCTTAACCAAGAACGTGAACTCAAATCCGATTGCACTCATCGGATCATGGTAAGAGCATCTAGTAGCATCACCCCATGATGCCTAAGTATTATTGATAGTGCCTACAAGAACCTTAAGTTATGGTTAGCATATAGTACGGTCCTTTCAACTCATATATCCAGAGTGAATCTGCAATCATTGGTATATTGAGAGTTGAAAATGAATTCAATAACGATGTGATATACTTTTGAGTAATAAATGTGACATGGTATGAGAAACTGAGAAGACATTTTTCCAAAATGCACATGTAGATTCCTCACACTATTAACTCATCAGATCACATAGGATATCCATACTTATAGGTGAACGGTGAATCTCCAACTACAATGCCTTGACTCCTATGTATTTCGAAACTACACCCAACCTCGCCATATGATGACCCTTAATGAAGTCGTTAAACGGATCAAAGTTCATGGTAGTACGTAGAGTCTCTACGTTGTCCCGGGTCAAATGACTAATGGTGTACAAATATAATTGCTGACTATTACATTCGATAAGTGATAACCACTTGAAAAGTCCGATGAAAGGTTGTGCGGTACATCATCAAATGATCATTCTTCTGTATGAATGGACATCTTCGTGTCCTTACTAGTGAAACATGACGTTTACATCACAGGTGCTAGTCTCAAGCTCAAGCGATCATTATCCTTATTTTAAGAGGCTGAATTGACTAGGAACATGTTTAGAATATATAGTACGTTTCCTAATGAGTTTCATGATCTTGTGCTGCTAAGCAGACTCATGGTACCTTTTGTATATTCAAGGACTTTATCTATGCAACTTGTATGTGTATACAGATAAAGTAAATGTTATAATTGGATAAAATAGTAAAATATTATTAAAATAAATATTGTTTTTGCATAACAGTCAATAAGGCTCAAGCTACAAGTTGACTCACTGGACACCTATTCTAACAATATCTTACTTGCCCTCTAGATAACTACCCATAGATTTAAAACACATTGTTTCACGGTGCTTCTCAAACAATGGTCCTGATCTACAAAGGCGACTCTCTTTAATGATATGTCTTATCTTCCCACAATCTCCCGAATTATGAGGAACTTCCTCAAAATATGTTTGGATCGCTGACGAGACCTCAGTTCCTTTGCTTGTTCAACAACACATGTGTTGTCGCAGTAGACCAGGACTAGATCAAATCCTTGAGGAATGACACCCAACTCTTGAATGAAATTCCTCATCCAAACATCCTCATTTTCTGCAGCTGATGCAACTATGTATTCGGCCTCAATGGTGACTTCTTTGGAACTGTAAGGTCCAAAATTAAGACGACATAATCTAATTGCATGCAAATCTAGGAAATATGAAAAATAGTAATTAATTGATTTTAATTGCTATTTGATTATGTGACATACTTGTTCATATGTTAAATGGGATCTTTTTACCATCATGCATAAAATTGTATTTTTAAGGGATATTCAAGTTGCGATCGGGGAACGGAGACCGATGACTGAACAATAGAAAATGTTTTTATTAAATAATTATTTAAAATACGGTTATTGTTTTTTTTAGTAATTCTGAAAATAAAAGTTTTGAGGTGATTTTATACGCCGGGACGTAAATTTTATCGGTGTTGGTTTTTCAACAAAAATGCGAGATTTTTGGCAACCCGACTAATAAATTCACAAATGTATTTAAACAAAAAACTTTGATAACATTTTATTAAATCCTAATTAAGACTAATGGGCTTATTTTAGTGGCTTAATAGGCCTAAGCCTAGTTAGCAATTTAATTAGCTATTTAAAATTTTTAATCACCTAAAAACCCTACACTCCAACCCACGCCTCCCACCTTCAAAAATTCAGAACCTCTCCCCAAAGCTCCCCAGCACACACGGCAACCCACACACCACAAAGTTGTAGGAATTTTCAAAGGATCAAGGTAGAAACTAGCCAAGGTTTTCTCCGTTCTTCGTCGTCAATGGTTTTTCGTGCGTTTAAAATACAAAGGCGTGCCATACATCTCCTTTTCTCGTCTATCACATCGTATTATTGTTTAAATTATATTTGAATGAAAAGCATGAGATTTTTATGAATATTTTCGAAATATTGCATGTACATGAGGCAAACTTGTGAATTGTTGTTCCAAAAACATGTTTAATATGTGTTGAGGGGCTGCCATGATTTAGGTAATGATCAAGCATGATTTACACGTCCTAAGGGGTCCTAGAAAACACACGACACGCTGCACATAAAAGCAAGATGGAACTATATGCTATATTGAAGGGCCGAGAGTGTGTTGTTCATGCATGTGGCTCGTTTTCCTTGCATGGAGTTATGGGGCTAGCCAGGGCTGGTTGGGGGCTTGGCTAGGGTCAAGTTCGAAGGCTAGGCAGGGTCCTAGGGAGGCTAGGGTCGAGGGAGGCGGTTGAGGAAGAACCCTTGCGAGAAGGGACTCTTCACGCGTAAGAATTCAGGGTGGCCGAAAGTTCCAGGGGCCATGGCTCGGCCTGGGGGCGAGCTATGTGATCCATCAGGGTCCTAGGGTGATTGGTAGGGATCGGGCCAGGGGTTGGTGCAATTGGGTGCGCTATGGCTCGAAGGAACATGATGAAATGTAAGTGAAGCAAGCTACACGCGAGGACTGCTGTTCTGTTTTGGGTGGCTCGTTGTGGGGGTTCAGGGGCTGGGCTAGGTCTGGGCTGGGTCTGGAAGTGGTCCAGGGATGGTTAGGGTCAGGTTGGGTCGCTGGTTAAGGGGCTGGAAGAGTTCTAGTGGCACTAGGAAACCATAGGCACGAGAATCTCCATGAGCGCAGATTGTGTAGCTTAGTTCCAGGTGAGTTTGAGCGAGCCTGGGCTAGGATCAGGGGCTTGGGCTTGGTCAGGAGGGTTCCTAGATGGGTTGTCTAGGTTTTGGCTCGACGTGGCTCGGGCGTGGCTCGGGTAAATTGGGAGATGGCTCGATGTGTTCGTCGAAGGGTCAAAAAAAGAAAATTAAAGAAGGAAAAATTGATCCAAGGGTCCACGGGGGTGGATCATGACTTAAAAGGGTAGAATAAATACGAAAAATGTTATTTTTAAAATTTGGGATCGAAATAACGAGTTTTGGATTTAATTGGGATTTAATCGTCGCACGAAACGCTAATTAACGAGTTAATTGAAACGCCTAGTTTTAAGCTTTATAAAATTATGAAAAATTAGGTTTAAGCTTAAATAATTATTATAAGTCTAAATTTTTAATTTAGGACTTTTATGTTGAGGTTTGGGATTTTTCGGGATTAAAACGCATTAATACGTCTCATTTAAAGAATAAATTAAAAGTCATCGATTTAAGTTAAATAAAATTATGGAAAAATTCATGTAAGCTTAAATAATTATTTGGGACATGTTAGAGTCAAGAAATCAAGAAAAAAGTCAAAATCTTAAAATGTCAAGTCCAGGGGCAAAACGGTCTTTTTACACCAAAAATTAGTAAAGGTCATGGTAGTGCCCTAAATGCTGTTTTTATGATATTATGACTATTTTTAAATGTTTATGAAATGTTCATGATTAAATAATGATTTTTAAATGTCAATTTGATTTTTATGTTTTAAGATCGACATTCAAAAGACATGTTGCATGCTTGGTTATGCATGATTTTTATAAAGTAATGATAATGTTAAACGTTGAAGGAAGTGAAGTAATTGTGACTAATTCGATAATTTTGGAGATATCGTGAGGGTTATGGTCCCAGTTGGAGCCCAACGATCGTGTTTCCATCGTTACGAATATGTGGTAACGGTTTTGTGGTAACGATAAGAATGGGAATATCGTGAGGGAAAAAGGTCCCCGAGGGAACCCATTTATGGGAAAAGGCCCCAGAGAGAGCTCCGACGATCGTATTTCTATTCAATGAGGATAGGCCAGGGCCCAGTTGACCGGTGAGAGTGTTGCTGGTGTCTCCCGCCGCCCAGTACTGTGGTTACATGTAGATGGATCCATCGACTTTTGAGGTTTGAGGAAAGTCACAATTAACGATCTGGATTCAACAAAAGAAAAGGAAAAGAAAAAGAAAAATGTTTATGATCATGAAAAATGTTTATGTTATGTCATGTTGAGGAAAAAGGAAAGTTAAAGTTTATGTTTGCTTGTCATGAAATGTTATTTTTACGTAAAAATATTTTTACTGTTGGATGTGGTTTTATACGTATTATTTGTTATAAAGATTATGGTGTGTTGAGTCTTTAGACTCACTAGGTGTGATGGATGCGGGTGAGGTTTAGGGAGGTCTTGACGGATGATTTGACTGGACTGAAGGCGCACACAACCCGAGGACCAGCGCTTCTGTATTTCCGCATTTACGATTTATGATTCATGATTTACGTTAAAGATTTTAAGACTATTTATTTAAGTTTTTGAGAGATTTTTGAGAGGTTTAGTATGGGCTATACTTTTCAAACTTATTGCTTTTTAGGTACGATTTCAATTTTATGACTATTGCACTTGATTTTTAAAATGCTAGATGAATGACGTTTTATTTTAAAAGGGTAAAATTTTTTATTAAAATACTTTCATGGGGTAAATGTAAATGGCCGAAAATTGAGTGTTTTAAAAAAAAATTTAGTACTTTTAAAGCAATAAAAAAGGCAGACGTTTCAGGAACTCTTGTTAGGATCGGTTTGAAGGGTCAAAGTGTTTAGAAGAGGGGTTGAATAAATACTTTATAATTTTTTACTCTTTTTCGATAATGGTGAATCTGTTTAGTAATAAACTGAATTCAGGAATATTATTGTCTATATTAGTCAATTAACTAGTTTAAGTGCGAAAATAAAATAACTGATAGATTCAATACTCAACGTATAACTGAAACAAAGAACATAAAGATTTTATGGATGTTTGGAGACTTCAAATGCTCCTACGTCACCCCTTCTATCACAAGGATATGTTTCCCAGTAAAAGACTTTGATTAATTACAGAAGCTGTAATAACCCACTTCATTTTGGACTTAAACACTGTCAAACTGAAACTCTTAGTTCTTTTATAATTTATCATTATACGACTGATTTTCTTTTTTAGCACAACTGATCTTAGAAAATCGAATACAACAATGTAATGTGCTAGTACTTTAGCTCAAATGATAGCCTGAAAGTTATGAATATTTCTCTGAAGTGTGAGCTTTTCTGTATGAATATCTTAACTAAACGTGTATAATTGAATTCGAAAGTCAATCAGAATAATTGTCAAAAGTTTTTATCTCAGCTGAACTCCTCGGCTATTTATAGGCTTTGCTTCAAACGGTAACATTGAATGCATTAATTAATACTTATCCGTTGATTCGTCCTTTCTGAATATGTCAACATTCTTTTGACAATAGTACATTGTGGAAGTCTGCTATGCGGCGCTCCTTCTGATAGTCGCAATCTGTTGCATACGATTTGTCGATTGGTAGCTGCGCTTTAAGTGCTGACGTGTCAAACTGATTATCAGTTGATTATATAGTCGATCAGTTGAACTGACGGTATGTCTGATCAGTTCCAACTGATTCAATTAGCTTAGATCAGTTTTATTGCCTCCGATTATTTTACTTATTAATTATCAGTTCGGGCAACTTTAGTTTAGGTAGTTTCAGTTCGAATTAATTCAGTTGAGCCGATCGGTTCTGCAACCTTCAAAAACTTTATTTTTCAGACTCCGAAACTTTGATTCTAAAAATTTCTCCATTTTTGGTGTTTGAAAAAACATAGAATTCAAGAACTGATAACCCTCATTGTAGATAAAATAATCTTCAAATGTACAAATTCGTACAAATATAATAAGATATAACTGAACTGACTGCTCTTCACTTCTTAGCTCTTTTGTTAGCAGGTCCTTGATCAGTTAGTTGACTAGTTTTTTTCTTGGACTGATCCTACTGCTCTTCTTCCCCCTTTTTGTCAACACCTGCGAGGTTAGAAAGAAGGCGGACTTCAGAGCTGACTTGAGATATAGCATTCATCATCTTTTTCTACATCAAATCCATCCGCTTTGACAAACTTGTGTGCACGAAGCGAATTTGGTTGACAAACATATCCTGAGTCTGGAAAAGAGCCGGAACTGTCACTCTGTCTCTCTTCAGCTGATCAACAAGGAGAAATAAGGCAGTGATATCCTTTGTAACCTGCTTGAGGCTCTTCATAGTATTCTCCTTGAGAGAATCAAATCTGAGCGTGTGCATCAGCTGAGTCGATTTGATTTCAGAGACGGTTGCTGTCAAATTTGTAGACTGGATTGAATACCTTCGATCATGATATCATTATCAATGGGTACTTCAGGAGATAAGGCTTCAGATATTTCGGGTGCTTTGCCTTTGCCCTTCTCGCTAAAAGTCACCATTGCTGGGGCATGGGATTCAGTATCAGCCTGTTGATCGATTTCGGTAATGAAGTCTTCAACTTCTTCTTGCTGAACGTCTGGATCTGAAGTGTTGAGCAGAACAGTAGTAAAAACAATACGGCACATCAGTTGGCTTTTGCATATCAGCTATTTGTTCAGAATGCAACTGGGCTGTGTTATTTTTTTGTTCAATCATAACAACTGACTGAATCTCACCTTCAATTTCTTTTAACATAGCCTCCAATTCTAGTTGTTCTGTGAGCTTTGGTCTACGTCTCTCAACTGGTTGATCAGATTCGAAGTTCAACTGGATGTCAGTGGCAACTGATCGAACTACTTCGTCAACATTGGCCAATGACAACTCAACATCTGTGTATAGAGGTTGTCCAGCTGGTTGAGATGATGATGGTACAACAGAAATGGATGGCTGAATCAGTTTAGGAACAGATTCAGTTTCTCGCTCAGAAACTTGTTCAGCAACTGACTCCTTGACTACTTCAGTTGGCTGACGTTGTTCAGTTATTTTGGACTTGCGGTCTCAACCGGTATGTACAATTGCTGATTCATCTCCCATAGTTTGATTTTCATTTGCAGTGAGAAGAGATCTGATTCCAGCTGCTGAAACACTCTCTGTCATCATAAGCAGTTGTACTGGTTGGATTGTAATTCAATTTCAGTTCTGCAGTCACTTCAGCTAGCCTCTGCATCCTCATTAAATCCAAAAAATATTCTATTCGTTCCAAGGCTTGTGCAATGGTTACAACCTTGACCGTCTTCAGCACTGTAGTCTCTAGAGTAAGAAATTCCTTCAAAAATGACTTCTTCCTCAGCCGTTTGGCAAAGACTACATTTCGGAACTTTACCCATTCATCAAAATCCTCCAGTTTGGACTCAACAAACTCATTTATTTCACTCCAAATGATGTCGATGTTAGTCTGAATTGTGTTAGTTGGCCTGGGATCTTCAATCAACTTGCCCTTGCCTTTTGGATCAGTCAGGGCATGAGAGACGATCAGCTCTGTGGTAGTTGAATCTACCTTTTCTCTAATCACCTCTCGGTCGAGCAAGTGGTAGAACAGTTGGTCTGGTGACAGTGATAGGAGGTGCGCGGTGTCCAACAATCTTCAATTTTTCACCAGATTCGGTGACAATATTCAGTGGGTGATCAGCTGGCTTCTTCAGTTGAGTCTCTGCAGCTGATGGTGCTCTGGAACTGACTGAATTGGTTTGGCAGCTATGGGTATTTCAGCTCCAGTTGGCATCAGTCAATCAGCTGGTATGGCTCCAAAAACAGCTGGTTTAGTTTTCTGAGACCATGGCTTCCTCAAAATATTCGGCGAAGGTGTCTTCTCCGAATCACTTTCACTGACAATTAGTTTCCTCTTGATTGTCAGTTTCTTAGCCATCTCCTTGGCTTTGGCTACCTTCACAGATTTTGGAGCAGCCATCGTCCCAATCTCAGTTTTTATTTTTATGAATTTTTCTGGAGAGATGTCCAGCTTGGTTCTGACTGATTGAACAGTCTTGACATTGAAGACCTTGAATTTTGACATTTTCTCTGCTGAGTTGCTAATAAGGCCAGAGCTTTTCAGCAAATAGCTGAGCTGCAGTGAGAAACCATTCGACTGCTTGGATGATTGAACCGTTTTCTTCATGATATTAAAGATGATGGTTGACCAGTTCAATCTTGTGCCGGCCTTCATGATGGCAGTCATGATTTGAAACTTCTCTGATGTGTGGGCAGCGAAAGAACCTGTTTTGACGAGAACGCCCTTTGCAACGATGTCAGCCAGTAACTGGATTTCTGCCTTTAGTTTCTTCTTGGGGTCAGACACTTTAATCTTTTTCCCATCAGCAGATAGTAGAGTCTGCATCTCTTCAATATCAGCTATTGTGACCTCAGAGAAATGAGAAGGCCTTCAGTTGGAATTTGAAATAGGGTGCTGAAAAGTTCTTCATCGACAGTCAGCATCTGGTTGTTGACAGTCATGAGGATCTTGCCATCATCAGAAACAGTGCTGTTGACATAAACTTCTTGAATCTCTGTTGGGTAGATGACTTGGGTTGCCAATCCAAAAAAATTTCTTCAGACCAGCAGAGTCGAGCTTCAGAAATACGCTCCTAACAGCTTCATCTGAAACAGATAGAACAAAGTCGAAGTCGATGGCTATTGCGTTGAGAATGAAGGCTGGGGTTTGGCTTGCCATTTGCGTAGATTTAAATCGATAATCAGTTAACATATATGATAAGGTCGGTTAGGTCGAGAACTGAATGATTAGTTAGAAATGAAATTAGTTCAGTTCAAGACGAACTGATAATTGTCTTATCAGTTAACTAACTATAATTCGACGTTCTCCCTAAATACATGCATTAAATATGGTTAAATTATCTCATCCTCAGAGAGTGAAATGTCGATGGTTGACAAAGATCTCTTCATATCCTCCTGTCAATAATGATAATTATGACCCTTCATATGGTTCGAGTTTATAAATACAAGCAAATTGGTTAGTCACAAAATCACTTGAAAATTTTAAACAGATAATAAAATATCAAAGCAGGAGCAAATGGACAAGGCAGGCAGTTCAAGACAGCCGGATATGGCTGAAGAATTCTAGCAGTCCATAGTGGCTGCTAGAAAACTGAAGATGGAGTACCAAGACATTGTCTACCTGGATCAAGCTCTAGGAGCTGCAGTCATTCCTTGAAGGAGGGCTTGTTGCCACGAGGAAACTTGTGGCAACAAAGAAGAAGTATCGACGGCGTCTCGGCGTTGCTCATGTTGCTGACATCTTTAAGGATGAAGTGTCTATCTCCTGATGCTCTTCAAGGAGCTGAAGGTTCTGAGAAGGATCGCCTTCTCATAGGACTTCTTGAAGACCTCCACCGGCAGGTTAAGCGTCTGGCTGACTGGCTGGATGGAGGTAGTAGATAAGGAAATCTCCGATGTAAGATCCAAAAATTATTAATAAATTTTGATTATGTTTAATGCTAGTTTCCTTTTATGCTTTATTATTTCCTGCACTTAATCCTGGAAATGAATCAACATATAACAATATTAAACAGATTAAGATAAATCAATCAATCCAAGAATATTTCGGAAATAAGAAAACTTAGCGTATGGCAGCGGCTTGGTGAATATGTTTGTTGTCTGTTGTTCAGTTGAAATATATTCCAGTCTGATGTCCTTCTTGAGAGCATGATCTCTGATAAAGTGATATCTGACATCGATATGTTTTGTCCTGGATTGTATGTAATCGCAATTGTGCTAGTGTTGTCACAAAATATTGGTGAATCTTCTGCGAGGACTCCATAATCTTTCAGTTGTTGCTGAATCCGAAGCAACTGGGCGCAACAGCTTTCAGCAGCTAGATATTTTGCTTCAGTTGTGGAAGTTGTTATATGGATGTTAGCTTCTTGCTGAACCAGGAAATCAGTCTATCTCCCAGAAACTGACATGATCTACTAGTGTTTTTTCTATCAAGTTTACATCCTGCATAATCTGCATCTGAATAACCAACTAGATTGAAAGACGAGTCCTCAACATACCATAAACCCACATTTTGTGCGCCTTTTAGATATTTCAATATACGTTTGGCAACTGAAAAATAAGATTGTTTAGGATTTGCTTGAAATCTTGCACACATGCAGACATCAAATACATTATCAAGGCGGCTAGCAGTTAGGTAAAGTAAAGAACCTATTAAACCTCTATAGAGTGTCATCCCAACTGATATTCCTCCTTCATCTTTATCTAATTTAATTGATGACCTCATGGGAGTATTTGCAGCTGAACATGTTTCCATACCAAACATCTTAAGCAGTTCCTTCGTATATTTGGTTTGACTGATAAATGTACCAGTTTCCAATTGCTTCACTTGCAGACCAAGAAAGAATGTCAGTTCACCTATCATACTCATCTCGAATTTATCATGCATCATCTTAGCAAATTTCTCGCATAATATGGGGTTAGCTGACCCAAAAATAATGTCATCAACATAAATTTGTACAAGAAAAGTATGATCTTTCTTTGAAAATTTGAACAATGTTTTATCAACTATTCCAACAGTAAAATCATGATCAGTTAAGAATTTTGATAATGTCTCATACCAAGCTCTGGGAGCTTTTTTGAGGCTATACAATGCTTGGTTCAGATGATAAACATGATCTGAAAATGAGTGATTTACATAAATGATCAACATGATCTGAAAATGAGTGATTTACATAACCTGATGTTTGTTCAACATAAACTTCTTCTTATAGCTGACCATTTAAGAATGCACTTTTGACATCTATCTGGTAAACTTTGAAGTTCTTGAAAGAGGCGTATGCTAGGAATATTCTTATTGCTTCCAGTCGAGCAACGGGTGCATAAGTTTCATCATAATCAATTCCTTCCTCTTGTCTGTATCCTTGTGCAACCAACTTGGCTTTGTTGCGCACAACTGAACCATCTTTGTTCAGTTTGTTTTTGTAAACTCATTTTGTACCTATAATCGATTTTGAAAGTGTCTTGGAACTAAAGTCCAGACATTGTTATGGGTAAACTGATTTAGCTCCTCTTGCATAGCATTTATATAGTTTGGATCAATTAGAGCTTCATCAGTTTTCTTTGGTTCAAATTGAGAAACAAATGCAGAATATACAAATAAATTGAACATTTGATTTCTAGTTCTTACCGGATCAGATGAATTACCTATCACCAAATCTTGTGGATGTGATTTACTCCACCTGTAGTTGGAACTTGTTGGATCAATTTCTGTAACTGTTTCAGTTTGTGACTGAACATTTCTTTCAGTTTCAATTGCGGCAGTTTTAGTTGGTATTTGACTATCACGTGTTGTTCCATCAACAGATTGTTAGGAACAACTTCCTGTTCAATTTTCATCCACCACTTCAGGTTCTGGTGTTTGAAGGATGTTTCGATTTATGCGAACTTCTTCTTCACTGTCATCCTCCTAGCTGATTTCTGTTAAGTGATCAGTTAGCTCAACTGGATTAGTTGGCTTATCAGTTAGTGCAGATTCATCAAATACAACATGAATTGATTCTTCTACATTTAGAGTACGCTTATTAAAAACTCTGTAAGCTTTGCTAACTGAGGAGTAACCAAGAAATATTCATTCATCAGATTTAGCATCAAATGTTTTCAGGTAATTTTTGTCATTATTGTGAATAAAACATCTGCAATCAAATTTTTTGAAGTAAGATACCACGCTTTTCTATCCATGTCAGATCTCATATGGCATTTTTAAATGATTTTTAATAATCATTGATATGTCCTGAGTATAACATGTTATGTTTACTGCTTCTGCCCAAAATCTCTGAGATATACCGGAATCAGCAAGCATTGTTCTAGCTGCTTCTTTAAGAGTTCGATTTCTTCTTTCACCTACACTATTTTGCTGAGGCGTTTTAGCTGCTGAGAACTCATGCTGAATTCCAGTATTTTCTAAAAATTTAAAAAGATCTTGATTGACAAATTCAGTCCCTTGATTAGAACTTATTTTATCAATTCCAACTGATTTTTCATTAAAAAGTCTTTTGAAAAGCTTAATCAGTTTTGCAGTTGTATGGTTTTTTGATTTGAGAAAAATTATCCAAGTAAATCTTGAGAAATCATCGACAATTACCAGGGTATATTTCATTCTCCTTAAACTCATGACTGGTATAGGACCAAACAGATCCATATGCATCAATTCTAAGCATCTGGAGGAAGATTTACTTCGCTTATTTTTGGAAAAAGATCTTACTTGTTTACCAAACTGGAATGCTGAACAAATTTTATCATTTGAAAAATCAATCTTAGGCAGACCAGTTATAAGATCATGATTACTCAGATGAACGATGGATTTGAAATTCAAGTGGTTCGATCTTTTATGCCATAACCAGTTCTTATATGAATTGGAAGCTACAAAAAAAACTGGTTTATCTGGTTGAATAGTCCAAATTACTTTGTAAGTATTACCACATCGATTTCTTATCATGATGATATTATCAGTTGAGTTCTTAACTGCGCAAGTGTGATTATTGAACTGAACTGAAAATTTATTCTCTCACAACTGACTGATGCTAATAAGATTATATTTTAAATTATCAACTAGTAGAACATCATCAATAATAATGTTACTGTTGGAACGTTTTATGTTTGCAATCTTTACTTAATTTTGATGTTAAGAAAACTTGTTATTGTGTTTCTAATAATCTACCTTAAGTGCGCAGAAAATTGGAACTGAAATAATCAGTTGACAGCCCAAACTGAAGACTATCGGATACGCCAACTGAACGCACCAATTGATTTTATGAACTGAACAAAATCCAACTGATGTATCTTAAATCAATTCAACTGACTAATCAGCTGAAAGGTAGTTCAGCAGGAAACCTTCAGAAGCCCGATCAGCTAATGAAGTGTTCAACTGATAAAGAGCCCAGTTGATAGTTCAACTGAACTAGTGAAATCAGCTCAGCTGACGAGCCAACTGATCTCACCTCTTTGACTGCAGACCACTTCATCTAACAAGTTCTGAAATTCAGTTAGAAGCAATCAAGTTGCGGAACACGACAGTTAACATTATTGGAATCTAGCTGTGCGCAAAGGTACATAAGCTTTTGTCCAGTCAAAGGACAATAATGGACCGAGCAGCAAAGCTTAAAGACAAATTGTTCCAGAAGAGATGTCGAAAAAAGACGAGACACAAACTCCAAGGAACGCATTGGCATACGGTCATCTTGCTGCTATAAATACGGGCCAAGATCACCAGCAAACATAGAGAGAGTGTGGAAAAACAAGAAGAGCATGCTTACTATTCATCAGCTTTCAAGAAGCATTACGCCCAGTTGTGAGAGAACAATTCAAGATATATCAGCTTAGTACAGAAGCTATTTTCCCTCAGCGTGTGAGAACACCTTCGGGTTGTTATCATTGTTCAGTTCTCACACACGCACACACCACCACCCAAATTACAGTCTTGCTCAAAGATATTAAACTTGTGTATGTTGTATTTGACACACAGACGTTAAATAAGTGTTGGCTGGAAGATGTTGCCTTCAGTCTAGAGTAAGGGTTCAGTTAGGCAGTAGTGTAAGTCCTAAGCTGTGTAGGATTTATACAATCAGTTGTATAAATCTAAGTCTTCTAGTGTATCCTACCCGAAGAGGTAGAAGGGGTGACGTAGGAGCAGTTGAAGTCTCCGAACATCCATAACCATATCTTGTGTTATTTATCTGTTTAACTGCTTGTTTTGTTCTTAACTTATTTGATCAGTTCATTTCTATTCGTAACTGAACTGATAGATGCCAGAACTGATCTCATGTGATCTTCAGTTATTCAGTTGCACATGATATACAATATATCAGTTTCCTTAACGAATGATTATTTCGAGTGCCTTCCGCTTGGTTTGAAAATAAAACTCGATCTAATTCATCGGTGCACACATTCTTAGAACACGAGCTATTACAGCTCTTGAAGAATATTGTGTTTAAAACACCTGGTGCCCAGCACACGATCCAACATTTACCATAGATAAGCTTACCCTTATCCATGGTTCTACATTTTGAGTTGTCTCCAAAACTGATTTTTGAACCAGAATACTTAATCAGTTGGGATAGCAAATCAATATCTCCTGTCATGTGTCGTGAGGATCCACTGTCCAGATACCAAATTGAATCTTTTGTTGTTGTGCATGTTACCTGCAATCACACATAATGAATAAATTTAGTACCCACATCTATTTGGGTCCTAAATTGATTAGTCTTTTAGGAACCCAGACTTGTATCAGTTAAACTGACTTTCTAGTTGCTGTGTTCTAGATAGTTTTTCCCTGCTTGTGTGTGCTTGATGTGTCGTGTGCAGATGAAAAAAATATGAGTTTTAACCTTGTTCAACTGGTTGTTCATCCGACATCTTTTCTGAACAGGCTTATTGTTATAATAATTGAAATAGCCACTCTTAGAGTTCTGGTTTTTATAGCTGAACCGTTTAGGTGACCAGCTTCGCAAATCATTTCAACTCGTAGGGTTGTATTCGATTCAATACTTCTTAGCCTTGTTCTTATTTTCAATCGGTTGCTCAACTGGTTTACGTAGTTCTTAATGTTCATGTACTATAGCTGATTTTACAAAGTGAATGTACTTCCCTTGGCACATATTCAGCTTTTGCTTAGTATCACTGGTAGAATATTCATCTTGACAGCCTAAACCAGTTTTATATGTAACTGATTTATGTAAATCTTGCATTTCAGTCAAGGAGACTGATGACTTATTCCAAGCTTGAATCAGATCAGTTTTTCTTGAATTTTCAAGTTTCAGCTGCTGAATCATAAATCGGTTCTCACTCATTTCAGCTTTCAGCTTAGCAATCTCCCTCTTTAGACTCAATAGTTCAACTGATTCATCGGTTTCATTTTTATTGTCTTGGGGATCAGTTTGCTTTGCTTTGGCCTTCTCAAACGAGAGAGCAAGCTTGTGATACTCATTGACCATGTAGTGTAGTGTGGAAATAAGTTCGTCCCGCGTAAATTCAGTTGAACTGAAATCAAATACATGCATATTGTTTGATTCCAGTTCTGTATCATCAGCCATCAGGCACTTTACTTCTTCTTCATCACTGGAGCTGCTCGAGCTCTCAGATTCTGATTCATCACTGTCAGTTTCTGCCCATTTGGACTTAATTTCTTCTGCTAACAGGACTTCATGCTTCTTTTTGAATAATATCTTATCATCTTTAGCTCTCCTCCTATGCTCAAATGACTTCTTTACCTTTTCTTGAACATCGACGATCCTTCTTTGGCTTAGGACAGTCAGCAATGAAGTGTCCAGTTTTGCCACAGTTATAGAAAGAATTTGGTTCTTCCTTGGAGATGTTCTTGTGAGATTGTCTTTGGAATGAACCTTAGTTCTTTCTCATGAATCTCCCAAACTTCTTGATGAACAATGACATGACATCATTGCTCAGCTATTCTACAGATTTTTCAACTGAACCAGTTGGTTCAAGTTTCATTGCGCTGAGGGCAGTTGTGACTGGTGGAGTTTATGGTTCTCCCTCTCTAGTCTGTAGTTCAAACTCGTAAGCTTTGAGATCAGCAAATAAATGGTGTAGTTCCATCTTGTTCAGGTCTCTGGATTCTTTCATTGTCGTTATCTTAATGTCACATTCTTTGGGAAGACCACGAATAACCTTCAATGCAATTTCCTTATTTGAATACACTCTCCCAAGTGTGTTCGGTTCATTGATGATGCTGCTAACTCATTCATCAAACTCATTCATTGACTCTTCAGTCTTCATCTTGATATTATCAAAATTTTGTACAGTAACTGAGAGTTTGTTTTCTTTCGTTTGCTCGTTGCCTTCACAAAACTGGATCAGTTTTTCTCAAATTTCTTTAGCTGTTTTGCACATCTTGATTTTGCTGAATGTGATCTTATCCAATGTTTTATATAAAATATCCTTCGCTATATTGTCCAGATTTGCTTTTCTCTTGTCTTCAGTAGTCCACTTTTCTCGTGGTTTTTCAATACGGTGAGGTGCTCCATCATTTATAGCAATAGCTGTTTTAGCTTTCATTATCTTCATGGGTTTGTCAGTTATAACGTACCACATGTCATCGTCTTGTGCAGCTAAATGAGCATGCATTATGATTTTCCAATCATCAAACTCTTGTCTTGAGAACATAGGAATTTTATTGAAAGACGACATGGTAATCGGGCGTATAAATGAAAAGTATCTAGGAACAAGATTGCAACTACTCTGATACCACTTGTTAGGATCGGTTTGAAGGGTCAAAGTGTTTAGAAAGGGAGGTTGAATAAACACTTTAGAATTTTTGATTCTTTTTCGATAATGGTGAATCAGTTTAGTGATAAACCGAATTCAGGAATCTTGTTGTCGATATCAGTCAGTTCACTAGTTTAAGTACGGAAATAAACTAATTGATAGATTGAATACTCAACGTATAACTGGAAAAAAAAAGAACACAAAGATTTTATGAATGTTCGAAGACTTTAAATGCTCCTACTTCACCCCTTCTATTACAAGATTAGATTTCCCACTAAAAGACTTTGATTAATTACAGAAGCTGTGATAACCCACTTCAGTTTAGACTTAAACATTATCAAACTGAAACTTTTAGTTCTTTTACAATTTATCAGCATACAACTGATTTCTTTCTTAGCACAACTGATCTTAGAAGATCGAATACAACAGTGTAATGTGCTAGTATTTTAGCACAAATGATAGTCTGAAAGTTATGAATGTTTATGTGAAGTGTGAGCTTTTCTGTATGAATATCTTAACTAAACGTGTATAACTGAATTCGAAAGTCAATCAGAGTAATTGTCAAAAGTTTTTATCTCAGTTGAACTCCTAGGCTATTTATAGGCTTTGTTTCCAAAGGTAACATTGAATGCATTAATTAATACTTATCCATTGATTCGTCCTTTCTGAATATGTCAAAATTCTTCTGACAATAGTACACTGTGACAGTCTGCTATGCGGCGCTCCTTCTGATAGTCGCAGTCTGCTGCGTACGACTTGTCGGTTGGTAGCTGCACTTTAACTGCTGACGTGTCAAACTGATTATCAATTGACTATGTAGCCGATCAGTTGAACTAATTGTATGACTGATCAGTTCCAACTGATTCAGTTAGCTTAGATCAGTTCGATTGCCTCCGATTATTTTACTCATTAATTATCAGTTCGGGCAACTTTAGTTTAGGTACTTTCGGTTTGAATTAATTCAGTTGAGCCGATCAGTTCTGCAACCTTCGAAGAATTTATTTTTCAAACTCAGAAACTTTGATTCTAACAATTTTAAAAGAGATAGCACCACCATTGAGCTTGAATACAAATCTAGAAGTTGATTTCGAATCATCCACATCTGATTGGAAGTTAAAGCCAGTATAACTTTCCAATTTTAATTCTCTACTCCCGTAAATCTTGAACATGTTCTTAGTTATTCTTAGGTACTTAAAAATATCTTTTACAGATTTCCAATGTAATGGACCGAGATTCGATTGATATCTGCTTGCAACACTCGGTGCAAATCAAATATTACGCTGAGAAAATATCATACCATACATTATACTGCCTATAGCAGACGCATATGAGATGTGGCTTATGGTTTCTATCTCATCGCCAATCTTAGGGCACTTAGACTTAGAGAGAGTCACACCATGATATATTAGGAGATATCCTCTCTTGGACTACTCCATAGAAAATCTCCTCAGTATCATATCGATATAAATGGATTGGGTGAGCACTAGCATGCTCATTGATCTATCCCTATAGATCTGTATTCCTAATACATAGGATGCTTCACCCATATTCTTAATGGAGAATTACTAGCTAACCACACTTTAATTGATTGAAACGTCCCTACATCATTTTCAATGAGTAATATGTCATCAACATAAAGTATTATGAATGTACTGCACTCCCACTAACCTTCTTGTATACAAATGGTTTTTTGGGTTTTTAACAAAGTCAAAATCTTTGATAGTGTTGTCAAATATGAGGTTCTAGCTCATTGATGCCTATTTGAACCCATAGATGGATCTATGAAGTTTGCATATTTTATACTCACTTCCAACTGATGTGAACTCTTCAGGTTGGGACATGTAAATCTCTTCCTTCATGTCACCATTAAGGAACACTGTCTTCACACCCATCTACCATATTTCATAATCATACCATTCTGATATGGCAAGCAATATGCTAATGGACTTGAACATTGTGACTGGAGAAAATGTTTTCTCATAGTCAATAACTTGCCTTTGAGTATATCGTTTTGCTATCAATCTTGCTTTGAAGGTTATCACCCTCCTATCAACCCAAATTTTCTTTTGTAAATTCATTTGTTTTCTATGGAAACAATTCCCTGAGGTGGATCTACTAAGGACCAGGAGATTATTGATTACAACGATAAAATATTTTTATATTGATCAAACCGGCTTGAAAAGTTCTTGAAAGGACTGGATTCGTTTACTGACCTAATCTATATCATAAGTCATAGTCCAACCCGTGCACCAATTCATCATGCGCATGTATATTCTCGTTTGTATATGATCGAGATATCAAAGTGTTGGGAAAAATAATTACCCGCATTGGTTGAACGATTTAAATATATAATATTTTGTTAACCAATTAAATTTTTTATGAGATTTTAGAGTAAAATCAAAATAATATAGGGTTTTTTTTTTCTCATTTACCCAAAATAATATAGAGAGTTGGATGTTTTGTATTGCAAAAATAAAACCAAAATATATTTTGTACTTTCTCATAAGCTGCGGTTGCTCAAGAACATGCACTCATTAATTCCATGCAAAATACTAACTTTTTAAAAAAAAACAAAATATTGCAACTCTTCCAAGAATTTATGCACTATTTAAAATTCACCAATTTCGAGGATTCTTGTTAGATTCACAAGCCACTAATACCGAACTAACCCGAAATTTTTCAATGAGTCGTTTGATAATGATATCCTTGAAACTGAAACCTTCTCCTCTCGGCTCTCACTACTAATCTTCACATAAATTATACGCAAGATCTTTCTTATTATCATTTTATTTTTTGTGCAAGTCTTGATTCTTGATTTAATATCTTAAAAGGGTACCCTTTTTTGTGATCATCCTAAGAAAAGTGTGTTTTTTTTAATCTAAGTTTTTTGAGTTTCCTCATATTTTGGAGTTAATTTCACTCTGCAGATAGCTGATGTTAACTTGGTTTCGCAATAATTTTCTCAAAGATTGAAGATTTTCTTGGGGAGTGGTTTCAAAGTTTTTAATTATCTTTTTGTATAGAAATGGATTCTTGCTTTGCCACCATGAAAACTGATATTGTGCTACCAATGCAAATCAACAATGGTTTAAGACGTCAGAATAATGGGGTTTTGGGGGAGAAAAGAAGAGGGAGCATGGAGAACCAAGCGTTTGGGGCACGGATTTGGAAGAAGTTGAGCGAAAAGAGGAGAAGAAACTTAAAGCCCGGAATCGCATTTTCGGTTCTAACTCATGATTTTGACAAGAAGTTTGAGGTAAGGTAACGCAAATAACACGAGATTCGTATTCGTCTAAGATGTTATTAGTTCGAGAAATGGTAGTTATAGATAACTCATGAATCGACTTTTCTGATCCCACTTCTGCTATCATTTTAATGATACATGTTGCATATGTGTGCACAAATTAATTGGATCATCCCATGAATATTGATCTCAGGCATTTGAGTCATCATTGTTTTTCGAAGAGCCGCCGAAAGCAGATCCCAAAACGGTAGCTTCGGTCATTCTAGGTGGAGGTGCCGGAACTCGCCTGTTTCCTCTCACAAGTCAAAGAGCTAAACCAGCAGTAAGATATTTTTTAAGCTTCACTTTCTTGTTTAAATGTGTATATCTATTCAAATTATGATTTGTATCAGAGGAAAGTGAGAAAATAGTACTAAAAAAATGAAATGTTCCACAAAAAAAAGGCCTAATATTTTTATGAGGCGTGTGGATTTAAGATTTGTAGTTTATTTGTTCTGGTTTCACATCAGATTTATGTTATGATTTGTGCAGGTTCCCATTGGAGGATGCTATAGGCTAATAGATGTACCTATGAGCAACTGCATCAACAGTGGTATAAGAAAGATTTTCATACTGACTCAGTTCAATTCTTTCTCATTGAATCGACACCTTGCTCGGACGTATAATTTTGGGAATGGAGTGAATTTTGGTGATGGTTTTGTGGAGGTGAGATGCATGATTTTATATTGTATGCGAAATGTTTGGACTCGAGCTTATAGTTGGTTCGATCACAGATGCGAACCTAGAAATTTGGACGCCGTGGAATATTTTCATCTATTTTTTACCAACCGTTATCAGTAAGTGTACTGTTCAAACAGGTACTGGCTGCAACTCAGACACCAGGGGAAGCTGGAAAAAGATGGTTTCAAGGAACGGCAGACGCTGTTCGACGGTTTACATGGGTATTTGAGGTTTGCTCTTCAGTTTTCTTGAGTATCATTAGCTTAGACATGTCATAGTTTTCGTTTGTTTCATGGGAAACTGCTACATTTGTAGGATGCTAAAAACAAAAATATTGAGCATATACTAATCTTATCTGGGGATCATCTTTATCGAATGGATTACATGGACTTTGTTCAGGTGCTCTTAACGAGTTTAATTTTTGTTTAACGAAAATCGTTTCGCATTAAATGTGCGCATCTCTTTGATGTAAAATGTTGTTGCAGAAACATATAGATACCAGTGCAGACATTACAGTTTCTTGTGTACCTATGGACCATAGGTATGTTTATGACCAATGCATGGAAAATCATGTTTCAGAAAGTATTTCCATGATTTTTTTATGAGTGTTTTTAGTTCTGTTTCCTGAGTTGCAGCCGAGCATCGGATTATGGACTGATGAAAATCGATAAAACAGGGCGTGTCATTCAGTTTACTGAGAAACCGAAGGGCTCAGCTCTGAAAGCAATGGTAATCAGTTCACTGAAGTAAAAATCCAACTTATGCTTTTTTTCTTGTTACCTTCAAGTTGCCAACTTACTTTCGGTTTTTCACTTGTGTCGTTTTCATTCTTTGCACAATACAACAATGGTAAGAAGCAAGTTGACACATCTCTGCTGGGGCTTTCTCATCAAGAGGCTATACGATCTCCTTACATTGCATCGATGGGTGTTTACGTGTTCAGAACAGACGTCTTGCTAAAGCTTTTAAAATGGAAGTATCCATCTTGCAATGACTTCGGGTCGGAGATCATTCCATCAGCCGTAAAGGATCACAATGTTCAGGTGTGATACAGCATTCCACCACTGCTTAGTTAAACCGTCTGGCTGGTTAATTTTTTGGTCTCGTTTCAAGATTCATGGACAAATTTCTTGATTCATCATTGTATTAGGCATTCCTATTTAATGACTACTGGGAGGACATTGGAACCATGAAGTCTTTCTTCAATGCCAACATGGCCCTCACCGAGCAGGTAAATATTACCGACCTTTCCGCGTCTTTGCTTATCAGAGCTTGTTGTTTTTGAAGCACACTAATTGCAGCAAGATGGACAGTGCCCTCCTTTTTTTGTCTCTTATGCAGCCTTCGAAGTTCGATTTTAACGATCCTAAGACACCTTTCTATACATCTCCGAGGTTCTTACCACCTACTAAAGTTGAAAAATGCAGGGTATGGTGAGCTTTGGTAGCTGTGTTTCTATCTTCATGTTTCACCATATCTGATAAACATGTTCTCTATTCAGATAGTTGATGCAATAGTTTCACATGGTTGCTTCTTAAGGGAATGTAGCATCGAGCACTCTATAGTAGGCGTGAGGTCACGTTTAGACTACGGGGTCGAGCTCAAGGTAAAATTTTTGTTATTGGGGTAGGTCTGTCCAATGTCAGATATATCATATATACACTGCAACATGTCTTAGTTGATGTTCTTGCTTATCCACGAAAAGTTTCGAATTAGACAAGAATTTCAAACCAACAAACAAACATGAGTATTGAAAGCAGAATGGATCTTTGTTTCAGGATACAATGATGATGGGTGCAGATTATTATCAAACCGAATACGAAATCGCATCTCTTCTAGCACAGGGAAAGGCTCCTATTGGAGTTGGGAGAAATACAAAAATCAGGTATTTTATAACAATATGGTATTAAAAATCATCATTTTCTTGGAGTCTTGTTGCCTTTGTGAGTTCATGACTCGATCTTGTTTATGCTTTTTCTTCCAGTAACTGTATAATCGACAAGAATGCAAAGATAGGGAAGGATGTGATTATTGCAAATACAGATGTAAGTTCCTTTGTTAGGCTTATCTATGATTCGCAGTAAGCGTCTGCAAATGCATTTCAAGTACTAAGAATGTATTTTAGGCCATGATAAGAACTTAGATACTGGTACAACATTCGGAACGCTGCAGGGCGTCGAAGAAGCAGATAGGCCATCTGAAGGATTTTACATAAGATCCGGGATCACGATCATATCTAAGAACTCGACTATAAAGGATGGAATGGTCATATAAACATTAAGAACCACGGTATAGCTATGAAGCTCATACACTGTTGTTCTGCTTATTTCTATTCCTGTGAAATTCATAAATGAAGTAGTTAATGGTGGAGTTAGCTTTGTTCTTTTTGCAGTGACGAATCTTGTATGTGTTCTTAAGAGAAGGAATTTGTCCACATTTTGAGGCCACAAAGGGGCGTGGAAACAGATAAGACCTCTTGAATGAAAATGGAGAAGAGAAGTAATTCCTGTTATTTAGGAATCGTTAGTCAATCTTATTTCCGACATGAGCCATTGACAATTGAATCCGATTTTGACTATTATTTTGATAAATGATCCTGATCTATTCCGAATCTTATTTGCGACAAAGTTATCAAACCACCATAACCGATAAATAAATTTCCTGTTCGATAGTCTTTTTCGAACAACTGCATGGGCAGGCCACACCATCCTTCCCATTTTTCCTGAAAACTCTAGCTTTAAACTTGTTTCATCCTTAACCACCTGTAGTTATTATTCCCACAAAACAACAATTAAAATATGTAAGTTGTAATGCCTGAGATATTACAACTATAAAATAGTATTGCNTTCCACCGAACTCAGTAGAAGGCAGAGAAACAGACGAGAAGTGAGAGAAAAGAGTTGATACGATTTTTGATTTTCTTTTTGATCGTGCGACTTATCGGTTTATCCAATCGACGAACCGACTTCAGTTCTGGGATCGTTGACACAAGGTCTTTGATTTGAGGTATAAATTTTATAGTTTTGGTGATGTTTGAAATTCGTCGATTTTTTGGAATAAATCCGATAAATTGTTAAATCATACTGAAATTGAAGATTGCTGAATAGTGTATGATTTTAACGAAGTAGAGAATATTATAGTGGTGTTATTTTGAATTATTCTCCATTTATTATAATTACGTATTTTTAATCGTTGGACTGAGATTGGAGAGTTGTTTGTCAGTTGTTATTAATTCTGATTATATATTCGGAGTCTACGAAGTATAGGCTACATGTTGATATAAAGTTTTCCTAATTTGACGGATGTTGTAAAATAGCCTATTATTTGAAGTTAATTAATTATGGTGTATTTGATGGTAGTATTGTGAATTAAATACACTATAATATTAAATTGATGAAAGATAAGAATTTATAATCGAGTTTTATATTTTGTTGAATTAAATTAATTGTTGTTGGGCTATTTGATTTGTATATTGAGACTGTGATGATTGTGTTGATACGGTGACAATGATCTGATAATTGTTGTTGAATTATTTAGATACAACACAAGCCTCGGGATCAAAGAAATAGCCAGATTATATATATACTCGATTACCAGGTACGTGTTGACGTACGAGCATATGTTGTTATTGTTTAGTATTGATGAATACTATTGTGTTGAACGATGATAAATCACTGGTATTGGGTGATTTGATATTATATATGTTGTTGTTTATTATCGTTGATATTGTTGGCTGTCGTTTGTTGGGAGACGTCACGTTGATGGTGTTCGTTCGACGATATTGCTGTCGCCGGTGCTGGGGTGCGACGTATCGTCGATGTTATTCGTTCAACGATATTGCTGTCGCCGGAGTAGGGGTGCGACGTATCGTTGATGGTATTCGTTCGACGATATTGTTGTCGCTGGTGTTGTGGTGCGACGTATCGTCGATGTTGTTGTTGCAGTGGTATGAGAGTGATGACGTTGATATCGTTGGTGGTTTGATTGTCCAAAGACAACAAAGGGAGTATTTCTGTTATCATTACAGTTATATTTTATATTGTTGATAATATAACTGTTATATATTACGATGATGATTGTTGTGTATGCTCACCCTTTGGGGGCTGTTTCTGTTTGACAGGTTACAGGACTATGCCGTGAGACAGGATAGTGGTGAAGGGTTAGGTGTGTCTAGTCAAACAGTCCTGTAGTTGATAGTAGATAAAAACAGTATAGTTATTGTCTTATTTGAGTTGTATGTGTGTATGTATTATACTGTTTCTGCTGCATTGACGTAGATAGTGTGTTGATTGCACTATTTTGTCGTATATGCATTATATTATTACGTCGTTGAAAAGGAGAAAATTTTTATGCATATGACGTCACGTGTTGTATGATTACGTGGCGAGGTTTGGGACGCCACTTAAGTTCTTATTATTAAAAAAAAACTAACAAATTACTTTTATTAAACGGCATGTAGAGAACTTGCATACTACATAACTTGCATTGTTTATTAAATCCAGAACGATGAAAAAAGTTATCACAGTCTGATATAATATTATTTTGGTTTATGAAGTAACGTACACTTCTCGAAATTGTCGAAATAACTCGTGTTTTTAGGGATATATGTGTACTCAATATTTGAAAACGCGAGAACTTCATAGTTTTTTTTTTCTTGGAAGGCTTTTAACGTGATTTCATGTGGATAGTGAATGTGATTAACTTTATTATTTAAATGATCGTTTATACAACATATAATTTTTTTAGTCGACTTAGTTTAATGTTTATGAACAAGATAACTAATGTTGCGAAAGATCAGTAGAATGAGACAAAGATTTTGTCAGGAATGTTACGTATTTTCAGATGTACGTATAATCTCTATCGCCATAACTCCTTATGGATGATATAGGTGTTAGAGTAGGTGTTCAGCGAGCCGACTTTTGGCTTAGATTTTATTGAATCTTATGTAAAAACAACATTTAAAAATATTTTACAGTTTTATCATATTATGACATTTATTTTATCTGTATACTTATGCAAGCTGTATAGATAAAATCTTTGAATATACTATAGATATCATGAGGTCTATCTTGCAACGTAAGATCATGAAACTTATTAAGAATTGTACCATATATTCTAAACAGGTTTCTAGTCGAATCAGCCGTCAAAGATAAGGATAAAAGCCTCTTGAGTTTGAGACTAACATCTATGATGTAAATGTTATATTTCTTTATCCAACTCACCATGAAGAAAAAACTGTTCTAACATCCATCTGCTCAATCTCCAAGACCAAACTGGGTGCAAAACCAAACACACACTGATAGAGGAAATTTTAATCACCGGAGAGAAGATTTCATCAAAATCAACACCTTTTTTTTGACTGAAACCTTTAACAACCAATCTAGCTTTGAATCGTGGCAAAGAAGTATGCTCATTCAGCTTTATTCTATATAATCATTTGTTTTCAAAGCTCTTTTTCCATTAGACAGTACTTTCACCAGCTCAAATGTATCATTTTCATATAAGGATTTCATCTCGTCTTGCATGGCATAATTCCACTCATTTTTGTGCACATCTTCCATTGCTTCTTCATAATATTCAGGTTCTCCTCCAGTCCATAACATATACTCACTGGCAGGATATGTGTTCGAAGTTATACGAATTATGGAAGATCTTCAAACTGGAACCTGAGTTTCTGATTAAGGGTGTTCAAACTTCGGATAAAACCGAAAAAACTTAAAATCTAAACCGAAAAAACCGAACATCGAACCGAAAGCCGAATTTTGTAATTCGGATATAAATGTTAAAACCGAAGTTTATTTGGTTCGGTTTCGGATTATATATGTCAAAACCGAACAAACCGAAAAAACCGAAATTTCATTAAATTAATAATATTTTTATATTTTTATTTATATTATATATTTTGATATGATATTTAGTGAATGAAACACTATTTTGAACAATTTTTAGTTGATTGTTGTTTTTTTTAATTAATTTAGACTTTATATTTAAATATTTTACTAAGAAAATATGTAGAAAGTTAATATATTATATTTTACAATATATTTATATTATTTATTTAAATAATTATACCAAAACCGAATTAACCGACCGAAATAACCGAACCGTTTTGGTAGAAAATCGAACCGAACTGAAGAAAATAGTTCGGATATCGGATTATATATTTCAAAAACAGAAAAAATCGAAATAAAAAACCGAAAACCGAACCGAACCGACCGATGAACACCCCTATTTCTGATTCTGGATTTGACACAACCTCTACCGTGTATTGGCACTCGTTTCTCAGGTACTGTGTACAAATCATCACTAGGCTTTCTCGATATTTTGTCTGCCTTCTCAATATCATTTAGAATCTGCTTTTCAACAAATACGACATCTCGACTTCTGATGAGTTTCTTTTCATGTGGATCATAAAATCTATAAGCTAGAATTTTAAACTTTAGAATCTTTTAATATTTTAATTTGTTCTACCCAGGCTCATATTATTGAGCTAAAGCCCAGGTAGCTCAATTTTTTTTAAAAAAATTTACATATAAATTTTTTTAAAAAAAATTGAGCTACCTGGGCTTTAGCTCGAGTATACATGCATGTGGCTCCGCCACTAAATTTACCTGAGGCATCACTCCAAAACGACCTTGGCACAACTCCATCTTATTATCTCCATGATGTATTTCTAATGTGAGATTTTGATTAAATTCCCAACAAAAAGAACCCTTAGATAAATATAAAAAAATTCCCCTTTTTTGGGGGGGAAAATTACTCTTGAGTATTATACTTCAAACCCGACATATTTTTATTACTAAAACCATTTTAAGTTGGTGATTATAATATTGTTTGTTCAAACAAATTTTTTATTACAGTAAAAAATAATTAAAATTTAAACATAAAGTTTCGTCAATCATTTAACATGATTATATTTCTATTTCATCAAATTAAATAAAATTTCTGTGAAAATAATTCATTTTATTAGTTATCTTATGAATTTTTTTAAGAAGCTTAGTATATTATTATTTGATATTTCACGTCTCATTTTTCAAAAAAAATATCCTCAAAAAATGAATATACCATAAATAATATTTCTACAATTATTTCAATTAAATAAAAACTAAAGTTGAAATCTAAAATAAGAACACATGTATCTTATTCATATTTTATAAATTCAATTTTTCAGAAATATTTCAAATCTTGCAATTCAATATTTTTTATTTTCTTAAACAAAATATTGACCAAAAAAAAGCCAGCAATAACACAATTTAACCACAGAAACAACATAATTAACGTTGAAGAATACTTAATTTTTTTTTTTTTGGTTAAAGATGAAATCTGGTGTAAATAAGAACAAAATATTCTAGATTAATTTCATTTTCAATAATAAATATTTAAAATATTTTTCTTATTGTCGCATCATAATATAAATTCTATACATCCCGTTTATTTATGTCTCTTTTTTATTTCTATAAACCAATGTTCCACGGCTATCATGATATTGATATTCATACAAATATATGTGTAGCAACTTCTGAATTGTTATACATATACAGGTAAATCTTAAAAGGTTAATCACATATACTATCTCTTTGAAGTGGGTCTCATGTGAGACCGTCTCACAGATCCTAATCTGTGAGACGGGTAAACCCTACCCATATTCACAACAAAAAGTAATACTCTTAGCATAAAAAGTAATACTTTTTCATGGATGACCCAAATAAGAGATCCGTCTCACAAATACGACCCATGAGACCGTCTCACACAAGTTTTTGCCCTCTTTGAAATCTCGAAATTGTTAAAAACATCTTGTTACTATTAACACTTTGTGCTTTCAAATATTGAACATACATAAACCTGAAAACACCAACAAATAAAGATATATGTGTTCAAGATTTGAAAATATAGAGATGCGTGTGCTCAAAATTTGAAAACACGGAGAGTTAGTGAATCATTATTTTTTATGAGTTTTTACATATCTCGTGATTTCACTTAATTAGTATATGCATATACCTTAAATATGTCAACAAAAATTATGAATACAATTAATTGTAGGACACATTTCATGGGTTGAACCAGTTAACTTCGGGGAGGTTGTGAAACGTCTACTACTTGTTTTCCTTGAATTATACTAAATTTTTTTTCCTCCTACGCTTTTCGGCCGAATATACATTTATACATATGTATTTTTCAAATAATTTTGCACCATTTATAATAAACCAACCAACCAACCTATTATTTAAAATCCAAAAGAAATCATTTTTCAAAATAACGTATAAGCATCTTAAATCCTCTCAAAACCACTCAAAAGTATCAAAAGTAATAAAATCTTTAAAGTGATCTTAAATCATAAACGTAATGCGAAAAACTAACAAAGGTCCTCTGGTTATGTGCACCATCAGTCCAGCTAGTTCAACCATCAAGTCTTCCATCAAAATCATGCTCACCTGCATCTATCACACCTAGTGAGTCTAATGACTCAACAAACCTTAATCATGATAACAAGTAGTACATATACAATCACATGCATCAATAAAATATTTTTACTAAAATAACTTTTCATGAATATGCATAAACTTTAAACCTTTTATCATATACGTATATGTTTTCCTTTTATTGAATTCAATTCGTTAATTGTGACTTCGTTTCAGCTGTAAGTCAATGGATCCATCTACGTATAACCATGGCACCAGCGACGGGGACATCAACAACACTCTCACCCGTCAATTGAACCTTGGTCTTACATATCATCATAGCATTTCGATGGAAATACGATCGTCGGGCTACCTCTGAAGCCTTCTCCTGTAAATGGGCTCCCTCTGGGGTCTTTTCCCGCATCCGGGCTTCCTCGAGGGCTTTCTGCCATAGCCAGACTCCCTCTGAGGCATTTTCTCTCACGATATCTCCAATCATATTCTTAAGTCACAATCAAGTCACNTATCATTCTTCTTTTAAAACCAAGCATGCAACACGTCTTTTAGCATTAACGTTTAATCTTAAAATTTCATAAACATTTCAACATTCATTACAGCATTCAGGGCACTGCCAGGACGTCTATCATTTTTCAGATGTAATATGACCGTTCTGCCCTTGAAACCCTAACTTTCTCAATTTATCCTTAGACCTTAAAACGACGACCCAAATCCATCCAAATTTAACTTAACACCTTAAAATAAACCCATAAATATTTCATAGACGTAAACTTACGTTTCTCGACTAATTTTCCAATTCGTTTTAATAGCTTAATCGTATATCTCGGTTTTAAGCTGAATCGACTCGAAACTTAACCAAACCTTACCAAACTTGAATCATAGCTTATTAACACCTAACCAAACTTTATACAACCTAATTCAAGCCATTTAGAACCCTCGACAAGCCTAGAATAGCCACTGAATTTTTTGCCCTTAGTTTTGAAACCCTAGCCTCATAACCTTGCACCCATCAGCTTCAACCCTTAACCAACAAGACCAGCCCCTAGGAGACCTTCCTAGGACCATGACCGAGCCCTAGACGAGCTACTGGACCAGACCTAACGAGCTATACCCTTGCATCCCTCAAACCCGTCGCTTAGGAGTCTCACGCGTCCAAGCCTCACGGACGGCCCCTTGCCTTCGCACCAGCCCTCATGTGACCACTCTAGGACCTTGACTAGCCTCTCTTAGGATCCTTGAACACGTCCCTGTAGCAGCTAAGAGTCGTGTCCTCCTAGGAAGCCAAGTTCGAAAACCTAGGTCTCTAAAATCCCATATTTTCGTTCATCCTCTTGCCCTAACCTTTCCAGCCCTTAGACATGCATCTCATGACCCTTAAACATGTGGAAAAACATCTCTTCTAGTAACCCTACCATGACAGCCCCTTTGTGCATCTAAGCAAGAGTTTTAAAAGATGAAAACTCTATTTTTATCATGTTTATGCCATAAAAACGAAAATAAAATAAGTGTATCATGTTTTTCATGCAATCATGTATCAAAACATATAATATGGTGTGAAAGATGAATGAAAGAAGATTAAAGCGTGACTTTGCGTATTTTACACATGAAAACCAATTTGCGATGCGAGAGACGTTGGCGGAGAGACGAGGGATGCAACCTTGCTGATTTTTCCTTCAAGCCTTACGTGAATTCCTCTTAAAAACGTGTGGTGTGTGTGTTTAAGTGCTGATGGAAGAGTCCTAGAATTTTTTCTAGGGGTGGGGCGAGAGTTTGAGGGATTTGAAACGGCTTTGAAGCTTAATTATTTGATATAAAATACTATGGTAACATGTTAGGCCCAATAACCTAATATAATAGGCTCATTAGACCCATTAGATGGTAATTAAAATATTTTGTTTAGGGAAATTTTCGAAATGTTTGCCGAGTTTCAAAAAAGTCTCTATTTTCGTCAAAAATCGATTGCCGGTTTAAAATATAACTCGGCGCGTAAAAACACATCAAAAGTTGCCATTTTCGAAAATGCCATATAAAATATATCATATATTAAACAATTAAAAATAATCATTTAATAAAAAAATATTTTTCCTTTATGGTTATCGGTTTCCATTCCTCGATCGCGTCTCGAATACCCTTTAAAAACACAGTTTTATGCATTCTAGTAGGAAACTACATTTTAAACATGTAAACATACCTATCATGATCAATTCATGCAATTAAAACAATTTAATTAAAATACATAAGAAATTTATAACTTGAATGCATGTGGTTCACGCAGACCTTCAAATTTCCGAAACGTTACAAGTTGGGTTCAGGTTTAAGCAACTCGGGACGGATATGGATCCTTCACGATCTCGAGACATAAATCTCCGATCCTAACAAATCCGATTCAAACCCGAGTCATTATCATCGTCATCATCAATTGTCATCCATAAGAAATATTCAAAGATTTGCCGTGCAGGTCTCCAAATTTCAAATTTTATCGGCCGGGTCATATTTGTCCTATTGATTCCATCTTGTCACATATTCTCTCATCAATTATCCCTACACGTAAATTTTAAAAATGATTGAATTAAATTTTAAAAATGATTGAATTATAATGAAAACAATATATTAATCAAATTGTATTTTTAATGATTAATTCCGTATATGAAACTATTTTATTAATTAACTTTCTAGGCTATCAAGCCACATCATAACCCATATTCTCAGATATATTTTAAAAAACAAAAACTTGTGTGAGACGATCTCACAGGTTGTATTTTGTGAAACAGATCTTTTATTTGGATCATCCATGAAAAAATATTACTTTTTATGCTAAGAGTATTATTTTTTATTGTGAATATCAATAGGGTTGACCCGTCTCACAGATAAAGATTCGTGATACCATCTCACAATAAACCTACTTATTTTAAAATTCTGGTTATATTTTTCTATTTTTATCTATACTTTTAAATTTTAAAAAATATACATGAAAAATCAGGTTTATTCTTACTTCTAAACTAGCGAGTGGTGTACAAGCTTTGCGTGCATGTAAAAATTTTAATCTTTAATTAAAATTATATGATTGATATATAATGATACATAACTTCAAAATTCATTTGAATTTATAGTGCAATTTTTATCGTATTTCTAATATCAGGAATTTATGGTGAGTAAAATTGAAATTTCGGTTATTATATTTGTCGTTTTATGATTTCGACCTTAGATATCTATGTGTCATATTAGATGTACACTTAAAATTATACTCAAGATGACATTTTTCTTTTTCAAATGTATAACATATATAAAAAAATTTACAAGTCTACAAGCTCTCAATTTTCTCAAAATATCTAAGTACGCTTATTTCAAACATTCCTAAACTGCTCACAAGCTCTCGCTTTCTTGTTTATTACAAATATTCAAGGATCAAATACTGTTTCTCATAAACTCTCAAGTCGTCGTTTAATCACTCTCGAAAGTTGTTGAATCATTTGAATTCAAGGATTCATTTTCATTTACACCTTATACTGTTGTTTAAATTGGTACTAGGAGTTTCAATTTAGACAAGTGATAAGTGCTAAAATTAAGTGAGTTTGTATAAATCATTGTAGAACAAAAGTCCTCGAGTGAATTTTTTCATAAGTTAAAGAAAGGAGGACAAAGAATTAAACCTTTAAACTACCATGATAACCTATTTTGTTGCTTTCTTACACATTTAATATTATTTGGTTTACAATGTTAAAAGCCTAGTCATTTGATTATATCATTATTCAGATCCAGTCGGACCTTTCTGCACTTTTAAAATCATTTTAAAATGGTCCGATCACATTTTTTCTGTTGAGGAAAGGACTTTTACAATTAACGACTGTTGAGTCTGGTTTGAGAACCATCTCAAACTCAAATATTTCGAAAATAGTTTTAAGAGTTTATTCATCCCTTCTATACCCTAAACTTGATCCTAACAAAAATATCAGAACGAGTTTTTCTTAATCTTGAGATAAATATATCATGGCTTCTTTAACAAGATTCCAATATTTTCAAAATAATATTATGACGACTGAAAAATTAGTGTACATGTACATATTTTTGTCCAAGATGATGACATGTGGATGTCATTAGAGATCATATACTCATGTAGATCCTCGAAGCTAGTACTTAATTTTCCATAACTGAAGGTGCAGCTCAAATGGTGGAGAATAACCGGTCTGAGTAGACAAATGAGAAAAAGAAGAATGAATCTATAAAATGTGACCAATGATATTCTATACAAGATGCTAGACGAGAACATGTTTAACAAAATCAATATGTGTTCAACTTGAAAAAATATATGGGAGAATTTTACCAATTATGCGAAGCAAACAACCAGACCTAGAGAAAAACTCACTATGGCCATGTAAAAGTTTGACAAAGCCAAGATGAAACCTGGGGAAACCCTAAATGAGTTTGATGAATATTTTTGTGGCATCCTACTCGGGACTTAGCCCTCGAGGAATGCCACAATCCCTTGTAACATTTCTTGTGGAAACTCTGTCTTTTTTTAAGTATTGTAAGCAGTAAAAAAAAAACTTCTATACTTTATTAGCGGAAGCGAATCGTACAAAGTACTAGTAAATTACGATAGAGTTTTACAAGACCAGAATAAATTAGAAGATAAAAAAATTGACAACGATTTATTATAAATATTCCGGACAACAAATGACTGATCATTCACTGACGTTTCATTATTTATCCAATTCTTGGATACTGGCTCTGTAAATTACAATATATAAAAAAAAATAGAGAGGTTAAGTTTCTAAAGACTTAGTAAAAAATAAATAATGATAAATATGATGTTAAATTTAACAGAATGATATGATAGACAATAAGTTCAGCATCTGTTTATGTGAGTACACGAAAAAAAAGTATGGTTTGTAAAGAACAAATTCCGTTGTCCAGGGCTTTGTCTCGGTCAATCATTTTATCATTCAATCATTTGTTCATTCATTCGATGATTAACCAAAACCTCATTTGGTAAAAGCTTGATAAGAATCACACTTAGTGTGATGATATTACAATGAGAACATCTCATTGAAGCATTCAATAAAATTATTACGGAATAACAATAATGAGTAAATTAAGTAGAACAAATTCTTAAATACGATGCGATCAAGATGATAGATTTGATTGGTAAGAAGGATATCAGCATGATTGAGGATTCAATATGATAGAAGGAGTGGCCATCGAAGTAGTGTATATTTCTTGCGCGCGGCATTGCTTGCGTGGCCAAGCCGTGCGGCTACCCTCCTAGGCCTTGCACCAGCTTCCCCTAAACCCATCTAGGACCATATGGCAACCCTTTTAGGACCCTTTAACACGCCCCAACCGCAGCACCAACCGCAGCACGCACCCAAAGCCTTCAAGAAACCAAAATCGAAATCCTAGTTCCCTTAAACCCAAACAAATCGCACAGCCCTTCCCTTGCCTCGTTCCAGTCCTGAACCGTGCCTCTAAGGACCATATACCTACTGTGATTCGACCCTCTAAGCATTGAAACCTGGCAGCCCCTTCATACCATCAAGAAACATGCACAAAAATCAAGTTTTTCCCATGTCATGTGTAATCCATAAAAACGAAAATAAATAAGAGGGTATCATATTTCCCATGCAAACATGTATATTTTCACATAATATAGTATGAACGATGAGCAAAGAAGGAATAAGACGTGTCTTTGCGTGATTCACACACGAAGATTCAATTCTAGATGCGAAGCGACGTTGCCGGAGAGACAGGGAATCCTGGATGCATTTTTCTTTCCAACCCAACGTGAATTGGGTAAAAACGTGTGGTGTGTGTTCGTGTGGAACGGAGAGATAAAACCTTATGATTCTAGTAGTGGTGTGCGTGAGTTATGAAGTGCTTTAGGGTTTAGAAACCCAATCTTTTGATATAAATAATTTGATAAAAAGCTACGTCCAATAATCTTGGTATAATAGGCCCATTATAACATAGGAAAAATATCTCGTTTAGAAAAATTTTTGAAAATATTAACCGAGCCTCAAAAAAGTCCCTGTTTTCGTCAAAAATCGATTACCGATTTAAAATACGACTCGACATGTAAAAACATCTCAAAAGACACTATTTTCAAAATTTTCATATTTAATATGCCATATATTAAATACTTAAAAATAATCATTTAATAAAAATATTTTCTTTTTACAGTCTCCGTTCCTCGGTCGCGTATCGAATAACCCTCGAAAACACAGTTTTATGCATTCTACTGAAAAAATCATATTTTAATCATGTAAATATGCCTATTAAGCATTTTTTCATTTTCCTAGATTTACAAGCAGTTGGATTACGTTATCGCATTTTTGTCCTTACAAAATATATCTTATTCATGATCTCATCCAACTTTTGAAAAATATTCTCCCAATCATTATATGATAGAGTTGTGATTGTAATAAGAATATTTTTTATTCGCTATAATATATTTATATTTTCTTCATGATTACGTGAATTAATTCCTGTATCCAAATTGGAGAAATATGATACAAAAAATCTCATAAAAATATATTTTAATTTACATGAATCATAAGTCTAATTAAATGATTGATTCACTTAAAACTTTAATAATTGAAAGCATATTTTACGGTAACTTTTTACATATTTTACGATGATTGAATCCCACAAGTTGAACGATGGAAAGTTGGCGATTGACCGTTGAATAATTTTAGTTTTTTGAAATCTATTATCATTGCTTGTCATAAATTTCTAAATTAAAAATTTAGAGATTAATTTTTAAACAAACTATTATGTTAGAATCGGTAAAACATTTAGCTATGATTATTGAAATATTGAGTATGATAAATTAAATCAAGTTTTATTTTCAAATTAAACGGAAGACATTAAAAAATAATCTCTCTAAAACTAAATATTTTATAAAATATTTAAAATATATGCAAGTTGAATTTGTAAAAATAGTTTTGTTGAATCATTTTATGAAACATTTTGTATGCAACATTTTGGTATTTTATAGAACACATAAATTGTAATGCTTAAAGTGAATATCAAAATTTGTTGATTTCATAACATGATATTACTAGATATTTAACGATATTAAAATAACAAAATAGGTCATATTTTGCTCATTTGAAGTCTAAATGATTTGAAATTCGGAGATAACATAGAAAACTCGAAGATATAGAAGTTTCTTGTTTTGAATTTTGAAAAATTTGAGNATAATAATATAAATTGAATTGAACTCCATACAGAGATCAAGACGAGAGATACAGCATAAGAGATAAACAAGCAGATTTCTTTTCGATCTTGTAATTTATCGGTTTATTTAATTGATGAACCGACTTCAGTTCTCGGATCGTTGACATGAGATCTTCGATTTGATATATAAAATTATAGTGGTGTTATTTTGAATTATTCTCAATTTATTATAATTAAATATTTTAATCGTTGAATTGAAACTGGAGAGTTGTTTATTAGTTGTTATTAATTTTGATTATATATTCGAGCCTACGAGGTATAAGCTATCTGTTGATATGAAATTTTTGTAGTTTAGCGGGTGTTTTTGTATAGCCTATTAATTGAAGTTAATTTATTATAGTGTATTTGATGTTAGTATTGATAACTAAATAAACTGGAATATTAATTGTTGGACGATGAAAATGTATAATTAATTTTTATATTTTTGTTGAATTAATTGTTGTTGGGCTATTTGATGTTATATATTGAGGTTGTTATAATTGTATTAATACGATGACAATGATCCGATAATTGTTGTTAAATTATATAGATGCGTCAAAAGCTCAGGATCAAAGAAATAGCCATATTTTATAAATAATTGATTATCAGGTACGTGTTTACGTACGAGCATATATTGTTATTGTTTAGTATTGATAAATATTATTATGTTGAACGATGGTAAATCACCGAAAAAGAATGATTTGACATTATATTTGTTGTTGTTTATTGGCGGTGATTGGGCAGCGATTTGCTGTTTTTGTCGTACAAGTAGGGGAGCGACGTTTTGATGATATTGATGTCGCCAAAATATAGGTGCGACGTATCGTTCATATTGTTTGTCGCAATAGTAAGGTAGCGACGTATTGACGATATTGTTGTTGTCGGAGTCGGGGTGCGACGTATCGTTGATGTTGATGATGTAGTGAAGATATTGTTGTCGCCGGAATAGGGGTGCGACGTATCGTTCCTGATGTTTGCTGCTTGGAATGAAAGTTATGTTTTTTGATATTGTTGTTGGATTGGTTGTCCAGAAACAGCGAATGAACTATTCATTTTATGATATCAGTTATATTTTATGTTGTTGTTAATATAACTGTTATAGATTACGATGATGATTGTTGTGTATGCTCACCATTCGGAGGCTGTTTCTGTTGGATATGTTACATGACTATGCCGTGAGACAGGATAAAGGTGAAAGACTAGATGTGTCTAGTCAAAATGGTCTCGTAGTTGATAGTGGATAGAGACAATATAGCTCATTGTCTTATTTGAGTTATATGTATGTACTTTTTATACGCTTTCTGCTATACTGATGTAAATAGTGTGATGATTGCACTATTTTGTCGTATACGTATTATATTATTACGTCGTTGAAAAGAAATTTTTTATGCATATGACGTAACATATTGTATGATTACGTGTCGATGTTTGTGGCACCACATAAAATACTTCAACAATGCCAACCAAAACCGCAACAATAAGTAAATACGATAAAATAAAGATTGACAAATTTGTTTATAAAAGTTTGAAGGCCGAACATTCTACATCTCCATTTTTTCAGTTTCTGAAAGTATTCTACTAGAAAACTTTGGCTTTACAACACTAGTAAACACCCATTTCAATAAAACTTACCACCTACGTACTAAAACTTCTAGCACACTCTCACCTTTAGTTAGGACAACAAACAAGTTTCACAACCAATTACACATTATTTAATATCTTTGTGCAAAAATTATCACTCAACTATTCAATCAAGCTCATATCTCTTTTGTGTGAGTGATTTGTGTTTGGGAATTTAATCTATTAGATTGCAATTCTCACAATTGTAACCTCACACAAGGAGAAAAACATCAATTGATTGATATCTTTTACTATTTATTAAAGTTAAGCCTATTAGAGTAACTGATGGTGTCTTGGTCTGTTTTTGAATCTACCTAAATTACCCTCCCCACCTCTCCACGTTTTTTCAAGATCCAATCAGATTATTTCCTCCCTCACAAGTGCCAAACGAGACAAACTTCATTCTCCTTTCTTCAATTTCCACATCTAGGTTAAATATATTTCTCTCAAATTGTCGCCTCTTCCCTTCCAAAACAATCTCATTAAAGTGGAGTTGGCGGCCGAGGCCAGCGCCTGTAGAGCACCCTGACAAACTCGAAAATTGTTGTCACGTCGACTCCGCCTCTTCCCTTCCAAAACAACCGCATTGAAGTGTTGTTTCACATGGTCGCCGAAGAGCACGGCGGTCGAGGCCAGCGCTGGTATAGAGCACCCTGACAAACTCGAAAATTGTTGTCTCTCAAAAGATCTAAACATACGTCCACGAGTGACGTCACCTCGGACGCCGTTTATGTATTCCTCGATACTTCGAGCAGTTGGTTGAGACGATCGACGCCAGCCATCCTCTCCTTATTGTCCTTCGAACGCGCCAACTCCAGCGCCTCCTCCATAGCGGCGGTGGTTTGGCTGCAACACCCTACGGTGATTTCAATTTTTTCCCTCTTTAAAATTATTTTAGTTTGATTACTGCTATAACGGCGTATTATTTTCTTTTATTCATTTTTCTGTACGTGTGTTGGTGTGATAATACGAAATAATTTAATTTTGATCGATTTAAGTGGTTTTATATTTTTTAAACTTGAAATTATTGAAGACAAGGTT